>NC_064900.1:300192-600384 GCF_929443795.1 Astur gentilis | reverse complement strand
AGTCAGGATATTAGAATTTTAAACCCTGAACTGAATCAGATTAAAAAAAGAGTTGCCATATTATTTTAGAAAAAGGACATCAAGAATTGGACTGGCCAGATATAAAAAGCATTCCTTGCTTCTGCATCTGATGTCACAGCCCATAAGAATGAAAACATAGACGCCCATACTCAAAGTTCAGCTTTGGCAGTATCTCTCTTCCAACAGAGTTGGCAGGGTTATTTTCCTGGCAGGTAGCCAGGAAACAGGTAAAGGTCCCGACAGAGCGTGCTACAATATTCTGACATTTCCTTGCAGCGGTGAAATTCTGTGCCTGGGGCATAACCTTCCCGTTGCTTGATTTGCCTATTCACCTAGAGGCGAGATTAAAAAAAATAATAAAGTGACTGGAAGAATTAAGAAGACAGAAGAAAAATGTCATTGCTTTCTGTACTTATAGATTATTCTGTTTAAAAAAAGTAATTCTTAGCAAGCCAGATTAATTCTTCCCTTAAGTTCACCATGCGACTGCACAAGTGAAATGAAAGGAGTCAAAGAAACAGCATTTTTACTTTTGTTAAACTGCTGTGGAACTGTATATATATATAAAAATGGGAAAAGAAATAATAATTTTGCTATAAACAAGGCAAGAACAATTGCTTTAATAGTAGATTAATCCTAGCAATTTGAAGCACTGGAAGGCTCTACAGAAACTAGGTTAAGTGTGGGAAAGACACTCCAGCTCACCTTCACCAACATGTCAGCTACATGAGTGTCTCTGGAGTCCTCTGCAAACACAGAGGTGAGAGCCTCAATATACCAGGATCCACGCTTGGTGTTTCGCATGGCTGCGGTGCCTGAGAAGAAAGTGTGTATTATGATGAAGTTTCTGGGGAACACAGACACATAAAACCTCCTTATGCCCTAACAATTAGGGTCTTCCCCCAGTACCTTTCAGACAAGCATATCCACAGATCATATCAGAGCATGTAGGCAGACGCAGCTTGAGATTTTCTTCCTTGTTTGCATCACTTTCCTCACAGCCTGGGGAATCTGACCATTCTTTCCCATCTCTTTGATCCACTCCCCGGTCTGTCTCGTCTGGGAGGGGGCAATAAACAAGGAGGGGGAGAAGAGAGAAGAGAAGAAATTATCCTGAAATACTGGATGTAGTTTTCCTGTACTTCCTTAGTTTTGGGCTCTGGTCAGCAATGGCAGAACTGCTGTCAAGCAGAAAGCTTTTGCATGAACTTTAAGTTTTTTCAGCTATTTCTAAAACTCATCTGAAAGCTCTTCTGCACAAACTAATGCAGATACCAACAAGCGCTGAACTTGCTCAACCTAACGTGACTGTTAGTCCGCCTGCTGACTGATTTTCTCCCCTCTCCTTTCCTATATCCCATTTTCTCCCCATCTCCTTTCCAGATCATGGGATAACCAGAAAGCAAAGAAGATTCTGATAGTTCTTCATCATGCATGGAAGGATTTGATGCCTAGCCCTAAAAGTTTCTATTTTCCACTTTTACCTACCTTAGAAATGTCCAAAAATGTCTAGTCCAGTTTGGAGTACTAACTACCTACTTATTGCAGAACTCAAATGAGAGCCATAATTTTATTTGCTAAGCTCTACCTCCAAGACATCAAGAAAACATGGACAAAATATATGACCTAGTTCTAAATCCTGACTATAATATCACTTGTTTCAATCAAAAGCATAAATTGTGCAATAGTAAAATATAAAATAATTTGACCCCAAACACAAGAGAGAGAAGTCCAGTACAGAGTTTAGTTTAAAACCTAGAGAACATTTAATGTCCTTTCCAGGATTCATTAGTACGTATTATGACAAGTGTAGATATTCTCAACTGGTTGTTCACAAGATGCAGAGCTTCCATTGTAATCTAGATTAACTCCTTAGTGGTAATAACTTTAATAGTCCAGCTATGCTGTATAAAAAATAAAACTACGTTTTACAGGTTTTCTATATAATTTTGCCCTTTTGTTCTTTTGTTCTAAGATGAGAATCTACTATGCTACTTACTTCCTAACAGAATGGGTCAGATTCTAGTCTTAGAGGGCATAAGCGTCCACTTCAGGGGCCTTCTTGTTATGATGGCTCCAGGTTTTTGTTGCCAGGTTGTGCCTAAGAAATGTATTTGGATTTCTAACATTTTTACAGGCAGTGGCACTGGTGCCATCTCATAATTATGCACAGGAAATGGTCAGTTCATAAGTCAGTAACATTGGTTTTTTCCTCCAAAATGCAAGCAGCAGTGGGAGGGGTGTGATTATCTGACAGGCTAGATATAGCCTATAATTAAGGCTCCATAGCTTAAAATTTCATCATTACTTCCATCAAGTCCATTCATCATCTCTTTAAGGTAGCAATGCAATTTTTTCTGTTTTTAACCACACTTTTTTCATGTCTATTATCACACTTCTCCAAATCTTTTTAGTTCTCTTCTTCCTAAAAATTTAGTGTACCATTCACAGCGTATGTTATTTCAGACAAGACTCAGGTAATTTTCCAGTCAAGCTGTATTATTCACACTGGCATCATCCATAATGTATAAAGTCAAAACCTTTTTGATTAAAGCTCCAGAATTATGTGCCTTCCTCATGCATTTGTCTTCAAACACCATTTCAGTCAACTTACCAACATAACTAAAAAGTGTAAAGCACTAACCCTATCAGGATATTCCTCTGCATACTTAATCTCTAATTTATATCACCAATAACTGCCACCCAGATTGATCCAATCTGTTTAAATTTTACTGAAGCTCCCAGATAACTGTTTTCCCAATTGATTTAAATAACTGCTAACTACCTAATTGCCATTATTTACCACAGTTCTTCACTTTTCTGGATCAACTACTATATTAACTAGAGATGTTAAGCAGCTTCAAAGTCTCATTTTATGTCATAGTGAAATCTGACTATTTGTCTTTTCCCATTGCTTTCTGTTGCCACTGGTTTTTGATCCATGACTGTAGGTGGACTACTTCAATTCCTTAGTAGACTCCTGCCAAAGACCCTTTGGAAGTAAACTGTACCAACTCTTCTTTATCTACATTTTTTAATGTGTCATTAATAGAAGAGAGATAAGGCCGATCACATAAACTTAGGGAAAAAATAACCTATGCATTTCTCATTTTGTTTCAACTGGCTCCAGCAAACTTGCATGGCATAGAGAGATTGACTACTAAGCTCAAGTTGTCCACACTATTTACACAGTCTTTTAAACGCTGCTTTTGAAAAAAATTTGTATTGGCTAGTCTAACCTTTGAATGCTAACATGAAAAGGTACACATTTTGGTTCACAGCTCAATTACTTTGTAACTAGCTTTCCCCTCCAACTATTAATCAAGGTTTAAAAGAGAGGTTAAAAAAAACAGGTGAATGAAACATCTTCTTGGCTAGAGGACAAACTACAAAGCTCTGCTAAAAATGAAAAAGAAATTGCAAGGAACAAGGGAAAAGAACGGGAAAAGGCACACACGCTCAAAAAACTTCTCTATTGCATGGGAAAAAAACAAAGCTTTCTAAGACAGAACTTCTCTTTGAAGTATCTGCAGTTTCACAGCAATCCCAAAAAGTCCAAGCACTTTAAGGAAAAATTTGGTCATTAGCAGATTTGAAAGGTAGTTAGTTACAGACATGTGTTTAGCTACAAAAGGAGAGAGAAAGAAAAGCAGAATTTTTTTTTTTAAAAAAAAAGGAACAGAAAGAGTGGAAAAAGAACAAGTCTATGACAACCAAGAAAAGAATTCTGTACAATAGTATGTCAGAATTCTATAATAGTATGTGGAAAAGGATGTAAGGAAAGGTCATTTGAAGGTTGAAAACAGGATAGTGTAAAGGGAAAAAAAAGAAAAAAAAAAGACTCAGAGCCAACTTCGATAGCTCAAGAGATGACAACACAAGAGAGACAACACATCCAGGATCAAGAGAAAGACAGGACCTCAGGCAAGACTCCAGTGCTAGTGTACCACTCCATGCTGTGCTGCAATTTGATGCACCGTATGCCCCACTCCCCCTACTGCAGGCATAGCAAGAGAAAGCCTCAATATATGAGTGGGATACGATAGAGCTTCATATCACTAAGGTGCTCTGGGGTCTGCAAGTCAATGCACACGCCTCATGCAGAGCAAAAGACACTTACAGAGCAACAGATGCAGTGGCAGCAGCAGGGCAGAGGGAGGTGAATATGGGTCCCACTTACACCTGAGAGAAGCAAAGAGGAGAGTTGACAGCAAGTTGAATGTGAGGGTGTGTATGCGTGTAAAATGAGCCTTAATGGCATGCCAAATACATGGCTTTTAGTATTCGGGTACTCACCTCCCCGGCAGGCCTGAATAAAGAACATTTTGGGCTTATTCTGGAGATTTGGACAGTTTGCATTATCAAAGAGCCGGAAAGCCTCCTGCAACTGAGAGAAGAAAGATGATAAGTATTCTTCACTGCAGCCTTCCGTGAGCCAAATCCAGTCTCACCTTGCTTCCCTGTATTTTGGTTATTACTCTCCAGTCTTGATATTTTCTCCTTTATCTCCAAACTCACTGTGTGACAAACACATCCCTTTCCCACCCCCTCCCCCAGCTCCTAGTAGTTCAAGTTCACGCACTTTACCTAGTAATTGTACATGAAGGAGAATGAAGTAACTTCTCCTACTTGCCGTATTTCTATGCCATTCTTTACCTTACAGACCTCTCACAGACAGCCCCCTGCCTTTTTCTCCCCACAAGCCCTTATCTTCGCCTTTTCAAAAAATGTGAATCCTCAGTCTCCCATCACTTCACTTTTTTTTTTTTTTTTTTAACTTTTTTTTTCCCTCTTTCCATTGTTACTTTCCAAGACTTAACCTAAAACAACGTATCAGGACACGGCAATATACCTGCAGTAGTTTGCCATCACTGCCATAAACCCCACCCTCCACACCGTGGGAAAGTAAAGCTACAATGCAGGAATCCACATCCCGATGATCTGGCAGCTTAGAGAATCTTTCCAATGAATTCTGCATCTCCTGGAAGAGAGAAAAAAAATGAATGTTTAATGCTTTCCAGACTTGCACAGGGAAAGTGAGTCAATATACAGGGAAAAATACAAACAGTCCTCCTGTCATGAAATAAACCCTACATACATCAAATTTACAGGATTAAAGACATGTGTTCCATAAAAAAACAGCAAAATGTTCTTGTTCTTTTATGTAACATTCAGTCCTAAGTATAACACTGTGAAGAAGGAAACACTTGGGCCAAAGGGGGATGCAGCAGGTATCTGAATTGGTACATATGGATTAAATACAGGAGAAACCAACTGATATTTTATAGAGGTTTTACAGTGACACTTGAATCTGGCTGGGATTTTGGAGCAACTTAACAGATACATACTCTGGTATGTCAGGCATTCAAACACTAGTGATCAAAACACAATAACAATTTAAAGTGGAAAACTTTAGGAACTCTGACAACATGGCAGGTGCAAAAGTCTTATTATAATGTTGCAAAAGCTGCCTTCTTGAATAAAATGCTCTTTAACAGGTTCTGTAACATTTGGTTTCATAGGGATTTAAAAGGATGAAGAACAGATGAGGCTGGAGAAGGCAGAAATTGCATTCCTAGGGAAAGAGAGTGACTTGATTCAGTCAGTCAAGGAACATTACCAATTTTCCTAAGTGAACCACAGCCACTTCTCTAGCAATGCAAAGACTGAAAGAGTGGTATTTAACTGCTTAGATACTTAGAAGACTGATAAATAGGATGGCAATTGACTCAATCAGTGAAAGGACATGAAAACATCACTTACACTTGCAAAGACTAGGTCAAATATTTGCAAAGTTTAACTTTTAAGATAGCAGAACACTGGAAAAGTCTATCTAGAGTAAACTGAAGACTTATTTGTGGTTTTAACACACATGCCAGATGTGGCCTAGAAATTCTTGTACCTTGCACTACAGTCAGACTAGAGTAGTATCTCTTGTGGTCCTTCATGACCCTACTTTGCATCCTTAAGTCCTCTGTCTTCCAAGCTTCTTCATATTTGTCAGCATGTGAGCAGACATCGTGCCATTTAGGCTTATTTTCTATGCATAAGTGACCACTCACATCTTCCTGTTCAAGCTTAGTTATACCAAAGGGAACCTCTTAAGATGTTTATGTAACAGTTACAAACTCTCATCCATACTGGTTGTGAAGTACTGGGATCTATCCCCCTTACCTGTGCAGTTTGATCATGAAAGACAGTCACTTGGTACCCAAGATGCTTAAAAAGCATCTCCAGGGAAGTACAGTCCACATCTCCCCCTGCACGATACTCCAAGTCCTTCTCACTGCTGAAATGGATGTTGCTGAGAATAAGTGCTAAGCCTCGGGGCTCTGATATCAGTTTATATGCCTGAGAAGAAGATTTAAAATTGATAAATTTAGACTACACAAAGATATAATAGTGTTAAGGTAGAACAGCAAGCCCTACCTACTAACTTGATATGATATGCAGGATTTCTTGATTGAGAAGGCACAAAACCAGCAGAGGTCGAAGTTGTGATTTATTATTTTTTTTAATTAAATAAAACAAATGTTTGTATTGCAAAGGGTCCAAGGACAACTGTATTTGCAAGCCTCCACAACTGATGATCCTACAACACTACTATTAAGATGTTATACTAGCTTGCTTTATTTCTCATTTTAAAAGAAACACAACTTATACATTTCAAACTGTGAATTAGGTCTTGCTAACTTTTCTCCCCTTCCCCACCCTCACCCCAGCATGGCCCCGTATATTTCCATCATCCCCATCGATGACCTTAGGACAGCACTACGTAAAATTTGGCTAACATTTCTTAATTGCTGTTGGAAGCAAACAGACATGTAAAATAGCATGTAAGTGGAATTGTAACAGCAAAGGACTGTCAGTCACTAATCCTGAAAGTTATCTGGCTGGCAAAAAAGGCTAATGGAAAGAACTAATTTAAAAGGGGTGTCTTCAAATTAAGTTCCCTCTGTCCCTCCCACTATAACAACAACAAATGAATAGTAAACTCCTGTAAATTGGAAGTGAAATTTAATAAGAGGCATATCAAATCAGGTGTATCCAGCCACAGATGTAAAAGGAGCCAAGTCAAGCTTACACTGATGCTATCTAATTAGGTCTCCCCAACAGACAGTTAATTTAAAAAAAAAAAAAAATCAGTTTTGCTGAACACAGAGCCTGTGACAGAAGTGTTAAGTGTTAGCACATTGTGTAACCCTCGTAAAGCATCTGCCTTATTATATGAAATGATTTTTTTCCTTAAACCCTCCCCACCACAATCTATGCTTTACAAGCATAAACAAAAAGGTAATTAGACTACCTACATAACTTCAAATGCTGCAGATTAGAAATTCAGGTTGTTCTACCCAGTACTATCCAGCACAGAATCCTAATCTGGTTCTTGAGCCTGAAGAGACTCTTCCAGGTACAGCTGGCAATTAAAACAGCCAAGACTGTGACTACTAGTCGAAACACAGTTCTAGTACCTTACAGTCATTTATAGGGTGTGTCATCACACAGAAGGAGATGAGGATGCAAATAAATATGAGGCAGTAATACTGACAGCTTACACAGAGCAACAGAACAGAAGGCATTTCACGAAGCTCTTCAAGAGACAGGGATTTGTACAGAGTTACAGAACTTCTCAGAATTTCTGGATGCTTGTAAACGAAACTATGTCAAATCAAACTTGACTGGTAACACCTTTCAGTTACACAAATAGTACAACACTGATTTGTATCCCAATAAAGCATGTGTTTTGAAGCAGTTTTAAGTAGCATGTGTTCAGCTGATATATCCAAACTCCTCACATCTTTCCCATCTTAAGGAGATTTTCTCTGTCAACTACTTACCAAGTGCCGATGATCATGATAAAATTCAGGAGTGCAGTACTTCACTGGAGGAATCGGGGGACCATCTCCATTATCCAGGGAATGTTCCATTGGTTCTGTGCAAAACAAACATATCAATAATAAGAAGAAATTCCAACTACAAAGCCTCTCCATTAAGGTAGTAACTTGCAAATTCTGAACTATGTGGTCTTAGGCATATTCCTGTATTATACTATTCATACCTCTAAAAATTTTGCTTGATCAGGGACTACAGACACACAATGAAACACAGCAGAAAAAAATGAAAGTACTGGAATGGTATGCTTATTTTTTTATAATTTTAATTGGCAATTTTTTTTTTTGTCTTGTGTGTGGGTTAGCCTTATCTAAGGCCTAGTAAATTTGGTTCTGGAGAGTATGAAAACAGAATTCTCATCTAAAATTAGAGCCATGTGCTTTCTGTCATTTTGTACCGTATGTTACTCCTTTCACAGTTAGGCAGACAAACCATTGCTAGAAATATTAAACAGAATAGTGCTTTTCCTTTCATAAAAGGCCTCCCATGCTCACTGGATACAATTATTTTTTGCTGAACACATGCATAAGTGATCAAACTAGATGTTTCTAACTTCCATAAAGTGCAATGCCTTTTTTTGTTTATCTGCTTCCGAACAACCCTTTCCTCAATAACAGCAGATGAGAGGAATGATCATCAACTATATGCCATTTGCAGACAAACACTCACTCCCCTGTCCTGAAGAAACGGAGCTAATGACATTCATGATATCCTCTGAAATCCTTTTTCGGCCTTTTGAGGAATGGCTCTCCTGGTTGGAGAAACATACGTTCTAAAAAACCAACCCAACCCTAAAACCTTTGCACCTAAGTTAAAAAGCCCTTCAAAATCTAGACACTTGTTCTTTAACACCAGAGAGAGAGAGCGCTTAGTAACCAGCACACAGTTAAAGCTGTGGTTAGGGAACAGGAGTACTCCAGGCATTACCAGAGGCAACATAAAGACTAGCAAGGAGATTCACACCAACAACTAGTTCCCTGATTTAAGTCACAAATGCCTGCTAAAGAAAAGCTGATTTGCTGCACTCAACAGAAGCTATAGAAATCTGTGTTGGGTCCATGTAATATATATAAGGCCTCGTACTTAAACTTACTTGCTAAGAAGGAAGTCTAAGTTAAGGAATACTGCCCCAAATCAGTATCTTTTCACAGCTCTAGTTCAACTAAACTCTATTAGAAATCTTAAAGAAGAATATCTTTGAAACATCTAAAATTTTAGTGACATGTAGTGTTTAAGCAACAAAATTTCCTGTAAGAATAAATGAAGCTGACTAGAAACTGATTGGGTTCTCTCTTCCAATATGCTATTTCACTTTTATTTTCTAGCCTAATTCTGTTTCTTGCATCTGATCATAATATAGTCAGTTCACTGTCAAGTTTTGTATTCCTGGGATGAGCAAAGTGGTGGCAAGCTTATTGCTAGAATTGAATTAAGAGAGTATTAAGACATTAGAAGCAATCAACCAGATAGCCAATCAAGTATTCACGATGTCACGTGCGACTCACCAACCCAGCGTGGTCTCTTTGAATTGGATGACTCGCTGGCAGAGACTGGAAGATTTGATCCATAACAGTGTTCAAGCTACAAGACATCCAATAAATCCATGAAAAAGAGTAGCATAAACCAGTTATTTTTTTTCTCTACACTATAAGCCTGTAGGTGTCATGGTACAAAGATACATGCATTTACATACACATATATGTGAATTAAAAAAATAACGTTATGGTTCACATCCAAATGAAACATCATGACAAAATAGCAGCAGCATTTTCTGTCAATGCAAAATTCCTTCCCTTCTTTGCTCATCTCTACTTCTACCCAAATCCCCAGTTTGGAAGCCTTACACTGAAGTCATCATATCCTCCTCATTTTTGCCAAAAATTGATTTGTCCAGCAACTCCTATCTTTCTGTTTGCTTTCAAGATGTCATTGTTTGTATAGTAAAGCACAAATGAAAACAAAAAAGTGGAAAGGGTAGTCTAATAAATCCTACATTTTAGTAAGGGAACATCTCTCTTCAAAAATATCTGGGCTTCCTTCCTTCATATAAAATACGTTTACTGCCAATTTCCATCCTTGTCAATGCACTAAGAATATTGACTCTTTGCTAAATTCTTCTTCTAGTCCAACACTAACAACTGCAGATAGTAAAAAGGTAAAAATACAAATAACAAAATAAAGAAAGAAAAGTCTCTCTCTCCTCAACAGACTCACAAGGTTTCCTCTGAACATCAGGAAACACACTTCCACTGTGAGGGTGATGACCAAGCACTGGAGCAGGCTGCCCAGAGAGTTTGTGGAGTCTCCATCCTTGGAGATATTCAAAAGCTGTCTGGACATAGACCTGAGCAACCTGCTCAAGGTGATACTGCTTGAGCGGAGGGTTTGGACCAGATGACCTCCAGACGTCCCTTCCAACCTCTACCATCTTGTGACCCTGTGTGAAAATTCTCTTCTTCCCAAATTCCTTCCCCTCTGCTTTTACTAAAGCTACTACAAGTTTCAATTTGCAACAAACCCCCATCCTGTCCTTTATAAACAATTTTTCTTTTTTCCCATTTCAAAAAAGATCACTTCGTGCCCAAATCCAATGTGAAATGCAGTGCATCCATCTTATTTTTTTAAAACTGTTGTACCCTTGCAATCCCATGGCTCAGGTTGGATGTTGTCTTCAAGATCATTGCCTCTAGATGCTGTTGTTTCGTTTCTCGTAAAGCTTCACAGAAGGCCGAGAAGGCATTAGGGCCTCTCTTGGGCAGCAAATTGAGGAATTCCACATTTTGGCTGAAGCTCCCAGACTTGGCCTAGATCCAGAGAAAAAGCAAAATCCATACTCAAAGTAACACCCCAACACAATTAATTTCCAATTAATCTTCAGAACAACTAATTTTTTTTTACTTCATGTAAATGTTTCATCATTGTGCTTAGCTGTGCTAGATCCATTTTTATAGCTTTTCCTAGTTGATTTCGCTCCCATTCCTCTGTCCTATTAGCTCAAGGGGGAGAGTATATGACAACACAGCAAGCCAACAATTCACCTATCGTGCCACACACAGTAATACACCTTCTTCTCTCTAAACTTTTACTTCCAGTTACTGTTGGAATAGTATCTGCTTCCCCTTATTGAATACATGAATTCCAGAACATGCTTCCACTGCTGTCCAATAGTTTGTAGTCTCATGTAGTGATACACAAATCCCTCAGACAGCATTAAGTAAAATACTTATTATACACAATCAATTCCAAAAAGATACTACATATGTAGACTGTAACATTTAAACCAACGAAGCAATATACAGTAGTATATGAGAAAAATTAACAATCAAAAATGAAATTCATGTAACTGTGAAACATTCTCAAGAAGTTCTAATTGTTAGAATATTAACAGGGCATTTGCCAACAAATTGTATAATTTATACAATAGTAGCCTTCCCTGAAATCGAAAACAACCAACAAATCAGGTACTAAAATACTGGGTATCAAAAATAAATTTTATCAATTCCATGGAATTCATCTATAATTCTTGAATTACCACTTAGATCTAAGATGTCTTCTTTTGGTGGATGATAAGAAATGGTTGGCGAGTTACACAGAATCAAGGCCTAACACTATGCTTGCAATCACAGGAAAATCAGAAAAAAAAAGCCTCAAGTCACATGTGTAAATCCTCTGCTACAGAAGATTTCACGTCATCTGGCTGCTTTTATAACGTTTATCAAGCTTGGTGTTAAAAGTAGTTTGGCTTTTGTCCCATCACACTGTTTGGAAGAATATTGCAAAATCTTGTTGATCCAATGCTCATGACTGATTAACAGCATTTATTTTTGTATCAACAATGTCCCTTGACTTCAGTGTTCTCCTTTCCTTTCCCTTATTTATCAAACTTCTCTCTATAAATCGGTCTCAATTTGCTACAGTAAACAAGCCACTTTCTCTCAGCCTCCTCATAAGTGGCCTCTTCCCCTTGACAATGCAAGTAGCCTTTCCTACTCCCACAGAAACCTCAACTTTCAGAGCACTGTTGACTGGAAGTGCATACAGTAATATCTCACCTGTGCCTCTCCAGAAGTATGAAAATACCTTCCTTTCTCCTGGTGACACTCCTCCATTAGTCCACAGAAGATACCCAGCTCCATATACTTGTATCTTGCTGTAAGCACACTGAATTTTATTTTACCTAATAAAATGCTATAATTTTTGCTCCGAGTTTAAAATCCCTCTCTTCTAGGCCTTCATCTAGATAATTATATTTACATCATCTTCGCTACACAGGAAACACAAATCTTTTTGTCTTTATTCTTTCTTAGAACTGTATAATGGAAAAAAACTCAAATTGCTTAGTATCTTTCTGAATGACCCAATTTAAATTCATTCCTGTCAATTCCTACTCTCTCTCCCCACTTTGGGCAAAGGAAACTGCTCCTATTTATTAACTCTTCTCCAGTGTACACCTGTAAACTCTTTACTCACTCTTCATATTCCTTGTGAGCTCTTCATCCAGCTCAAGCACCTTTGTCTTCAGTGGCTCTTCCTGCAATGTCCTCCACTCCCACCTTTTTCTTACTTGTGGTAAAGTTTCAGTACTGGTTTAGCATCTCGCACTTGAAGAAATTTCATCCTTCCTTCATCACCCTGAGCTCCTTGGTTTATTTCACTTTCCTTAGATTACAAAAGCTTATTTAAGTGAAGTGCCCTATTTCCAGAACCATTTTTTTTATTCTTCTGTTTAGTTTAAATGAAACCAACAGGACCAGTATAATTGTTGTGCTTTTAAGACAAGATGATTTAAAACATAACCATTTCTCCAGATCTTGATTTCCTGACTTTTTGGGGGAGCAGGGGGATATATAGAACCAGTCAGTTACAATATCCAGGAAAATCTATGTTTTATCATCGGACACGGTGGCATTTGCCTCCTCCTATGTCCACTAAGGTATGTGATGATTAGCGTCACAATACATTTTCAAGGGTAGGCTACCTAACAGCTCTCCTAAGACCTTTGTTCACATTTGAGCAGAGAGCGGAAGACTATTACAAATTCACAGACCTACTATAGGAAAATGAAAGCTAAGACAAAGTGGTTTTGACTCAAGTGATTTTTTTCTTTATGCACGTTACTTTTTGTTTATCCACAGCACTGTTCTGATTAGTACTATCCTGCAAACATTCCCTTCATTTCCATCCTTCTAGTACAAAGCATACTTTGCAGTACTACTGTTCCAGTTGTGAATGCTTTCCTCCTATCCCTGCCATATTTGTATTTTTGGTGCAATTTCCAGATTCATACCCTGCAACAGTAGTTCAAGTCACTTTGTTCTCTTGCTCAGGCTGCTATAGTTCTTTACATACATTTAAGCTCTTAGTTATATGTGTATGTTGTATTAGGCACTATTTTTCCACTAAGCTATTACTATTTACCCGACTTATCCATCATAACACCTTTCTCCTTACTGATAATCCATTATTAAGTATTGTTGCATCTCCTTATACCCAATTACACCCAGAGGGGAAGATTCCCTTAGTCGTCTTCCCCTCTGTCTCAGTTTAATACTTCTTAACTACAGCAGCATTTTGCCAAAAAGACTATTTTGGAGTAAATAGCTCATAATTCTCTTTTTCAGCATCTGTTCTTGTGACAGGACCATCAACCTTACTAAGGGACTAAGAAGTCCCTCAATTGCTTACTTGAGTCCCGAGATGCACTTGACATGCACCATCATTCACTTCCTTCCCAGTTTGCTTGCTCTTTGAAGACCTGTATCTCCATCCTGCACAGTCTTCGGTACATTACCATATCTCTGGGAGCAATCCCAAGCTATTTCCAATGACTTCTCTTCATAGTACCCACTGCTCAGGAAAAGTGACAAGAACCTGCAAACAGCATTCGTCATCCAAGAGTAAGTCTTGGATCACGTAAGGTTCTTCAAGCAATTTACAAAAACATATATGAAGTACAAATTCTTCCAGTGAAAGGTGCCACGACAAGCTGGTTTACAATATATTCATTAACTTACTTTCACAGTATTCTTTTGGAAATAGGTATTATTCCTGCTTCTACAAATGGAAAAACAGAGAGGCACAAAATGACAACAAAGGACTGGAAGACACCACCTGCCTCACGAAGCGCAGCCTCCCATGACTACGTACCAGTACGTGAGCCAAGGACTTAGTAAATCTCAGACAAAACCTGTATTGCCAAAAGCAGCTTGCAGTCCTCCTGCCTGTTGCAAGCAAACCCTGTTCTCCCAATGAAATCCCATTAAAACATGCGGGTAACACGCAGTCTTATGCGGAGTGGCTGAGGGAGCTGGGGCGGTTTAGTCTGGAGGAGAGGAGGCTGAGGGGAGACCTTATCGCTCTCTACAACTGCCTGAAAGGGGGGGTTGTAGTGAGGTGGGTGCTGGTCTCTTCTGTCAGGTGACTGGAGATAGGACGAGAGGAAATGGCCTCAAGTTGCGGCAATGGAGGTTTAGGTTGGATATTAGGAAAAATTTCTTTACAGAGAGGGTTGTTGGACATTGGAATAGGCTGCCCAGGGAAGCGGTCGAGTCACCATCCCTGCAGGTATTCAAAAAGCGCATAGACAAGGTACTCCATAACGTGGTTTAGTGGGCACAGATGATGGTTGGGCTCGACGACCTTGAAGGTCTTTTCCAACCTAAACGATTCTACGGGTTTTACCGTGCTGCCACCACCAGGAGCGACACTGAGCTCAGCCAGAAAGCAAGTGCCGTCGAGTACGACCCGCACGCCCGCACCGCGTACCTGTATGGTCTCCACCATCTCCGCGGTGACGACGTCCTTCTCTATCAAGTGCTCCAGCAACTCCTTTAAAACCAGCTGCTTCGCCAGCGCCACCCGGTTCTTCTTCAGCGCCTCCTGGTGACACCGCTGCATGCCGCACGCCACCAGCATCCCGGCAGGAGAGGGGGACACCGGGACCCCACTCGACGCCGCCGCGACCCCTCCCCGGCGCTGCGTTCTCCTCAGGAGGAAGCGGGCCGACTCCTCCGCGGGCGGCCACCGCCTGGCAACGGGCGGACGAGGCCTCCGCCGCCCGCCCCACCGGGGACCGGCGGCGAAGGGCGCGCTCCGGGCCACCCCCGGCTCCCGAGGCCGCGGCGGCAGGCCCGCTGCAGGCCGCCGTGCGCTCTGTCGGGACCAGCTCCCGCCGAACGGCCGGACCGCTTTCTTCCTCCCGGCAGCCCCAGCGATTCAAACCGCGAGGGCCGCTTCCTCCATTAAAAAAAAAAACAAAACAAAACAAAAAAAAACCAAAACCACACAACCAAGCCGTGTCCCGTCGTGCGCATGCGCAGGCACGCCTTTCCCCACCCTCTTCCCCTCAGGGGTTCATGCCTCTTCCCGCTGAGGCGTCTGCCGCGGGGTGTGTGTGTGTGTGGGGGGGTTATACGGTTGTAGTCTTTCACGTCAGAGTAACGGGAGGGGTTCCACGCGCACGTAGGGTTAGCGGGTACGCAGATTTCCTCAGAAACACACCGGTTCTGGGCTTTTTTTTTATTATTTTCAGAGTTTTTGTGAGGTACGTTTCGCGGCCGGTGCGTTCCGGCTGGCGGGGGCTGAAGTCAAAAAAGGGCCGAAGTGGGTGTTCGGTGATGGAGGGGAAGGGAGGAAGCGGGACGGGACGGGACGGGCGGAGCCGGCGTGAAATGGCGAGGGAAAAGGCAGCGAGCACCCTTTGGGCAGAAGGAGGCCCGCAGCTCTCCTCACGCAGGGTTCTTCCTCGGTGCGCTGGGGTTTTCGCCTGCTAAAACTTAACACAAGTCCAAAGGCTTGAATAACCCTTACGGCGTGCTGCAGGTGAAATCCTAGCGATCGTACCTGGTGACATTTTTGGCCTTTTTTTTTTTTTATCTGTGCCGGTCACCTGAATTTCTTAGCAGGTCTTGGTGGTTCGGTGCGCTCAGAAAGGGCCTGGTTTGCCCAGTTTAGATCCAAAGCTTCTGTTCCTGTGTGGTATACCTGCACTGCTTTTTACTGTGGTTTGTTCTTTTATGTTTGCAGACACAGGAGGGAAGTGCAAATAGTGATTGCCACTAAAGAAATCACATGGCCTCTATCAGCAAATTTATCTCTCATAATACTTTTACGATAGAGATATCGTAGCTGCTTCATCGTTAGTGATACTAAAGTGATTCAGCTGTAGATTTAGAAATGGAACACATCTCCTTTTTCTAAGCCAAGATAATCAAATAAGCAGAACACAAGCAAAAGCATGGCTTTATGGAGTGTTTCTTTGGGGAGGAAAAACTAGTGATGCCACCAGGTATTTTTAATGCAGTCCTGTTTATTTATAAACAACATAAAAGGTCTTTTTTATTTTAACTATAAAGAATCAAACATAATTTAATTGCTTCTAGCCTATGGTTTGACAGTTCCTCATATGAATTAAAGATGACGCAGTCGTATGAGACAAGGCTGTGATGATTGCTGCTCTCCTTCATAAGGAGATTTGGACCACCATATTTCTTTTTTTATTTTATTTGGACATTCACCAGACATGAATGTCTCTTTGCATATTGCAGACCACTTTAATGCTGCAGAGCCTATCAGCTTAACTCACCCATTTTAAATGACCACACAGCATCACTGATCAGTGATCAGTGGAGGTAGAACCTGGCTGCAGCCTAGAGCTGTCATGATGATGAATGCATATGCCTCAGGACTGTGATTCTCAGGTGCCCTCCGTTGCAGCTGTGGTCTTTTCAGACAGAGCGGCCCTTTCCAGAGTCCAGAGAGAAGCCTCCGTGCACAGCGTTGCTACGGAGAACTGGAGAACTCGCCAGGATGACAATAAGGTATCTCAAGCTATCAGTGCTTGGGGATGTAGTACAGCAGAGAAATACACCCTCCTGTACAGCTCCACAGACTGGCAGTCCAGGCAGAGGATACATATATGTGTATGTGTTCCACTGCTGGACTCTCCTGTGGGAGAAAAACTATTATCTCCCTCTTGTCCACCACTGCAGGCTGTGTGGGATGAGAACCTTGTGAACAATAGTTGTTTCATGGTGCCATGCTTGCCATCAGCTTTTCAGCCCCAAGTGACAGGTATCAGGTGGTGCCAGCTTCCAGATGAAGACAGCCACCCTCCCCTCAGTTACACTGCGGTGCAGCACAGCTGAGGATGTGGAGCAAGTGCAGCAGAGGGGTAGCAGCAAACAGCGCAGACCATAAATTTGTGTTGCTGCAAAACAGCAACTCAGGGAACTGCAGCCTCAGTCTCTCCATAGGGATTTTAGTGTGGCTGATGATTGCACAGCTCTCAACAATACTGCTGTTTGTAATGCACCGGCAGAACCTACTTAGTGCTGTTTCTGTTCTTCCCCTTTCCCAGGCAGCTTCTCCTGGCTGCTTCCTACAGTCCTTCTTCAGAGGTCCTTTGGCAACTTTTGTCTCTTCTCATGATTCACTCTCCTCCCCCATAAAGGTGTGTCTCCAGCTGGAGAATTGTTGCCATATATAACACAACTTTCCTCACTGTTTTTATGCATCTGCCAAGAAAAAGCATTGTGGTATTGCATTGATTTATATTTTGTGCTGAAAGATTCTAGTGACTTCAGAATCTGTGTCTGTAGTTCAGCTCTGGTTTAAAGAATGGTGGGACAAACTTTTACGGTTTCAGGTGTGAAAAATCTCAGCTCTTTCACCTTCCCTCTAGGAGCATCCTGTACTGGGATGAGGATTTGGTTCTGCATTCATGGAAGGTGAAATTAGTCATAATACAGAGGAGGGCTGGAAAGCCTCTTCAAAGACCTCATCATTGATGGCACTCTCATAAGCAGGTGGTGGAGTGAGTGGCTCCAGTGGCTCAAGCCTGTCTTCAACACCTTTCACTTCATGGATGTCCGAAACGAACCTCTGCAGTCTTGGGGGCAGCACCAGCTGCAGCTGCATCCTGGAGCCTGTGTCTGTCTCAGAGGTGTGCCTTGTGTCTGCTGCCACTGACACCCTGAGAGCCTCCACCATAATCTCTTCTTGGGCAGATGATTCAATAACTACATTGTAAGGAGGCGGCTCATTCAGCGGTGAGGGCACTAAGCCTGGATTGGATGCAATCGTCCATATTGCTGGAACCGACATGGTCATCACCTCCTCATAGGTGGGTGCTTCATAGGCAGCGTTCACCCTATGTGTGAAGAGAGGAATGGCCGTTACACTGGTTATTTTACTGCTTGGTTTATGCAGAGGCAGGTGGTCCATATAATGTACTATAGGGACCATGCTACAAGCGGTAGGTGGGACTGAGACAGGGTGTCTCACGTGGTATTACTCTATGTGATATTCTGCCACTGGATGAGCTCACTTGTCCACCAACTTAATGTCTTGCTTCCTGGCCTAGAGAATGGCTCATCTGACCATTTTCTCAGAGCAACCAGAATAGGTGAAGAAACCAACACTGTTCAGTTCAGTGTCCTAGGCTTAGCTTAATGTCCCTCATTTAAAATCTCCTACCAGTTAAAATTCATTACCAATAATTACTAATTATTCCTGGGAATAAAACAGGACCTTACTTTTTTAATACATTAGCTCAATAGTCATCTGTTTTTAAGAAGTGGAGAAATTAAAGTATTTTCATTTAGTTTAAACAAGGACTAACTATTCTGTAAAGGAGTATCTGCAGAGAAAAATGTTACTGTAGAAGCGTTTTCCTTTTTAGGTCATATTCTTAAATAAAGAGATACTAATTTTCTTCTAGTATGCCCCCAAGCTAGCAAAGCCCAATAGACTTCTTTTTATGTATTCTTTCTGAAAATAAACACATCATTACATTTTTGCCTTCCTTTAAAACCTGTATTTGAGAATGTCAAGTCATTTATGGGTGTGGATAATGATTATCTGGATTATACAGACAAGGAAGCAAAGATACAAATAAAGTTAAACTCTTCAACAGCAGTAGGCAAATTGGGGTTAAATTAGGTGATGCTGAGAAACTGCAAATGTACATGAAGCCAAAAAGATGTGGGAGTGTTCAGAGCCTCTTAAAATCAGGGTTTATCAGTGTCAAGTTGGGTTTTTAAGACTGGAAACACACCCAGTTACAGGTTCCTTTTAAAAAGTTTGCCGAGGAACAGTTGCTCTGGAGATAAGGTTTATAGAGATAAACCCAGCTAAGATTCAGTATTGCTTCAGCTTTTTTTCTTTTTCCGTGTCTGACTCATTGTTTGGCAAGACCAGATTACTCAAAGAAAAATAAAACTGGGCCTGGATCTGTTTAACCTTGGAAGTTGTTAGTGTATCAGTTCCTGGGGGGAAGAAATTATATATTGGAGGGGATACACAGGACATGAGTGGCATAGACATTTGCAACCTCCACCTGAAGAATGAAGGAAAACAACCTAAAAAGAACTTTTGCTTCCCGGAATGGGGTCTGTGTTTGCTGCCCTAGGGGAAGGGCAGCAAAACAATATGTAAAATGGCCGTGACTGAGGAGAAAGAGTTAAAGTAAAGAATAACCATGTTGCTGCTTACCCTGCTTGGCTTTGCCTGTTGGGAGGTATCTCATTTGTGTCATGTCGGTGCTGATTCCTCAGGTAACACTCAACAAACACACTCAGCAAATAGCCGATCAGACACACTCCCCCTACCCCTAGGAAGAAATAGCCTACTGGGTTGATGTTAGATGAAATGGCCAGCATGGTGACCCCAATGAGAAGAGCAGCAGTGAAAAGAAGCAACAACGCTTGGCGGATGTTCTTCCAGTGTGTCTCCAACCACATGGTTGTATAGATGGTGGTAGCAGACAGTTGAGAACAGATGAGCAGTTACGGGGACAGACATCTGTGGGAGACAGAATAGTTTTTTCAATGTGAAACATGAGCATACAAAGATGTTATCAGTATCATGACCAAAATAAGAACGTACATACTCAAGTACATGCCATCATGAGAACACGCAGCTATGCACATATCTAATAAGCCTGGGAAATCTGTGCATGAATGCATGCCAATGTAAATGTACTAGAATTTCCTATGTGAATGCATATTGAATAATGGGAACACTTGGGCACCCAGTTGCAAGACGTAAAATGCATAAATAGACCATCAGCACTTACTGCCAGGCTCATCCAAAATGGTCTACCTTCTTAATAGAACACAGAGCAGTCTAGGATGCAGATTTGAGGTTACTAAGAAAGTGAAACACGGAATAACTTTAAAGGTTAATTCTAGGACATTTGTACATTGCATAATGAACTTTCAGATACTAGTTCAGATCCCGGAAGAAAAGTAGCATTATTATTGGGGCTGTCTGCCCCAGTAAGTTGAGAGTCTAACTTCAGTGTAGCATTATAGCAATAACATTACTTTAAGTTCTAGATATAGCTGGAGTTTGTCTGTTCCTGCAAAATGTAGGCGTGTGTTTGAATATTTGCCTATATCTTCAGTTCTTTTTCTGTTGATGTGCTTTTTTCCATCATTCTCAAACACAAGAGCCCCTCCTGTCCCCCATTCTAAACTCCATCTCTGTGAAAGAGACAGCAGTTGTCACTGTGTGCAGTCAATATGGAATGAATGCCAGGGATCTGTGGTATTCAAGAATACCATAATTAAAGAGTCATCTTGCATATACTAACCTACATATATCCCACTGTTTTGACGAAGACCCCTTTGAAGGAAAAAAGCATGACACGGTGGACATATTTTTTATGAATATGCATCTCCAAACAAATACAGTTTTCTATAGTTCCATGTTACATTGTGTTCTTTTGCACACTAAATGTGTTCCCTTGTTACAGCAAAAATAGTTAAATGTATATATACAAATGCCAGAAAAAGAAACGCGTTCTTTTTCAGCATATACTTACCAGAGAGAGGTTTCGGTAGGTAGGAGCAGTCATGTTTTAACTTCTCTCTTCATCACAAGGAAAATTGCACATGCTCTTTTGTCCCTGCTGCTTCACCTTCTGAACTGAGGATGGGACACCAGTAAAAATTCTCCCTTCCTCCTTTTGAGTTTTCTTGTAGGCAGACAACAGATTTTTTTCGAAACTCAAAGCCGGGAACTAGTGAATATGGGAAGGTAGCAAACGATGGAAAGATCCTGTTGTACGAGTTTTGCGTGGGAAACTGGAACCTTATTTTTCCAGGTTTGGAATCCAAAGCAATTTCTAGACGATCGCGTACCTTCTACTCTTTTGCAGCTCTTCTAGGTCTGTCTCACAAAAGCAGGAAACTCAGGAAAGAGGGCGGAGTGAGCAGTGGGGGAGTGCTTACCTGTGTCGGATCTGTTTGGTCTGCTTTACTTCAGTGAGAGAAACTGCCCTGAAAATTATGTTCTCCCCTCCACGTAGCAGAGGTGTCTTGATCTCTGCCTCACAAAGCAGGAAGGACTGCTGGCCCAGCCCACATCACATGGCCCACATGTAAATCTATTTATGAATTCTATAAAATGTAAATCTATACATTTTTCTATCCTGATTGGGTACCGTTTGTTTGTCCAATGTTGTTTTATGCCCTCTTTGATTTTACAAAAAAAAAGAAAGGAGACAATGGGTTATTATTTCACAGAGGGCTGAGTTAAAATCCTTTTTACTCCCTGATGTATGTGGGAATGAGGAGTACTGATAAGCAACAGAACAGGTACTGAATTACTTCGTGAAGTCTGTTACCTGAACCTTTAGTGTGTGTCTGAAAATAGAATTAGAAAATAAAATAAAATAAAATAAAATAAGAAAGACAAGACTATTTCACTTGGAAGGGACCTAAAACAATGACCTAGTCCAACTGCCTGACCACTTCAGGGCTGACCAAGAGTTCAAGCATGTTATTAAGGGCATTGTCCAAATGTCTCTCCAACACTGACAGGCTTGGGGCATCAACCACATCTCTAGGAAGCCTGTTCAAGTGTATGACCACCCTCTCAGGAAAGAAATGTTTCCTAATGTCCATTCTAAACCTCCCCTGGTGCAGCTTTGACCCGTTCCCAGGCATCCTATCACTGGGTAGCAGGGAGAAGAGATCAGCACCTCCCTTTCCCCTTCCCCTCCTCAGGAAGCTGTCGAGAGCAATGAGGTCGCCCCTCAGCCTCCTCTTCTCCAAACTAGACAAGCCCAAAGTCCTCATCCGCTCTTCAGGGGACATGCCTTCCAGCCCTGTCACCAGCTTTGTGGCCTTCCTCTGGACACACTCAAGGACCTTCACATCGTTCTTAAACTGTGGGGCCCAGAACGGCACACAGCGCTCAAGGTGAGGCTGTACCAACGCCGAACACAGCGGGATCATCCCCTCTCTTGACTGGCCGGTTATGCCGTGTTTGATGCCCCCCAGGATGGGGTTTGCCCTCTTGGCTGCCAGGGCACACACTGCTGACTCCTGTTGAGCCTCCTGTCAACCAGCACCCCCAGAACCCTTTCTGCAGGGCTGCTCTCCAGCCACCCCTCTGCCAGTTTATACTTGTGCCTGGTGTTACTGCATCCCGGGTGCAGAATCCAGCACTTCAACTATTAAATTTTGTGCCATTGATGATTGCCCAGCTCTCCGATCTATCTAGATCCCTCTGCAAGGCCTCTTGTCCCTCGAGAGAGTCAACAGCACCTCCCCGTTTGGTATCATCAGCAAACTTGCTAACGGTGCATTCAACTCCTGCATCCAGATCATTGATAAAAATAGTGAACAGAACTGGCAGCAGAATTGAGCCCTGAAGAACACTGCTGGTGACCAGGTGCCAGCCAGATGTAGCCCCATTCACTAGAACCCTTTGAGCCCCGCTTCACCCAGTGCACCGTGTACCTGCTCATCTCACAGCTGGACAACTTTTCCAGAAAGATACCATGGGGAACAGTATTGAAAGCCTTACTAAAATACAGAAAAATTACATCTACTGCCTTCCCTTCATCCACTAGGTGGGCAGCGTTATAGTGGAAGGATATCAAATTAGTTAGACAGGACTTTCCATTTGTGAACCCATGTTGACTGTGCCTGATGATTGCATTGTTCTTTAAATGCCTTTTGACAGTACCCAGTATAATCTTCTCCATAATTTTTCCAGGTACTCAGGTTAGACTAACAGGTCTGTAGTTCCCTGGATCTTCCCTCACACCCTTTTTGTAAACTGGAATAACACTGGCTAGCTTCCAGTCAGCAGGGACCTCCCCGGACTCCCAAGACATTTGGTAGATGATCGAGAGGGGTCCTGCCATAACATCTGCTAGCTCCTTTGGTACTCTGGGATGAATCCTGTCAGGTCCCATGAATGTGTGAACATTCATCTGATACAGCTGGTACGTTACAATTTCAGTGTTCACAAAGGGAAAGTCACTGTTCCCACACTTGTGGTCCTCCGACTCAGGGGACTGGGCAGCCCAAGGTCTATCAGTATATTAAAGACTGAGACAAAAAAACGCATTGATGTGCCTCTGCTTTTTCTTCATCCCTATTACTCAGGTGACCATCTTGAACAAGTATCTGTCCAATGTTTTCTTTAGACCTCCTCTTGCTATTAACATACTTTAAAAAGCCCTTCTTGTTATCTGGAGCAACACTGACCAGTTTCAACTCTAACTGAGATTTGGCCAAGTTTCATGTCTTCTCCCTGCATATATGAACCACAGCTCTGTAATCTTCCTGCAAAGCCTGACCTCGCTTCCAGACACCATACAATTTGTTTTTCCTCTTGAGCTCCATGAGTTCCCTGTACAGCCAAGATGGTCTTCTGCCCTGCTTGCTTGATTTATGACACAGTGGAATTGCCTGCTCCTGTGCTTCTGAAAGGTGATTCTTAAAAACTGACCAGCACTCATGGACTCCTAAGCCCTCAAAAGCAGATTCCCAGGGGACGCTGCTAAATAGCTCACTGAATAGCTTAAAGTTTGCTCTCCTGAAACACAGGGTAGCAACTCTGCTGTCCTTTCTTATTATACTGAAAATTTTAAACTCAATCATTTCATGATCACTTGTGGCCAAGACAGCCACTTACCATCACATCTCTCACAAGTCCTCTATTCACAAATAGCAAGTCTAGGAGAGCATCTTTCCTAGTTGGCTTACTGAGCACCTGTGACAAGAAGTTATCTCCTACAAACTTCAAGAATTTGCAAGACCTGCTTGTCTCAGCAGTATGATATTCCCAGATGATGTTTGAGAAGTTGAAATATTCCATAAGGACAAGGGCTACCGATGCTGAAATTTGTCTTAATTGCCTATAGAATAACTCATCAGTGCTTACATCATTGGAAGTTCTCAAACACTATAGTGCGAATTACCTCCAGGAGCTGACTGCAGCTCATGTTTGCCTGTAGTAGGAAGATGTCCTACTGCTAAATATTTATTAATAGTATTCAGGTTGGAAGATTGGGCCAACAAGTATTGCATGAGGTTTAACAAAGATAAATGTAAAGTCATGCATGTGCGGAATAATCACAAGCAGCAGTAGAGGCTGGGGTCTGAGTGACTGGGATGCAGCTCTGCTGAAATAGACCTGATGGTCATGATGAACAGCAAGCTCAGAAGGAGTCAGCAGTGTGCCCAGGAAGCAACGAAGGCAAAGTGTGTCCTGGGCTGTACCAGGAAGAGTGTAGTCAACAGATCAAGGGATGTGATTATTCTACTCTACTCAGCACTTGTTAGGACACACCTGGAGTAATGTGTACAGTTTTAATCCCCCCAGTCAGGAGAGAAGTTGAAAAATTGGATATGGTCTGGTGAATTGCCACCAAGATGATTTGAGGGTTGGAGAACTTTGACAACTTAAGGAGCTTGGTTTGTACAGCCTAGAGAAGAGAAGGCTTGGGCAGGTGGTGTCTACTCACATTTTTCCAATGTCTAGTAGGTAGTTACAGAGAGGAGGGAGGTACTCTTCATGAGGGTACATGGTGACAGGAGAAGAGGCAATAGGAAAGAGGGTAGGTGCCTCTGGATATAAGAAAAAAAGTCTTCAATGTGAAAACAGCAAAATATTGCTAGTACTTGCCCAGAAAAGTGGAGGAATCATCTTGGCTGGAAATATTCAAGACGCAGCTGAGTCTAAGGCCCTGCTTTCAGCAGAAGGTTGGACCAGATGATCTCCCCTTCCAGCCTAGACTTGTCAGTGTTTCTATGTTTCAAATATTTTCCCCTTATAATTGCCTTTTTGGCTGCTGACAGGTAAAGGACCTTCAGCTCTGATTGTTATCCATTCTTCGCTTTCAAGAGAATTCCTTTGAAGATGGCAGACTTAACACTCATGTAAAGGGGTAACATGTCATTTTGCAAGACTATCATTTAAATGGGAAAACTGATTTGTTTCTTACAGCTTTTTCCTTTCTGGGGTTGCCTAGTGTTGAGAACACCTTAACTGCTAAGGAAGATTTGCGAAACTGTTTTCACAGCCTCTCCACAGAGAAAGCATGACTGACTCGTGGTGGAATCTGGTCGCCTCAGTACTAACAGCAACTTTCTTCTAACCAGGGTAGCTGGTGGTTGCCAGAACTGTTCCTTCAAGACACAAGATCTATATCCTACTGCACTGAGGTGGTAATTAAAATATACTACAGACCTTGGCTAAGTGTTC
Organism: Astur gentilis; assembly: GCF_929443795.1. Taxonomy (NCBI): domain Eukaryota; kingdom Metazoa; phylum Chordata; class Aves; order Accipitriformes; family Accipitridae; genus Astur; species Astur gentilis. The sequence goes on along the minus strand of NC_064900.1, from coordinate 574,962 downwards.
TGTTTACTGAGCTATTGTAATAAAAGAGCATCACTACTATAAGAATTATAGTAGTGAATTTTCAATGGGTTCTGCTTTTTGAAGTAGCGACTGAAAGTGTAGTTTGACAAGGCAGCTGAACAAAACTAATAGATAATTGCTGTGGAATGTGGTAGTCCTTTCTCCTTCCTGCCTCTTCTCCATCTCTTCCTGTCCTCCTTGCAGTGATTCTGGTGCTCAGCTGATCTCTTGCTGAGCCAGCTCAGCTGTCTCAGGTAGTGGGAAAGAATTTACATTTTTCCAGAGTGAATTTAGTGGGCTGAATCTAATCACCAAAGTATCATCTAACCAGTAGATCCCCATTCAAGGGAAGCAATGGGAATGCATAACTAGAGTGGTGGAAGAGAAGGGAGGGAGAGTGGGAATAACTTCCAGGGCTGCAGTGGGCACCGTTTGATCAGCTCAGCCCAAATTCTTGGAGCAGAAAGAAGTTCGTCCTTCTTTGACTGCGTAAGCTCCGCAGAAAGGTGTAGAATCTAAGACCCAGCTCGTCCTCAGCAAATCCTGTTAATTATATCAGGGATTTCCAGCTCAGCCTGATGACTTTAGGCAACTCCCAGCTCCAGTACATACACTGACTATTGTCGAATCCCCCCAAGAATCTGACTATTGTTGAATCCTCCTTGTAAGTACCTAGAGAAGGTACTTATCCTTCTGTAGGCTGTGTGGAGGGGGCCAAGGCACTTTGCTTGCCTGCACATTCTGCTGTGGAGAATAGGCAGATAAAAACTGCTTTGGGGCTAGACATTTTTGCTAAGTTAGGAGAATGTCAGAAAGGTGAAAAGATCTTCCTTATTTGGTGAAAAACTACCTCTGTGATTGGAAAGGCTGTATTTGATTTGTGGATAGATAGAAAGATACAGGTTTTGCTAAAAATTTGTATAGTAGTTTTGACTGGTGCACCATTTTTTAAAATATTTATAGACATGAAATACCAGGATGAAAAAGGCTAAAAATGGTAGTTATCTGTGCTGCATTAGTTGTTGCTTGTATTACTTCAGTTTATTTCAGTTGAAGTTCAGAGTTCAGTAACTCCTGTATATTTTAGCCATGGAGTTGCATGGATGACTGGGCTGAATCCTTAAGAATGATTTTTATGCTTTTACAAGAATGATACTTTGCCATGCAGCTGTGAATGCATTGGTTGGACACGTTTATGAATGTGATACAGACTGCTTTGTGGATCTAAGGATAGAAAGCAGGATGAAGGTCTATGAACTAACCTTTGCAGTATGATTTCTAGCAACACAGTGCTTCTACATGAGGCCTTTTGGCATTTCTGAAGGACTTCTGAAATTTTTATCTGTCTGCCATTTTGATTCTCTCCATAGTCTGGTTCAGCCTGTCATTGGTTACAGCGTGTGGGATCCATAACAAAGAAAAATTGATCATGTAGCTGCATCAAAAAGTTTTTGGGGATGGCAAGATTCAGAAAACTGAGAGGGGCTTCCAAAAGGCCTGAGAGGTATCACTACGCAGTGTTTGTGAAATAATGGGTAGAAGTCAGGGAAAGTAAACAAGGACATTTTTACTGCTGTCCTAAACTCTCTCCCTTTCATGTGCAGTAGAGATGTTTCTTATAGAAAGCTTTCTGTTCTCTATTCTTCAATCATGCCGTGGGGACCAGACTTCATTTAACAGCAGATTTCTTAGTTAAGACCACAGATTTCCTTTTTTTAATTCTTTCTTTCTTCCAGTATCTCTTTGTTGATCTTCGTTCTTCATTCAGTCTCTAGGAAGCATTTCACCTTTCCCCTGTTTCATCTCACTATCTACTCTACCTCCTGCCCAGACTGCTACTGATTAACTTAGTACCTACAGCAAGCTCGCTTATCAGCTCGGTATGCAGAGAAGCTTGCTTTATTCCCAAGCGCTTGTGACGTACATACCATGGCAAGATTAATCTCTCTGTAATCACTAAGTCTATTCTTCCCTATAACCTTGTCCTGAAGCAATTTCTGAGAGCCTCAGCAAGTACTGGGGACAAAGTGCTACTGAACCATCTTTTCCTGTCTCGTCTATGTCTCGTTTTGTCTCCCAGGTTCTGCTTAGTCACCTTTGTGAAATACGTCTTTGATTTTTCTGTTCAGGAGCACGATTACGTTGTATCTACAGACATCATGGGGCAGCCATGACCTATGGTTGATATATTTCTGGTCAGTATAATGTCTTGAGCAGGAGAAAGCAAAAGCCCAAGGAAGTTATGCTTATGTTCAGATGTTCAAAAAATGTGTGTCACTTTGAGAAATCCAGTTGTGCTTGACCTGCCATAGCTGAACGTTCATACATTTCTTGGGAGATGGTAATCTCTTTTTGCCTTCCAGCTTATTCCAGTTCTCACAGGACAATGGTTGAAAGTTGTTGTGTGTGTAGTCACCATATGGTGGTTTTTTGGCATGGCTGTCTTCTACCTGCAGTGGCTTTTCTCTATAGATCAGTGTTGACGTGTGGTCACAGAAAGACTGATACTGCCAAGAGACCTTCTACTGCTGCTGCTAGTTCCTCAGCTGTCTCGGGGATACCTGAAAAGCCTAAATCTACAGAGACTGAGTCAGAGACACTTGTTATGTTGTGCAGAACTAATGGATTTCTCTTTTCTGAAAGTGGGGAGTCACATTTAAGGTGAGAAGCGTTTCCTGGGCTGCCTGCACACCTAAAGTTCCTAAGTATTTAAAATTAACAAAGCAGCACCTCCTTTTCTGCCATGAGAAGGACAGAAAAGTAACAAGCATTTACCAAGACTGTGATATATGAGGTTTTTTATCTCCTCTTACAAACTTTTAAATTCACTTATGTCACACATTTCACTTTTTCTCTGCAAAAAAAGAAAGCAAAGGCTAGAAACTTCCTCAGTTTTTTATTCTGAGTTCTCCTTAGGGCAGGAGCTTTAAAACTATGACGTATCATTAGCATTGGTAAAACTTTCTGCCGCTGGTTTAGTTTAATGACAGAGCCCAATCTGGTCTATATTATTTACTTTTTGTTGGAGGACTTTCTATGCTTGTGTAGAATCTCTACACATTGCAGTACTTCTGCTGATGAAAAATCAGACATTACTGTATATAGCATGTAAATTGGCAGTATGCAATCTTTTGAAGGCATTCACCCTGGTGACTGTAATGCTACTAAATGGAATATTATAGTGACTTCTCCTTTTGTGCTTTGTGCTAGTTTAGAGCTCCTAATAAGGATCGGGCAGAGGAGGAGAGAACTTGACTGTGACTAAAGGTGAAGGAGGAGGGCAGTTAAGATCCTACTGCTAGAATATGGTGAGAGACCCAAGTGGAATACCTTGTGTGGAAAGAGCAAGTGAGCAGAAAGAAGTAGTTTCAGGATGAAATTAAGGAATCAATTGAGAATAGTTAAAAGAACATAGAAAGCTCATTTGCTGTCATTCTGGACTGTGCTAGGTGTCTCTGGAAATATAAGAGAAAATAAGACCCGCATACACCAAGCTGCTTTACTATAGAACAGGGTTTGCATTCCTTTTCTCCAGATGTAATTTCACCATTTCAAAATGGGAAAGTTTTCAGCCAAAGGACAAGAGATGCAGTGAGAAAAGTTAACATATAAGTGCCACAGAGTTCCTGTTCCCTGTCTTCCTCCCTGGCCCTAGTGACATATTCTAGCTGCTTATGTTGCCAAACCTGTTATGCACTGGAGCCGTCCCTGACATGTTCTGAATTGCTAACAAGGCATAAAACTAACGAAGTAAAAAGGAAAAAAGTGCTATTTTCTGTTGGGTTAATAAACTAACAGTCACGAAAACATTCAGGAAGCACTGGTATGGCCACAAGAGAGGAGAAAAGACCTCATGGCCTATTTCTGTGTTGAAGAATAGGGGATGCCCTTTTCCTTTCAACAGCATTAGATGGTTCTGCTAGGGAACCTGAAATATTTGGGAACTACCACCCAACATTAAAACATAGCCTACTTGGGTTGGAATTCAGTGACAATGCAACTCACTGTAATACTAAATAACAGTGGTCTGGAAAGTAATAGGCATGAGAGGAGGAGAAAGAAGTTGAAATTACTGTTGCAGAATGAATTTTGCATTGTTTGCTGTTGCTGGTGGGACCCACAGTGTCTCTCCTTGAGGCACTTTTACCTTCCTATTGTATAATGTTGCACTTTTTGAATTCTTTCAGTAAATAGTGGGGTGGGAGAAGGGGACGGGACAGGGATGGGGATGGGGCGGGGGGGGGGGGATGACAGGCAAAGACCTCACTTAACTATTTTGTTGATGAGCTGTGCTTTGGAGAAAAAGAGTACGCTGCTGTTATTGGTACTGGTGACTCTGAGTGTTGTTCTTCACAGCAAATGCAGTGCAGAATCCCACATGCTCCTCGGCACCTGTTGCCAGCCTAAGGTGCTCATAGACTAAAGCAAGTGTCACAAAGCCACCGAACAACAATTCAAGTACGGAAGGCCAGAGAGATAACTTGGTAAGAAAAGAAATAAGAAAGAAAAAAAAAAAATAGTTAAATCTATTTTAATAAAGGCAGGTTTTGCTTGAAAACTAAATCTGTAACAGTAAGCCTTTTTTTGCTTCGATTAGATACTCTCCATTCAAAGGCAACACTGTTTGTTTCAGTGCTAGTTTTAGCACTGGTTTCCACGGCCCTTTGTGCCAGCCAAGTGCCATAAAGGTAGCACGCTGCAGGGAAAGGAAGCTCGATGGGGTTCCTTTTTCTGCCTCAGGAAAAATGGGTGTTACATTTCAGTTACATCCGTGCAAATAGGCATTCACAAGGGTCAGTGAAAGAGCATTTTCTTTGTTACTTTATGAAAGCAAATAGACACATGAGCTGAAAAGAACGTAACTTCTATCTTGGCATGGTTCCTCTGTCAGCTCATGACTGAGCTGTCAGTTTGTTTAGTGATATGTACAGGTTTTATCCAGTTCTGACATGGATTTGCATTTCTAGTGGACGCTACCAAATTAGCGAGAGCACATCATAAGGCATTTCTGGTACGTGCCATGATCATGCCTTGTAGTATTGCAGTTTGTATGGCATCTGAATTGTTATCCCGGTACATTCCAGCATGGCATTGTGAAGATGTTTTGGATGTTTTTTCCTGTGGGGTGAATGACTGTTTTCCAAGGTCAGCTATCAGCTGCAGGGACAGTCTCATAAAGAGCACCGTGCCACAGCACTGCCAGACCAGGCTGCTATCTGTACATCAGTGCTGTGTAAGAAATACACCACTTTTGCTTTCTCCTGAGGCAGCAGCAGTAGTGATACTGCAACTCCTATTGTTTGTAAAGGGGAACTCTGTTTGATCAAGGCTTCTGTTGATGAGAGATAGCTTTCTTGTTGACTGTAGGCAACAAAAAACCCAGGATGCTCAATATGTGGAATTAAGTATATATCTGGTTGAACTGATGGCTTTGACAGAATTTGTTAATGGTGATAACTGTGCAAGTCTGCTTGTCCCACATAGTGTCCGTATTCATGAGAAAAGTGATGACTGGTTGCAAAAGGTCTTTCTGTGAACATGAAAAGATTGCCCATGAAGGGAGAATTTCAGAGTGGTCATAGTTCATGGACATCTGTGTTGGACTGAAGTCGTATTTGATGCCAAAGATGATCCACGTGATGGTTTCTTGAGAAGAGTAGTCAAGTCTACTGGCTACTGGCAACCTCTGATTCATAAGACTGTTCTGTGAAATCCCTTGCAGCTGAAAGATGTCAGGGTGATTCAGGAGAGCTTTGAAAAGCTCTCATTGACACTTGGTGCATGGGAGATTGTAGTTTTGGCTGAAGACACTTCTCTGAATATATTGGAACTACTGATGAGGCATATATTCTTGTCCACTGCCTCCTCTATTCCTCCCTGCTTCCTCCAAATTTTGTGTCACTTGATTAAAAAAAGGGATAATAGTCTCTTGACAGAATCACCATTACAGAACCCTTTAATTCTCACACTTGAAAGTGTGGCAGCGTGTGACACCCAGAACTCTCACAAGTTTCCAGTCTACACCTGGTTGTAGATCTATTGATATTGACAAAGTCTCCAAGTCTCCATTGATATTGATGAAGTTTCCAAGTCTTTGATACATGGTGGTGCTACTTTTACCCTGATTCTCCTGCTCATCAAGCTGCTCAGCAACAACTTTCACCATCATCAAGACTTCCTAAATTTCTGCTTCAGCTGCTGCTATGGGATGTACTTTTGGCCATCTGAAGAGAAGATAAAGGGCCTTCACGATGAGAGCTGACTCCTCTGCTTCCTTGGCAATATCATGTTCACCTCCTGTTCTTGAAATTGTATTTGCAAAGTAGTGAATAGGGCAGAATGAGGAATGTGTGGAGGTGAAGAAGAGTTGCAGCCTTTAGGTGATTTGTTCAATTTCCTATGAGCACTGTAAAGGCCAAATTATGCACTGATCTTTATTATGCAAAATCCCTGACAAGTGTTTGCTTATATTGTGTACTGCCGCTTTCTGCATCTCTTGCTTGTGCTTGCTGCTTTCCCCTTGCAACCCTACCCTGAAGTGTCCTTGCATGGTGAGTGAACTTTTTTCACTGTAGCTTTGTTCCAGCTACAGTGAACTTTGTTAAGCCTGTCTCACAATTTCTAAAATTCCAAACCCCAAGCACATGAAACTGGCAACATGAGTTTCTACCAGATCCACACACTTCATCATGGGTCTGGAGAAGGCAGAAATGTGTTCATTTCCATGCAAACTATGTTTGGCTTATTTAATGTAATTAGGACCAAAATACGAGTCTTTAAAACACTTCTAGAGATCTTTTCAGAGATTATTTTTTTTATGCTCCTATATTATATTTTGTTAATTTGCAGGCTGAATGTTTTTCTTACAGGTTGTGTTGAAACTGGTAGATCAAACAAGAAGTGTAGAATCTGACTGTAAACGTGTTTCAATAAAACCCCAAAGACAAAAGCAAGGCTTCTTGTGAATTGTGGCTCTCTAAATGGAGAAGTTTTGGCTAGAAATTGCCATAGTAAGAGGTTTTCATGGTACGTGGATAAGAGACAACTGAAGTGGAACAACTTGAAGAATATGCAGAAAAAGGTGAAAAATAAATTTGGGTATTCTCCAAATCAACATTGGATATATGCCTTTGGATGAGTCAACGGGAGAAAAAATTACTGGTTTGGAGGGATAGCTGAAATACTGGTATTATAAACAAAGAGGCTGTGGTTAGCTGATTCCCTGTGTTTGACATGCCTGTGCAAAACTCTTCAGGATGAGAGTGTAATTGGTTGTTGTTGCTGTTCCTGAAGTCCCTGGCTTAGCTGTTGACCCTTCTGAGTTCACTTCATAGCATTGACACCAAGCCAGCTGGGGTTTGAGCACTAACACAGTATAAATATTAACTGCCTAACAAATCTAACTTTCCCCATTTTGGTAGAGTCCCGCTATTGGTTATAGTTCTGCCTTTCATTCCATGAATGTATTTACATCAGTTATATCAGTATATTTATCAATTCTTAATATTCTTTGAGAAGGGAGTAAACATGTTGCCCTCCTTTCATTATATTTTAGTTTGTGCAGCTCTACTTGCTGTTAGCAGATTTCTGGATTTTCCCTGTTCTCAGTTTTCTGTGTCATGGAAGCATTGCTGGCATTCCTTATTTCAGGTCTATAATTTGTAGCAGTTTAGAAATTGCTGGATGTTTCCTATTCCAGCCAAGTGGTCACTTGCTGTCTAAGAATGGTTGGATGCTTTTTATCCCAGGCTGATTTCACTGCAATCTACTAGGATTTTTTTGTTGTAGCAGTTCAAATCCCAGCAGTCTCAGAATTCTACTGGATTCTCACTATTCATAGTGCTCTATGCAGACTGATTTTCCACTGGTGCTCAGTTGTTTGTCCTGCTGGTGCTATCCAGGCCAGTGAGGTGCTTAACAAACTGGTCCACGGAATCATTTTTGCTTAGTTGTTCTGTCATGTAAGTTTGATGTGGAAACACTATTTTGTGAGACATGTTGTCTGACAGTACTCCAAAAAGCTTAGGGAGCTGTTCTCTGTAATAAGTAAACTTGAAGCCATAGATTCAGCTTTTACTGCAGGGCTGATAGAATATATTATGTATTTTATAAATATATGTGTACCTATACTGTACAGCCCACACATGCCAATTGGAATCATGTCCTATTGTGATATGTACTGTACAAATGCAGCAGGATATATATTTAGCCATTCACGCAAGCGAAATGTCCCCCACATTCTTCATTAATAGATTTTCTGGGTGTTTAGTGTATGGCTCCTACGTGATAGACATTTTCTTACTGAATATCATGAAGCGATTCTCTTTTAAGATGTTATATACACCAGGTATTTGTGAAAGCAAGTATCGGCTGTTCTTTGCTGTTGTACATACTTACACTACTAGACCCTCCTTATGTGTCCTTATTGGTTAACAAATAAATGATCCATTATTTTGCCTCCTAATGCTCTGCATAAACCATCTTTGCCACTTTCCAGGTAGCCTATCATTGTGGAATAATTGGTAGGTGCTTTTTGATTAAATTCTCTTGAGGAATTAATTGTGAACAGTCTGCATATTGTTTGTTTACTGTCCTGATTCAGGTAAGTAACAACGTCCTCCCCTTCCTGTAATTAAAGAAAGGCACTGTCTGGCATGCTTTTCTTCTATTGAGGAATAATAGCAAGGAAAAGGGAAGGAGGGAGACTGTTGCTGTAACCGAGGAACTGATCTCTGATTGAGGTAACCTCAGTTCGATTTCCAGTTGCTACAAACCCTTCAGCTGTGACTTTAAGCAAATCCCTTCGTTCATTGCAGGTCTCTTGGAGAAAGGATTTTTTTAGGAAGGGACTGACTCATTTTGTGCCTTGCAAATAGGGCTGAGATGTTACTGAGCTGTCTCGAAGCCTCCTTCAGTGAAAACAGGAGTAGAAATGTTTCACTGAAATGCATAATTTCGCAACATTTCAGGTGTTGATCAAGTCTAAGAAATTATCAGCACGAACTCCCTGCCCCCTCCCCCCGGTATTTATAACTTATGAACTTTCGTGCCTCGGGGTGTCAGCCCTCTTGGGTTTCCCTTCCCGTTTTTAGGGCGCAGGAGTTTGTGGACGCACCCGCATCCCGCATCCCCGATCCCCGATCCCCGCATCCCGGCCCCGCCGCAGTGGATCGTGCCGTCCACACTAATCAGCAGCTGCTCCCGCTCTTAAAGGGGCCGCGGCGCCTTTCTCATTTCCCGGGATCCTGTCAAAAAGAGGAGACCCCTGCCGGGGGGGTGGACGGACGGGGGGGGGTGGTGTCCTATGCCAGAGGTTGCCGCCGGACAGGGACCGGCTGCCTGTCGGCCCTTGTGCTGCGGGCTGCTTTAACCCCTTCTGCTCCCTTCAGAGTTTCAGGCCCACTGGAGAGGTTGTCGGGGAAGCATCCCAGCTGGTTCGGATTATCTGGATGGGAGAAATTGAAAGCAGCTTTATCCTTAGTTCTGCAAAAGAAACTCACCTGCCCGGTTGCCTTTCCACCCCGGGATCCCCCTGTTGTCCTCACCTGCACGGCAGCCCCCCGGGTCTGACCTTCGTCCCCATCCCGTGTATCTCTCTAGCAGTCCCAGTGCCAGTTTGGAAAATTGTGGGTACACATAGAGCACAAAAACTTTGCAGCTGTACCCTGGCCTTCTGTTTGGATTCGACCACTATTACTCCCCTTGTTTGAATACCGTTTTGTTGCTGCAAACCGCTAAACTTGTTGGCCCAACGCAGGCAAGGCCCGTACCTTCACCTAGGTGCTCCTCAGCCTTTCCTCACGCTAAGGACTTGCCTCTCTGCTGTCAAAAATCTGTCCACCCGCCTGTTTTAACGTGACCCTGGCAATCCTGTCACCTCTCTGCCTTGATTTCACATGTGATTCACAGCCACGAACTGGCTTTGTATATCCATATATTACTGCTTTTGAGGGACTGGGCTGACTGAGAGTATAAAGTTTTTCTTTGTTAAAATTATTAGTTAAAGCCAGTTATGAAGTTAATTGTGCCCAGGATCTAGGTCCTTTCTCTTAGGCATGATTATTATACAGATAATGCACTAACGTTTGCACAATAGTCTGTGAAGAATTTCACCTTGGTTATGATCTGATACACTGCAGAACTTGAAGCTCTTACATTTTGTGCTGAAACCATGAACTTGGGGCTTTTGAACATTTCAAGTCACAGGTGTTCCAACATGCAGTGGGTAAAATCATAGAATAAATCAGGATGGAAAGGTCTCATTTAGGTCAACTACCCTGCACAAAATGGACAACTTCAAAGCTAGAACAGGTTGCTCAGGGCCTTGTCCATACATGTCCTGAAGATCTTCAAGAATGGAGATTACTCAGTCTCTCTTGGCACTTCTTCCCTGTACTGAACCACCCTCATACGAGGAACCAATTTTCCTTACATATAGCTGAAATTTTCTTTGGTGCAACCTGAATGTTACCTCTTGTCCTTCTGCTGTGCACACAGGTGAGAACCTAGAAGTCACTTCTGTGGAGGAGCTGCTTCCTCTTTCCTGAATTGTAGCCATTCCAGTTATCTCTGAAATTAGCAAACAATTCCATAATTTCCATCCATATGAATTTTCCTTGTTGACAAATACCCAGAGTTATGCTGCCAAAATCTCCCCCAATTCATACAGTCAGATAAATTAATAAATATTTCTCATATCATTAAGTTCTCCTAGCAGGCAACTTTGATCAAAGCTCAAAAATAAACAGTTGTTACCTAGGGGCTCTGCCAGGAGACTGATGATGCAGTCTCACAGGCCGGTTTAAAATACGGTTTCTTGCAAAAAAAAGTAGTCCTGCCATATCCCATTGCCATCCCTGGCCACTTATTCCAGTCCCCTTCATTGCACCAGCACTAGCACCCAGGATGTCGCCCAGCTGAGCCGGCTGATCCAAGTGGGACTGTCCCGGTGTCAGTGGGGTACACGGGCATCTCAAGCTGTTTATGCAACTGTACTGATGGACCCCCAGCTCCGTTTCCTTTTCCTGGCCCTGGGTGACAGTGAGGGTTAGTCTGTCTAGTTTATCTGTATGTGGAATAGCAGTAATAATGGGAACCAATATAAAAAATGTATTGTGGGATCTTCAAATAAAGGTGGCAAGGAAATGCGAAGTGTTAGTACTTATAGGGAAACAATTTCTTCTAGATTCCTTATAGACAAACGTGAAGACCCAGTCAGTTTATAATCTCAGGGTGATTTGAAGGCTTGTAGAAATGGAAGGATGTTATAATTTTATTAATCAGGTTATGGATAATACGCATTTAAAATTGTAAAATACCAGAATAGTCACACAATAAGTCCAGAATGACTCTAACATTCAGCATAAAATGCATAAATATATACTTCTATATCTGCAGGTAGATACAGAGGTATTGATATCTACCATTTACTGAAAAGACAAACATGACTGCTTTTCTAATATTTACAATGCTGGTTTTCTTAGTTTTATTGAGTTTTACCATATTTTGTTCTTAGCCTACTTTTCTGGAAACAAAATATATTTTAGACAGTCTGTGTGGGTGTGTCTGTACACCATTATCCCTTGGTAGCCTTTAGAATAGTTATCTTCTACCAGAATTAGGGGACTGAGGTCTCAAAGACAATTTGTTCATTTGATGGTTTTCTCAAAATTATATTTTGACAATTTGATAATTATCTCAAAGAGGATTTGTTCTCTTATCTCAGAGAAAGTTCCTATAAACTTAATTAAAATGGTCAACCAGGAAAAAAAAAATTCCCATAAATGTCCCAAAAGAGGGAAATGTTGCTAAGTGAACCTCATCAAAGATTCAGCACAAGAGAAGGGTCTTGCAAGTGCTCCAGTAGATTCAGTCAGAGTTCTTAGACCCGGAACAACTACACAAAACAAATCCATGGGAAATTTGTCGTTGTTCCATCTATAGGATTTGTTGGGTCCCATGCTCATGTGAAAACAAAAAGCTGCTGACTCTGTTTCTTTATTTAAAATAAAGCACTTCCAGCCTTCATAATTGTGGAGAAAAGCCTGAGAACTCTTGATCCATGAAGTTTTGAAAACAAGAACATAATTAAAAACAAACAGTCATGGTGCCCTCTTGAAAAGAGTTGCCGGTTTTCAGGAGTCTTACTCACAACTGAGGTCACAATATCAACAATTTTTATTAGGCGCTTTATTTTTAAGGTAATTCCAGGCAACTCTTCATTACTTTTGGTAAGATTCCTGCAGATATTTTTTCAAAATATGGGGAAAGTTAAATAGGGCAGAAAAGCCCTATTTACGGCCTACTGTTTGAGCTCCCTAGTATGCTTTTCTTTGTGGTGCCTCTGCCACGGCTATGGTAATGGGAAGAACTAACAGAAGAAATCACCGTGATGTTTGAGATGACCTAGTAGGAGATCCCCCTGGCAGACTGATGGGACCAGAATGAGTCAGACTAAGTTACTCTAGTGCTAAATGGAGTGTTTAATTTGCCCTGGGAATTAAACCTAATTTTGCTCTGAGACTGATCTAAAGCACTCACCCAGTTGTAGGTAGTAGCCCTCTACAAAGGCAAAATGCTTTAAGCCTAAGGCCTAAGCCTTCACCTAGGTCTGCCGGAACTGATTTTACCATTGCCTAAGACTGGTACCACATCGGAAATTCTTTAATTATCTACAAAAATTGCGACTGGACAATCACTCCGATCCACAGGTCAGTCTCACGACTCATGATTACCAAAAGCTTTTGCAGAAAGTACCATGTCATCCTGTGCCCTCAGATTATCCTCTTTCAGTGCCTTTGCTATGGGACTAGGTCTGCACTAAGCAAGCATTTTTCAGATTTTTCCCATCCACTACTTTCCCTTCCTACTCTGATCTATACACAGGAATCCGCATGACCCAGTTTGCTGTCACCAAATAACTGTCATTATACTTGAGAGGACTAAAAAAATGTGCTTGTCTGTGGAAAAAACCAACAACAAACCCTCTCATTTTTAAAGGTCATCCCTGCAGGTCTGGGATTAGGAACGTGGGGAGCGGGATGTGGGTGTACAGAGCTGCCCCTGCTCCACCACCTATGGAGCAGCCACTCTGGCCCCTTCCCCCAGGACCAATTTTCCCTGCTTCAGAGCCCAGCCACTCGGCAGGCCGGCTGTTCCACCGAGCGTCATCTCCAGTTTTGAGTAGGACAGCGCGGACCTGCTCCCTCTCCAGTCATCTGCAGGTGGGGGCAGCGGAAGAGAAAGGGAGGGAGGGAGAGGGAGGACACTGCAACCTCCGTGAATAATTGATAGTGCAAGGGAAGGAGAGCAGCTGGGTTCCCCGTCTCCATCCGCTCACCAGCTGGGGATGAGAGATCCTTGCTCAGGTAGGGGATGAACAGCTTAGCTGCTTTTATTCTCATCTTGCCTGCAATGCCAATTAAATGTATTTTGCATTTAGAAGGAAAGGGAGCAAAGAAAGCTGGGGGAGGGTTGATCCAGATCCTCTCTGCTGCTTGCCTGGCGTTGTGTAACAGATGGACCTTGGGGCAGTTTCAGCCTCAGCAGGGAAAGTGGCTGTATGCTTTTTAAAAGACATTGTGCTAGACTGCATTGTGTAGAGAAGCAGTTGGGGGGGTGGGGGTGGGGGGGAACAGATGTCTGTGTAGGAAATGAGACAAACCGAAGAGACGGAGGGGCATGAAAGAGGGTCTGACCAGACTCAAAGGAATCCCACCCTGATTCTGTCAACCTTTGACATAGAATGATGAATCCAAGTGGGCAGTGGGAGGTGCTGCCTGTGCACACTCAGTACTATATTTAGAAGCTGAATGCATAGATCTGGGGAAACAGCTGACGTGAAAACATGTATGTTTCTCTCTGTAGGTGCATCTCTGAGTTTGAGACGACTGAGTGTAATATTGTAGTAAAACATGAAACAATACAGTTTCTGCCCTGAAAAGTTTACCGGTGAAGGATATACTGCTGTGTTTATGTGATACTGCGCAGCTTCTGATGTTCTTACGATGACTCAATTAATAAAATTGCAGAGATCAGTTTCTGTGTTACAGCTAATACAGACTTTTCCTTTGTGAGCAAGATAAAATGCTGATGCATTTTTGAGAATGAAAAAAATTCTGTTAACAAAAACTGGGAAAATACATAGTAAAAGGTATAGACACCAGTTACTGTAATATATATGTTAGAAGGATACCTGAAAGAACAGAAATCTGTGTGCCAGTTCCTAAAACACTCAATAACTATAAAATGCATATGATCTATGCAAATATAGACAGGTATATGAATTACAATGTGAGATTATAAGCACACAGGATTAATTATATAAGAAGGCAAGCATCAACAAGAACTGAATCTACTTAGTACAACTAAAGGCTTATATTAGTTGATACTGTTGCATCAGCTGTGTAAATAGTAACAATTGTTAGCTTGATTATAAGTTGAAGAACAGTAAGAGGAAGGGGGGCCTGTGATTTGCTTACATGTGGAAGTGATTTATTCATATGATTATTGCTAAAGGAGGCTAATTAGAACAGTAATTAGAGTATTTAATAATTTCTGGTTTGCTTGTGGGTCTTGAGGACTTTGTATGTAACTGGAGTTGCACAGGAGGTTAGGTAAAGCTGTGAGACAGTTATATGAAAGCTGAGCCCAGTGTGGTTTTGTATGTGAACAAAGTTGGCTCTTATCTGTAGTGGCAAGCTGCTGAAGAATGGCAGAAGGACCTGGGCCTCTCTGTATACTTTGCTTTCACTGTGGCCAGGCTTGCTATTGCTGCTGCTAATGACCCTGGGATCGGGGAGGGCAGTAGTTACTGCTGGCAGCCTTCTCTAGCAGCGGAAAATAATGTCTCCTCTTCCTTCCTGGATGCAGCATATAAGTGGTAAGCTTGGCTCTTTGCCTTGGCCCAGTCACATCTCTGCTCAGAGATTCAGGTGAATGAGTAAGAACGGCCTGTGCAGACAGCAGCTGCTGTATTCAGTGCCCAGGACCTGTCTGGAGGCATTTGGAGTGAGGAGGTGGGCTGTATGAGTTAGCCCTTACTCCAGCACCAGATCTGCTGGGGCTGGGGGGCAAAGAGGTAGACAAGAGGAAATGGAAACACTTGGCCTCTGTGCAAGTTCCTAAAACCAGCAAGTGGATCATTTCTTTATCTGTTCAAAGCTGTCACCTAGCTTGATCAATTCCTTATAGTCTCTTTTCCCCACCCACAGACCCTTGAAGGCCCCATAATAATTTCTATTCAGGTCTTTCACAAGTAGAATTTATAGGAAGCATTACGATGAATTTGCTGCACTCTTATCCCTAAAACTTTGATGTAGCTGCTCGCTTTCTCTCTTTTTCTTTTTGCCCATCTATACCAGCTATCTCATATTTTCTGTCTGGTCTCTCTGCATTCTGCTTTTACTCTTCCTTTGCATCTTTTCCTAGCTCTCTGGCTCTTCTCCCAAATTCTGTCTCTTGTTTTGTGTTTCCTACTGTCCCCTTCATGAGTTAGAGCAGACCCAGTGTGAGGCTGACACTTGGCACACGGTTGTAGCTGCTGCCTTTATAGGTCTTGATGTAAAGAGGAAACATTACATCATGCTGTGGAATGAAATTGGGAATCGCAGGAAGAAAATGTGTCCAGAAGAGCTCTGTGTTCATATTTAAATGCAAGTACGTGCATACTCTTGCAATGGAAGGTCATGGTCTCATCCTCAGCTTTTATCAGGAATGATGATCTACTGATGAGTGAACGCAAATACGTGCAGTTAAGGGGTTTCTGACCCCTCAAAATTTGAGCTTCCCTGGAGAATAGCTTACATGTTAGATCAGTGAGCTATGTCACAAGGGGGGATGTAGAGCCAAATCTCCGTAGTGCTCGATGTAGATCAGCTCCAAATACCAAAGGCCAGTGGGCTGGTACCTTCTTAGCCTTTCGCTGAAGGGAATGCGAAGTTGTGGAGGGCTGCCTCGATGCTCACTTTTTCCCACTGGACACTGAGAGCCTGGGGAGACATCTTGCCCTACAGCAGAGGTAAGGGACGCCCCCCCCCCCCCCCCCACACCCACCCACCCCGCTGTCCTTGCCCAACGCTCCCTTCTCGCCACCCCCGGCAGCCCGGCGCCCACCTTCCTCGGCGCGGCTATCCCAGGTCGGGGAAGAGCCGATCTCCACAGCGGAGGAGGGACAGAAGTCATGGCCCCATCCCCCGCTCCCTCACTCATCTCCCGCCTTTCCCGCCCCGGCCCCGCTGCCGGCTGTGAGGTGCCCTTTGCCGCCGTCTCCCCGCGGAAGGCCGGCTCGGGAGGAAGAGGAGGGGTGGGGGGAGCCCGAGCCCTTCTCCATGGGGCGGCGGGAGGAGAGGAGGCTCCCGAGGAGGGCAGCCGGCAGCTGACTCGGCCGAGCGGGCCGGCATGTTCTCCCGGCAGCGCGGCTTCCCTGCCGCGGCCGGCGGAGGGTACGTACTGGTACCGGGACGGGTACCGGGCGGCCCCGCTTCGCCTCGGGCGCCTGGCCGACACCGCCTTTCCCCCCGGCAGCCCCGGGGACGGGGCAGGGCGGCGGCTGCCGGCGTTTGGGGCGAAGCGCCGGGGCGGGCGGCCGTGTGGCGGCAGCGGGAGGGAGAAGCCCTCACGGGTTGTGTCCGCAAGAGCGGGCAGCCGCGGGGGGGAGGGGGGGGGAAGGCGATGGCGGCCCGGCCCGGCGGCTCCGGGTATGGCTGTGGGGCCGGCCCGTGCCCGCCTGGGCCCCGCTCCGGGCGGGAGGAGAGGCCGGCGGGGCCTCCTCTCGCTGAGGGGACGGCGAGGGCGCGAGTGAGGCTGGCCTGCTCCTCTCCCGCCTACCCCGGGAGGGAGCGGGCGAGCTCCCCGGTTCGGACTTCTCCGGGGCTGGCAGCGCGGGTGCGTGGCGAGGTTAGCTTCCCTCGGGAGTCCGCCGTTCTCCTGCCCCGCGGGGCAGCAGCTGGTGGGGGAGCGAGAGGCAGCGGGGTTCTGCCGGCCTTTTCCACGCCCGGCCCGGCTTTTCTGTCGGAGCGTGGGGAGACGGAGGCCGCCGTGAGCGGAGAGCGGGGATTGCGCACCCGTCGTCCTCCCGGGAGGGGCAGGAGCTCCCCAGCAGCCAGAAAGGGGAAGGGGTGTGTGTGTGTGTGCAGCTGGAAGGGGGGTTCCTGACTGGAAGTCAGGGGCTGTGGGCAGAAGAGTTTGTGACCGGCTGAGAGCAAACGGCGGGATAAAGTTGCTTCCTCTTCCTAGCTCTGTCTTGGTAATGCCTCCTCTTGAATCTGCGTGTGAGCAAAATTCAAAGCCATACAGGTGTAGGCAGAGCAAGGCTATCCGTGTCACGTTTTCAGCCGTCTTCACTGAGTGCCTAAAAATCGTATTTGGTAGAGCAAATATGTCTCTCTCAGGGAGAAATGAGGGAGGGGAAGAGCGGAAGCTGTTGCTCAAGGGAAGTGGTTCCCCGGAATTTTCCTTAGGAGCATTTCAGGCTTGTTCTTGTTTCAAATTACCTGCAGTTCTTCTGAACTGCCTGTCCCTTCTAGTGAGGGATTTAAAAAAAACATATCGGTGTCTCACTGCAAGAATGAGGTAGCTGATTCACCCTTTCCAATAGTTAAGATGATTATTCCTCACTCACAAGTTTATCAGCTAGTTTTTCTCCTGTCTCCTTTGCAAAGGCCAGTGATGACTTCGACACCTCATTTTTGGACTTCAAAGCTGTATATTCTACGTCAGAAATTTCTTTGGGAGTGGGGGCTTCCTTAGCTTCTTGCTGTGAGCACAAGATAAACAGGCTCCTAAAACCACACAAATGCATGGCCTGACGCCGCTCAGTGCATTCTCATTCTTCCAAAACTTTTGAGCCCACTCCTTCCCAGCCGGGGGAGGGGCATAGTTATACTTTTGGAGCAGTTTATCCATGGCAATCCTGCCAACTATGCCAATTTTCTGTTGCGTTGAAGGGTAAAGAAGTTTGGCAGAAAATAAACCCCCTTGCATTCCAGCTTGTCCTCAGATGTCAGAGGGGCTGGGGGCGGCTAGGTTTAATTTCTGAGTGATGTCCAATTCAATGCTATAAGTCCAGTCACGTTCAATATGTTGAACTATCACAATGACAAATGTACTTGCGGTGTACTGCGCTCTCAGCTTAGCCACGTTCAACACATTAGAATTACCAGACTTAGGGAGTTTGGTTGCGTTAACGAACTATCGTGACTAGATTAATGAACAGCACGATTTATTAAAACAACTGTACAGGTTCTTTTGGATTGCCAGTGATAAATACACTTTCTGCAAAGCACGTGCAAATAATAATACAGTTGACTACAAGCACACTAAATTATGGAAAAACTCTATAGAGGTTTCTAAGTTTCCTGGGGAAGCACTCGGTGTAACCGAGGGTTCAAATCTTACCCAATCCCCCAATAGGGATTCTTCCCTATGGGCGGGAAGAGAAATTCAGCCTGTTGACTGATCCCAGAAGTCAGCGGTGTCCTCCCGACTTGTCTATGACGGTGTCTTCCCTAGCATTCCTCCTCTCTTAAGCCCTTTCATATTTTCTTATTTTTAGGTGGAGCTTGAGTGACTTTAGTCATACATAACTTTACTTAGATTGGTATAAAGTTCTCTTGCTTTTAAAGGTATATGCTAGAGAAATTCAGAGCACATGCTCAGTGAGGGGTGGTTGCACCTTGAAGGCAGGTAGCTTTTGGGATGGATGTGTTTTGGTATTATAATGAGCAAAGTTCACCCAGAGAATGCAATTTAGCATGTCAGTACTCCAGAACTGGGCACTTATGATATAAAACAGAAGTAAGGCCATAGCGTTGACAGAACCCCGTTGTTTCACCTCCTTGCTTCAGTGGTCCCAATGCAGGGACCTTCCTCTTGTTCCAGTAGTTCCAGTTCCCTATCCCTGAGGTGATATCACAGAGCCTGGCCGCGGTGTCTCCAGTCCACTCCACCTTCTGTGTTGTTTCTATTAGAGTCAAGACACCAAGCTCCCCTGGTGTGGCTAATATCTGAGGTTGCATGTTATGTTGCTTAGGGAATTATTATGGAACAGATTTCTTGCATACCCACTGCATTCCACCCTGAAAGTTTACCTTCCCTTAAGGGGGGGGGGGGGGGGGGGGGTTGTGTCATATCGATAAGTCACCTCCAGCAATCATTCCACATTTGTCGAGGCCAATTTGTGTTTTTTTTCTTGGAACAAATATTTGCATTGACTTGGTTATTGAACTGGCTTAGCTATAGCAGATGGGAGTGATTTTGAGAGAGCCATATAGAGAAATCCCAGGACTCAAATAGCAGAGGATGCTGCAAGACAGCAGGAGTACGGGGCGTGAGCAGTGTTGTGTGTGTGGAGATAGTGGCTTAGAGCTCTGCAAAGGTGCTTGTTGCACCATTTCAGAATCGAAAGTGGAGTCTATAGCAGTGGATCAGCAGTGCCTACTTTTGGTTTGGCTACCTGCTTGAAATTATTGCGCTGGTCACTCTCACTAGTAAAATCCTAGTTTAGTCTTTATCATTTTCCAGGCCCTCTGCTTCCCCTTGTTGCCATTTCCTAAAAATAAAGCTTTAGCACATATACATTTGCACATATGTGCTCCTTTCCCAGTCTGCAGAATTGCTTTGCTTTTTCAGAAGGGTGGTATTCTGCTTTTCTGTGGTCAAAGGGTTTGATGTTCCAATTTGAAAAGAAGTGTGTTGTCTTTCTATAAATAAAGCTTAGTGCTTTTCATTCCAGAAGTTCAAAATTCATAAGTGGACTTTCAAGCAATAGTTAAAATGGCCCCAAATTTTTGTGATATTTCGTAAAAGACAACATAAAATCTAAGTAATTCTCCTGGGATTTTAAAGTCCCTCAGCACATCCCTAGTCTAGGATAATTACAGAATTCAGAACATCTCTAAATGCATGATAAAACCAATGATTTTGGCATCTGCTGGAGTAATTTTGACAATAGAACTGTACTAGGATTGAACAGTAAGGAGCAGTTGCTGCATGAAGTGCTCCGGTCAGTCCAGAGTGCAGAGATGAATTTATGGTGAGAGAAGAGGGGCAGGGCTGGCCATCCTGACCTTATGTGGGAGCTGCCAGATTTCTATGATGCAGGTGTGGTATTTTACTCTCTGCTGAATGATTCAGGATTCAAACCAGGGACATATCAAAGGAAAACACTGTAGCGTGCAACAAGGCCCCAGGGCATCCAGTTGCACAAAAGTTCTACTATTACACTTCTCTGGAGATGGCTAGTTTCTGAAAGTTGAGAATTTATCAAATTAAGCTCTTATGTTTTTAGGCCTCACAGGACAGAATCTTCAGGTTTCTGAAAGAAACAATGAAAATCTTTCATGTACTGCTTTGGATATAAATTTTGTTAGTCCCAAACGTGCTTCAAGTAAATGAGTTAAGATGATAAATAAAGCATGTGTTGGTATAATATTAATATTCATTTAAAATACATTTGCCACCTAACTATTCCAATATTTATTTGAGGATGTCAAGACTAACTCCTACATCTTCCCTCCGATATACATAATGGCTTTAATCTCTAGATGCATTACACAGATCTCTCTCATTTGAATTTTAGGAGAGAACTGTGGGATGGAAGCATTGTGTTACTTTGTGTAGATCAGCCTATGTACAAGTTACATGATGCCATTAGGCTACTAAAATAAATTGTGAATCGTCAAAGAATTGGTGGGCATAGAGATTCTTGGAGCTTGCAGTAGAGTGTAGGTTCATAATTACAGAAATATAAAAACTTCCGTACAACAGGGAATGTAGCCACTGGTTTCGAAGCAAGAGTCTGCATGACTTACAGATACCAATCTCTTAGCATGGAAGCAGTAGGAGTCGTACATCTAACAGCTAGAGGATAGCAATTCGTGACTGCATTATATGATCATATAACAACCATATTTTTGATGGCTTTAGAAAGTGGATAAGTCTTGTCTCTTGTATTAGAAACTTGGGCTTTGTTCCCAGTCCCACCTATGTGACCTTCACCATGAATTAAACCCCAGTTGTGACTGCTAGTAAAAACTCTGAATGGCATGGAAATTTTATTAACTAACAGGAGAGATGGAGCTAGTAGTGAGACTGTCCATAGTGCAATGGGCAACGCAATACATGTCTTTTAAAGTGCATTGTTTGTGTTACTTTTTGTTTTCTCTTCTATGAAATCAAATAAGTGCTGCTATTTGTGTATGCTGCTGCCCCAGCAGGGGCCAAAATAATAGTATTTTTTCCATAGAAGATGTGCAGACAAAAGCCCATCTAATGTGCACACTGCCTTTACCAGTGGTGGTAACAAGGAACCATGCCTGCATCTCTCCTGCAGGGTGTATCGGTTCTGTTCTAGCACCATCTCTGTTACATTCCTGTCTTGGAGACTAATACCCAGGCTGTGGTAACTGGGGCTGTCCTTTAGGTCCTGAATTCAGTGATATTTCAGAACTTCCAGCTCTTTTAATATGGTTTGGTTTTGAGATCTGATCCCAAAGCTTCCTGTGAGACCTCTCTTTATTCTGCTGCAAATCTATGATAGAGGAGGAACTTGGCAAAAACAGTCATTCAGCACTTCACGACAGTTGTGAGGAAAATAACGTGTGTGAACAGAGACAGAGCAGTCAGGGCCAGAAGATTTTTGCTGTTATATCCAGGATGTTTGCAGGTGCCAAGTGGTAAGTGAAGACAGCTCAGGGAATCTCACAGGGAATGACAGCTTCCTCATATGCAAGAAATGGTCTTGGGAGAGGAATAGTAAACAGAAGATAGCAGAAAGCAAAGGAGGCACTGCAGGCAAGCACTGGCATCTTAAGTTCTTTTAGAAGTTGTTCTTTTTTTTTTTTTTTTTTTTCTTCTTTTTTTTCCCCTTTTGCCTCTGTCTCTTGCAGGAGGTCTGAGGAGGAGTTGCACTGCATCAGTGATGTTGTAGACTCTCCCACCCAAGGTGTTCCATGTGCTCTCGCTTCTGCTGTCCCCAGCAAGGTAAAGGCAGTTCATGTTCCTCTGGCTCAGGGTTGGCATGTGCCTTGAACCACTGGGCAGAAGAAATGACTGAAAGCAAGCTCACGTGCATGCATGTGTTATAGCTATAGTTGCCCACTTCTGTGAGAATCCTAAACGTGTTTATTTAATAATTTCTTATGCTATACTGTATCCAGTTGTAGTCCAACCCATTGAAAGAGAGAAATTCCTCAGACCTGTCCAATCAGGTTCCAGGTCAAGCTTTTGCGATACAAGCTGAAGACAATTTGGCCAGTTGTATTGTCCATGCTATCTGTTAAAGGAGAATGATTCCATCTTGTCTTCAGAGAGCAAGTAGTTTCTGTGCCAAAACATGGAAGGAGCTGTTGGCTTCTTCAATATCTGGGTTACCACAGAAGACAATGTTAGCTTCTGCAAATGTTAAATTCTTTTCCCTGTTGTCTTTTCCTTTTCACAGACTGTGGACTTGTTTGAGATGATTGAAAAAATGCAGGTAAGGAGGAGTTATTCTGTCAAACTTTGGGATCTTTTGAAGTTATTCTGTCCAACTTTGGGACCTCCTGATTTTTAATAGCCAAACAAATAATCAGCTGCTGTTTGTCTTGTCACTTCACTCCCAATACCCTTTAATTTGGGCCTGCAGAATGTTCAGCTCTTCTAGGCCCAAGCTCCTATACCTACTCTTAAATTGGGTTTCAAAAGCATTTTCCTGTGTTCATTTTCCAACCAGCATGATGGAAGGAATAGACACAAAGTATTATAGTTCTGTCTGTTCTTTGCAGAAGTGTGATTCTGAGAGAAAATCAAAGTTGCATTAAAGTATCTCTGGCATTTTCTTCAAGAAACTATGTTTCTGCTGGGTAGAAGCTGCTAATGACAGGTGATTAACTGGATGTTAACATAACTGCATTTAGCAAAGTCAAACAGTTTAATAAATAATTTTAATAAATTTTAATAAAGTTTAATAAATAAATATCGTAGGCCTTGTCTTTAACTTGCAGAAGAAAAGAAGACTCTGGCTTAATTTTCTTATGGGAATATGTGCATTTAGTTGCATATATTATGTTATAAAATTAAAATAGAGTAAAAGGGGAAAAAAACCCAACCCTGCCCTACCAAATAAAGAGATAGTAATATAATAATGTGTTATATGTGTTATATATCTAACAACAAAATCTTTAAAACTGATTTTTTCAGATGCTCTGTTCTCAGAGCATCCTCACAGACAACCAATATTTTCTCTGAGCGGTACACCTTTTTTAAAATGCTGTGGTTAACTTTGACCTAACATAACATGTAACATGGCACATAACTGCAGCCTTTTATTATGTGCAGGAATTAAACTTATAAGAAACAACTTATTTTCTGGAATTTGGGTGACCAGGTTATGGATATGAGGAAAATGCAAGACTTTGGTGGGACTATAAAGGTGAGAAGGTGGAAGGTGGCAGCAAAATGCTGAGTGTAGAGTTATGAGGCTCAGGTACTATTTGGTAGACTAGACAGGAGAAGTGGGGCAAGGAGGGGCTGAAGGTATCTCTTCTATATGTTCATGTGTAGACAGACACAGATCTTGAAACCACTGTACTGACACCCAAACTATGTTTGGGGTATATTCTCAGTGCTTTAGAATAACAAGCTCTATAAGTGTGCCTGGCTCATTTAACTCTGTGCTGGAAAGTAAGCTTGAGTGTCCAGAGCTCCTTGTTCAGTTCAAGCACATGTTAAAAGGTATGACAATCTTTTCCAGGCCTTTTGGAATCTGTATAAGGAAGAATCACTAGCAGATGTCCCTTACTGGAAGACTGTGTTGCTTAAGATTCTCAGTGTTTCTCAGCTCCCAGTTTACCATATGAAAAATGTCTCTCACTGCATTTGGACCTCTTTAGTTAGAGATATAAGAGGGAGCTGATGAGAATTTCCAGCATATTCAGACCACCTAATTTTGCATCTCTATTGGTTTCTTAGCTGCCCATTGTTAAGACTGTATAGTGTTTGTTTGACATTTCCCTATGAAGAACAGTTCTAAGCTGGTATATGTTCAGGCTCCTCTGTTGAAAATACACATTAAAAAAATTTTTTTTTTTTTTTTTTTTTTTGAGGGGGGTAACTCTCTCTAAGCTTAGCTTTTATAGTTTGACCCTGTGTCACCCTGTAGACATTTTGGCAAGCTTCTTTATTATAATATTAAAGAAAGTTATAGGAAAATAATATATTATAATATATAGGAAAATAATATAATAATACAAATTATACATTTATATATCAATATGTTAAATATATCAAATTTTTTTTTTTTTTTGCTTTTGTTCCTCCTGCAAGGAGCATCCTGATCATTATTAATCCTTGATGTTATGTTGCTATTGTTCAATGTTAATGTTGTTGCTATACTAGCAGTTTTTCACCCTATATGGCTGGACCATTGGCCCCAAACTTTTGGTTTTGAGCTTTTTAAATTTCCAGTGTAGAACTCCACTGAGATTTACCTATTTCTACCAGATACTAGTTTACAAGCTAGTTCCACTGTAGAATACTTGTGTAGACATAGCTGTTATAAATCAGATCCTGCTTATTTTCAGAAGAAAGTCAAGAGCTTTCTGGAATCCCT
Source organism: Astur gentilis (assembly GCF_929443795.1). NCBI lineage: Eukaryota > Metazoa > Chordata > Aves > Accipitriformes > Accipitridae > Astur > Astur gentilis. The sequence continues at coordinate 550,373 of NC_064900.1, read as the reverse complement.
GATTAGCCGCTCTATTAAGCAGTCACTGATGGTGTATAAAAATGTGGTCTCAGCAGCATGTTCTGATATGAGATTTACAAGATTTAGGTGGCAGTAGCTGAATGCTTATGTATTGTGTATAAGAGAAAGCTACAAGTTAAATCCTGGTCTTCAGCTTCCTATCTGACAATGCAAATTTTGCCTCTTACTCTTCTGTCTGTATTGATGCCCCCTTGGACTATGGCCAGCATTTTATGCAGCCTGTTGGGCGCCATATCTTTTTGGTTTCTTTTGTTCTGGGCTTCTGCTCAGTCTGTGTTGGGGCTGTCCACACTAAAATTTTCCTGTCCTTGTGTGCTTCTGCTGCAGAAGCGTGGTGGAAGTGAGCTACTCCTGCCATGGTGAGAAGGCAGAGGATGGAATAGCCTTAAGAATGAGAATCAAGTCTGGATGCCAGCTGCTGATTCAGGAAGAAATTAGGCATCCAGTAGTCTTTTGCCCTGCCATTCCAACCCACCTCACAGTTATGGTGCCTAGGAAAGCAGATGTGTAGGGCTTTGCTGTGTGGCTCCTTGCTGCCTGCAGGAGTCTGTTGCACTAGCAGATGCATGGATGGAAAGCAGCTCTGATTTTCTGTCTTACCTCCAAGAGACAGAATTGTTCCCTTACGTGGATGGAAGCAAGGCACATAAGCTGCTTAATAAGTATCTTCAAGAGAGACAGTATATTCGAGGGAGAGGGAAGAGTAGAACAGGAATGAGTGGTTTGAAATACTGTTCTTTTGCATTTTGTCTTTACCTCTTCCTTCTTTTCTTGCTTGGGATAGGAAATAAAGTAGCTAGAAGAGATTAGAGAAATAGAGAATCAGTTTCGGAGATCGCGTTTGATTTCTGCTAGCTTTCTGCTTTTTAAGAGGTGTAAGGTGGGGGGAGCTTTTCAGTTTTAACGCCAAACTAGGGGACTGGCCAAGTTCTAGCTTTACTTCTGTGTATTCCAAACTTCCAAACTTGCATAAAATAGAAAATTACAGAGAAACAAAATATGCATATTGGGGATACAGAGAAGGACACAGAGGGTAAGTGAAACAGAGCTGCTAAAACATAGGATTCACTTTTATTGTGACTTTTATGTTTCCAGGGGAGTCGTCTGGACGAACAAAGATGTTCCCTTCCAGCTCCTCTCAAGGTCAGGACAAGTCATTGTTGCCTCCTAAGTTGCTGAGAATGGCAGATAATTACTGACCTGGCTTGCAGTGTATTTTCATCTTGGAATGAACAGGGAGCCTACAAACAGCCCAAGAACACATATATGCTTGCCTTTAAAGAAAAAAAAAAAATAAATTTTTTTAAAGTTGCTGCACAAGATGATGAAACTGTAGCTGAAACAGAATCAATACTTCCCTTTTTCCAATTTAAGTGGTTCCAATAAGTGTTTATTAACAATCTTAGTTTTGACTAAGTAATTTCTTAAATTTTATTCAATGTAAGAGCTATAATAATATTTATGAAGCCACATTGCATTTATTTCAGTAGTCTGCTTGAGGACTCATACATGTGTTACTAGAAGGTGTTGTGTCTGTTTCCCTCGCTATTAGGCCAATAAGATCAGATTCCCATCTTCAAATTTTCAACTCTTCCTCTCCATTCCTTTAGTCTCAGCTCAGGCACAGTAACCTTAAAATCAACCTTGACCTTGAATTTAATCTTTGAATGACCTTAAAAAAAAAAGCCACATAGAGAATTGATATAGCTGAATTCTGTCAGAGATAGTCAGTGCTCTTTCTGGTGCTGGAAGGGGCATCCAGCTGGCATAAAGTGGCTCAGATACTGCTCCTATTCTTGCAGTTGTGCCTCAGCACTGCTCATTTGTATACCACAGGTCTAGCTATGGAGGTGACACAACCTTGATCTCACTGTAAATAACAGTACTATTTCTACCATCCCTACTGTCATCTGTCTGCAGAAGAACAGCAGCTAACACTGTGTGGAAGGAAAGGAGGGAGGCTGTCACACCTAACCTCATTCAATTTGCCTACAGTTTGGCTACCTCCTCCTTTTGCATGCCTGTGTTCTGTGTAGTTTCAAGGAGGAAGGTGGGTGAAATCTGACTCCTAAATTTATTGTTCTCAAAGTTTTGTATTATAACGCTAAAACCTGGGAAATGGAGTCTAACCTTAAATCTGGGTTTGTGCCATTATGAGAGCATAACACTTTAAAAGATGTCACACATTTTTGCTAATGGTCTCTTCTGATTTCAGACAGAAGAGGAGTATATTCCTTACCCCAGCATCCATGAGGTGAGTTAGTTCTGCTCTCCTCTGTTTTTCCTTGGACTTTATGGGCCTTTCAGCTTATTGGCCTTTCAGCTTATTGGCCTGTCAGCTTTCATGTTCTCTGTCCTGAATAGGTATTACAGAAAGGGTGGCCATATCCTCTCATTATCTTACCCCAGTTTGGGGGCTACTGGATTGAAGGGACCAGCCACAACCTCTCCAGCCTGAGTCCTACTCTGTCGGATGTACCCTTTCCCTGGAGTGGTAAAGTGAAACTGGAAAGTGACCCTACAGCCAAGCTGTACCGCAAACATTTTCTGGGGAAGGTAAGGGTGACCTTCAGTGCCTTCTCTGCCTACCCAGCCTGAAAGCTGAAATGTATCTCAGGTTTTTTTCTGATGGACTTAGAAATAACTGCACAGCCACTCCATTTCAATTCCTCATGATGCCTTGAACTAATATAAATAAGGTACCTACAACCGCACGGCCCATAGCATGTTAAGTTGGTCCTGTCCCCGTGTGATATGTGCATCATCCTGTGCATTAACAGAAGAGAAAGATTTGCACAGGAAATGCTTGTATTTGGTTAAGAAGTTATTTTGAGGCTCCTGGGCAGATACCAACCTTGGGGTGACAAGAGGAAAAAAGTGTAATAATATTGGAAATGGAGATTTTTAGAGGAGACTTCAGCACTGATAGTGCAAGCCCCTCAGTAGTAAGCACAATGATCCATTTTCATCGGTGTGGATAAGTAGTAAGTACCAGCACTGAATGTGTATGAAGAAACTGGGCAATTTGTTTTACAGTTGTTTGATTTAAGTAAGTTTGGTGCTAAGTGTTCCCTGATTTTAAAAATTCCAGTCTGACAGATAGGGAAACAGAGCTTGGCCTCATAAAGTGGATGTTTGCTGGCTGGCCATTAAGGTCCATCTGGGTTGGCCTGTTTAGGGAATTGATTGATTCCCAGACTGGATCTCAGGATGATAGTAACCATCAGGAACAAGTGAGAACAAACCCATGGCATAAGGAGATAAGAAAGCCCAGCAGGTATACTCACACTGCATCTTATTCAGTGGTGTCCCTCTGCGACTGCTTAATAAGTTCAAAACCAGGAAGAGGTGGAGCTTTAAGCAGTGCTTGGGACCTGTTCAGCAGTAGCTGGGCTTGTCTGAATGATCTTGTGTAGTATGCAACAGTAGAAACCCGTATTAATATCACTTATATGTAAAGTACCCTTTCTGGAGGCTTCCTCTCTAGACTGACAGATCTGCTGTACAATCTGTTAATGGACATTTACCTTGTGACATTCTGGAAGGTTTCAGTATGCCAACTGTAATTATTTTTCTGTCATGGTAAATTTAGTGTTGTGCTTGAAGGTTTCCAGAGCCAGCCCGGATGAAAGGCAAATTGGGATACGATTTTTTTCAGTCTGATTGTAGGATTCATTGCTGACCTGATATCATAGAATGGTTGAGGTTGGAAAGGACCTCTGGAGCTCATCTTGTTCATACTCCTGCTCAAGCAGGGCCATATCATCATTGCTCATGCCAAGTGAGGTCCAGAAATTTCCGTATCATCGGACTCTATGCATTTGCAAAGTGCCCAACCATCGATGTTCATTACTACAGAAAAACTCCTCTCCTATATTTTTCCTTTTCTACAGTGTCCAGTGTTTTATTCTTTGTCTTAATTGACATGAATGTGTGTCTCTGTTCAACTAAACATGCAAGTTTTTGAGCAAGCTAGTATCAGAAAAGAACAAGGTGAACAGGACTCTTCTCACAGAAAACTCTACCCATGGTAGAAAACCTGTGTTTTAATCCATGGCTTAAAGGCTTAGGTAAGGAGAGAGCTCAGAGCTTTTCCACAAGGAGAGTATTTCTTCAGTGCACAGTTAGAGAGACCAGTGATTTTGATGCTGTGCGGATTGGGTCCTTTTCTTGCTGATAACATGGGAAGGTTATTTCAGAAAGGTAAAGAAAGGTCTCTTGCATGCTTTGAATAACTGCAAACAATTCTTAGCTGAAGAAGAGTCCATAAGCATCATGTGATGGGACAGGCATAGCCAGTGGTTTTGGGAATATCCTTTAAGCAAGATGGGAGATTAGAGTATGTGTGGTATTACAAACTTAATATGCATGTCTGTGTTGTGGGTGTGCATATACTAAGTCATTCAAATTCGGACAGTTCTTTTGACACCTTTTGCAGAACATGCAGATCCTATAAAACAACCGCAAAAAAAAGAAGTGCTAGGACATACAAGCCATAGCTCAGTTCCTTTTCTTTGTTTCATGGTCTATATTTTATATGACTATTACACAATAAGATTCATTTTGCCTGTAGGAAGAAGGCTGTAAAACCTTATGTCTTATACTGTGAGAATTATTAAATGTCTGCATTGTTTTTCAAGACTATAATAAACAGAAGTAGCCGGAAGCCAGGAAGGATTTCATAAAGGTATACATTGGAAATGCCAGTCAAAGAATCTTAGGGTGCAGTTTCACAAGCACTTGAAGCTGGCAGTGCTGATGAGAGAAGCTTTCTTGCCATACATTCCTATGCGGTCATGTATTTCTCCATTATGCTGTCCTTCCTTTGTGCTGGTTGAAGTATTGTTTCTGCAGTGCTGTGAACTGTTGGGGACTGACTCGGTGGAGTCCTCTCAGCGGAAAGAACTACGTCTGAAATTATTAGTGTGAAATTCTAATTTAAGCTAGGACAAAGAGGTGGAAACTACTTGAGCAGTCAAAGGACATTTTTATTATTAGGTTTAATTGTCATGATCTCTTTTGTTATTTTAAAGTCTCTCTAATTTTGTTTCATTACTACAAGTCTATGCTTTTAGTAAACGTGTTCTCTGACTCTCTGAGACTGCAGGTCTTCTCATGCAGGGTCATTTTCCTCTGGTATGCAAATACATGTGTTTTGGAGCTTGTTACTGTTTTCCTGTCATGACAAGCTGACATCAGCTCAAGATTTATTTATTTTTTTTTAGTTTTCTCCAGGCAGAGATGCAGTGAGGGCCTGCAAGGAGACAACCTTATCAGGTATTATTTCAGCACCAGTCCAGCCTTAGTGGTTCTGTGTTCTGCAGTTGCCAACAGTGGGAGTAGCTTCTATATCCTTGTTGTCATCTGACTGGCAAACCACACCTAACACTTTTCCAACAGGAATGCTTGCTGGAATAATGATGCTGCCTACTCCATACTGTAAGTTTATTAGTTATCTATCACTGTTGATAGGTTTGGATATTCAGGTATCATTATCTTCCTGAGGTCACCACATAATCATTTGACCACCAAAGCTGCTTTTCTTCCTTCTTCAGGGATGAAATCATCCCAGTGTTTTATCAGGTGACCAGAGGTTGCCAAGTTTTTTCAAAATTAATTGTTTTTTTATTTTCAGTTGTCTTGAAGGAAGACGATGGGCTAATGAACCCATTTTGAATCCTGTAAAGATCTTTCAGTGTTCTCTGGCTTCCTGTGCTCCTATTGCTAAAAGATGATGAAACATACCAGGTCCCATGGGGAAGATGTCTTTTACTCTTGTCTGGTTTGTTCATCTTTGGTGCAATTGCTGCTACTGAGTAGTGAAAAATAATCCTTTTTCATCAAAAAGAACCCAAGTGGCTAAGAACATGGCAAATGTCTTAATAGCTTTATAACTTCTCAGGCAAGCTGTCAGCACTCCTTGTGTGTCTGTTAGTCTTTTCCCTTGGCCCCATGGAAGATACTTAATTGCTTTTACAGAGATCCATTTGAAATCCAGAGCTTCCTTTCAGACTGCCCTAAATGTTACAGAAACTGCTTCTGTGGCTGAACAAATTTGTACCTATACATAGATCATCTCAGCTCCAGGCTATCTTGTCACCGCTGAGTTGCAATCTTCAGTGTTAGCTGTAAAGCCTTTTGATGGTTCATCTCTTCAGGACAGCTAATGATAAATGCTGTTGTACGTTGAAGGACTCTGAGTCTGCCTTCTGTTGACTATGTGTTTTTTACAGAGAAAGAAAATCACAGAGGGGAAAAAAAAAGTCATAATGAGGAAATTTTAGTTTTATTCATACATACCACTACTCAGATATCTTAGATTCAGGATCAAGCTAGACAGCTAGAGTAGCTTCAACAAAAATTCAATTATTCTAAGACCTACACTAATTCTGGTGCCTGGTCCCCTGTGAAGATTGCACCCCTATGTGCAGCTCTGCCCAGTTATGCCAGCTGCAGAGCTGATAGCCCAGTCTACAAAGCAACTGAGATCCCAATGTGTCAGACCTGCTGGGGTCTGGCTTAGAAGTCTCATCAAAAGGCATCCTGTTTTCTGGTCTTTGCAGCTCAGTGTTACTTTCAGCTGCAGCTAACCTCAGGCTTTGGCTCCTATTCCTTTGTTCTGCCTTCTAGTCCTGACTTTTGTTGGCATTGTGCCATCTTTTTCCTTAACAGCCTATCTTGGGTGTCCACTGTAGCATATGACTGCTTTGGTTTATGGACTACTTTGATTCTAGACTTCAACTGACCATTGAGCATACTCTTGTTTTGCTCCTTGAATCTGTGTATTCCTCAGCTGCTCTGTCTTTCTGCCCTTGGTCACAATGACTACTGCACCTGATTCTTGTTCACATCCCAAAAATCTCTTAGTATCCTGAAGGTCATGGTCAGGAGAAATAAACTGTCCTCTCAGCCTTTGTGGCTTCCTTTGATTTCAGCTTTTCTTCCCACATACAGATAAGTTCAGTCGCTACCGTTGGCTTGTGTGACAGATCACACTGGACTTTTGTGATTTGAACACTGCAGCTAGAGGCCTCATTATTCTGTTTGCCTGTTTGCTGCTCTCTACTTATACCTTCCCTTTTTCAGGATCCACTCTTTTGGTCTGCTTCAGCAGAAGGTAGACTATGCTAGCACCAGAAGCCATGAAACTTTCTCCACATGAGTCACTAGTAGGGCAGTTCTGGGTGTTGGGTTTTTTTCTCTCTCAAAGAGGAATTGAAGACAATATCTCTAATACTTAAAGAAGTAAAATAGGTTAATCTTCACATCCAGGTTTAGGGTAGTGACTGTAGTCTTACTTATTCCTTTTTGTCTTTTTCAAAGAGGGGATTGTTTTGTCTGTTGACTTCAGGATGCCAATGTCCACATAGATATCAGAGTATTTCACTAGATGGATCTTTATTTCACAGTGAGTCAGAACTATGACTAATACAAAAAGTTGTTTAGATTTTTTCCACAGCAAAAGGCAATCTCACCGGTGTGTTGAGAGAGGTTGCAATCCACCAGAGACAGAACAGACCTGTATTTTCTAGGCAAAAGGCTGAGGAAGGAAGTGTCAGTGTAGCAACTCTTCTTGATCAAATTACATGCTTTGCTCCCATTGAGTACTTAATATTAATTTGTGTCCAGAATATTCCTTGACAGAACACATTCCAAATCGTGCAAGTTCTGACTGTACAACTGGACACTTAACTTACTGTCCCAGCGCATAATGCTCTTGTGTCATGCACAAGGATGCATTTATACAGTGCTTCCTGTGATGCTCCCTCCAAGTCTTGCAGTCCCAGTTACCGACTTCATGCTTCTTGGCTGTCTTCTCAGGTTGCAGCTGACTCTGTCTTTGATTTGAGATGACTGCTATTCTGGTGGTAGAACAGCCCATTCATATTTTCAGGGGAATGGTGTTCTTTCCTCCATTTAATTTGATCATGACAAACACTTTGCGTTTAGCCCAAGAACAGTTGTACAACGAAGGAGCATAAAACCACTGGTGTACATCAGAACAGAATCTGTACACACTAAAATGTATGCAGCGTTCTTTGATTATGTCTTTCAAGTAAATTGGTGATGGGCAACACTATCATTAGAAAATGTATCAACAAACAAGATAGCAGTTGGTACCTCTTATCTGTGAAAGAGTTGACAAGTGGAATTTGGGAGTCAAGCTCCCCATTAAAGTGAGTGCATTTAATCTCCTGGGAACATCTGACTCCTCAGTGAGTGGACAGAACTTTTTTCCTACAGAACCAAAAGTGGGAAATCCAGCTGGGTATCTTGAGGTACATCATCTGGGATTTGGAAAATCCTAAGATTTGTTTACAAAAGATACCAAAAGAAAGCCTTGATTTTTTAAAATTTTTTTTTCTTTCCTGTTTGCCTACACTGTTCTGCACTGAAGATCTCTGTGGACACATTCCTGATTCCACCGTCAAGCAGATTGCTGTATGACTTTCTCCTGATTTTCATGGTCCCAAGGCATAAGGAGGCACTGATAATTCTGCCTGCTATAGGGTAGCTGAGATGATTTTTGTTTGGGGATTTTTTATCTTGTTTTATTTATTATTATTTTGCTTTGCTGGGATGGAGTCCTACTCCAACTTCCATCATTACTAGCTCAGAAGTACCATACCAGTCTCGCTATATTCTTCTGGTTTGGAGGCTAAATACTGGAATGTACTACTGCCCCTTTCAACAGAAGTCCTCATTAGCAGCAAGAGATTAAGATATTAATCTAATCAAATCTAATCCAAAGAGAATTGGATCCCCTGCATGACATTCTCATTGGTGTCTCTTTCCTGCTTATACCTCAAATCCTGAAAGCATGAGTTCAGTCTCAGCTCTTTAGTCAGACTATATGTAGCAGATGGCTCCAAAACCTGGCCTTAACGTGGTTTTCCACTAGGAAGTTGGGAGTGATCTAAGCATGTCTGGATGATTCCATCTATATAGTATTCTCATTGTGCTAGAGGTTTCCGTTCATATCTATTGTCAAAAGGCTTTGATCTTTTGAGGTTAGAGGTTATATATATCTATATATATGTTATATATATATATATCAATCAATATATAAAATATATATTGCTACACTCAGGCCACTGGAACATGGCTGTATACCCAGGACAAATGTATGGCCACAGCCATTTCTATATAGAGCCTGTGAAAATGTTTGCATTATGGTTCATTGTTTGACTGAATTACTTTGTTCGAGGCACACTCCACTAAAGCTCAAGCAGTGTAAGTGGCACTGCTGAGAACAGTCTTCATCTGCAAAGTAGTTACCTGGAGGTCTGACTGCATCCTCCCTGAGATCTGAGTGCTCTTATAGATCAGCCATTTGGTATAATGATTCTGCCATTACTGTTTGTATAGAAAATTCCCATGACCACATCCAGTTAAGTATGCTGAAGACCACTGCTTAGTCATGCAGACTCTGAATGGATACAGGGAGAGTCCATGAAAGATACAAATTTATTTACAAGAAACTCGATTTCTTCAAAATGTGTTGCTGAATGTTCTCATCCTATTCCTTCTTGGGAGCCCTTCTGACGATGGACAGCTGAGGAGGAACTGAACTGACAGTGGATGAACTTTGACTGATATGCTCATGCATTCATCATCGAGGGGGCTGGGAGACAGCATATGCGTGTCTTCAAGCACGCCATTGCTAGTTAAATTAAAAATTAGCTAATCTTGAGTGATAGGTTGTACGTAAAAAATCTGGTAAACTTTTCTGGGAAGTGTTTTGGAAATAATGCATTTTGGCTTCCGGTTTTCAGGAGCACCAGAACTTTTACTCCAGTGACATGTCCTTGGGCTACCTGGTACTTTCTGTGAAGTATGAACAGATTGAGAAACAGGAAAATCTACGCCTGTTGCTGAGGTAACAGAGCCTGTTGTTGAAGTGTATGTATGTTACTGCACTGTGTCTCTCATCTTACCTTGAACTTCCTCTGCATAGATATTGGTGTGAATCTCATGTCTTTCTCCTGGAGAGGACTGCAAAGAAACCTTTGAGCCTTCTTTTCTTGCCTTCCCCTCTGAATTTTTCTCAGCAGTTTCCTTCAGGAAGCTGAAGTGATGTTTGCAGGTGCATCTTTATAGTTCCTGTGTGAAAAACATCATTTCTTCCCTCAAAAATAAAGTTCTTCTGTTTATTCTGTTTACTTAGAGGCATGTCAGTACTCTCTAGGAGAATATGGATTCCCTGATGGAGGGCAGTCTAGCCCAGGCCTGTCTTTGGACTTTGTGCTTGAGACTAAGGCTCCCTTGAAGGTGAGCTAGAACATTCCTTAGCTTCCTAGGACAGCCTACGAAGTGCCATAACCTTTAGGGCTTCCACAGAGAGCCGTTGCCTAGAGAGAGCTGCTGAATGAGCTAGAGGAATAACAGAGATGGATCTTGCATAGGTGAGAGGCATGCTGCAGAAAATCTTATTACCAAACTATGGGCTGGGTGTGCCTCCGGTAGGCAATATGCTACTGAAACCAACTGATGTACAGTTATATTATATGCAGCACACTTGCTCAACTTGTTCATAATGGTTTGAAGAGAACTCTGACAGCTCAATATTTCTTCTTCTTCCCTAGAAGGACATCTCTCCTTTAATATGTATGTATAGAGAAAGGAAGCTTTTCTCCATCAGCTTTCTGGAACAGTGCTACACCAGTTTCTACCTTCTATACTTTGCACAGATCTGCTTTCCTAGGTCATCTCTAACAGACCTTTTAACTGTCTTTCAAACCCTCATTGTATGATCTTGTGAATCCATTATAATACTGTGTCCATTAATTGTATTTCAACATTTAGATTTCTGTGAAAGAAAATGGCGGGGGCGGAGGTGGGGGGAGCAAAGCAAAATATTTCTTCAAGTAAGAAAAGAATGCAAAGGAGCAAGAGACTAAGCATCCCTGTTTTGTCTTCCTCCGCTCCCCACCACTAGTGATGAGCAATGAGAAGTGTAAATACCTCCCTTTTCCAGTGATTTTATGCACCAGGCTTAAAATTAATCCTCTGGAATTAACTGCTTTAAGGATAATCTGAAGGAATGGCTACTCTTTCTTTAAAGAGCCAGCATTGCTTGTGTCTCCCTTCAGCCTTTGCACTAATGCCTTTTTTGTTTTGTGTCAGGACTCGGACTGGCACCAAACATGACCTGATCCCCATTTCCTGTCTGAATGAGTTTCCCAATGCTGTCCAGATGGCAAAGGTGAGATTTGAGCTTGTCTGTTCACTCTTTAATGCCTCATTCTTCAAGTTATTTTCACCTCTGTCCTCCCATTTCCCTCTTTTCTATTATTCCTCAATAGTACTGTCATATACTTCCCTTTTACACTTCCATTTAGCTTCTCTAATTTCACTTCTAAATTTACCTTGGATTTTTTGCCTGAAGGGACTCCTGTCAGATAATTATAAACAGTGCCTACAGTGTCTGCAGCAAGCTAGGGCACATGATAATCACACTTCTGTTTCCCTCTCTCTTTCTCACTCAACAGCTACTGTGTGAGGATGTGAATGTTGAACGCTTCTTTCCTGTCCTCTACCCCAAGGTATAATGTTCTGATATGTCTGTTTGTCCCTGTTCCATCAAGGTCTGGCTAATGACGTCCAACTGATAATTTGTATTTTCATTACTTCAGGCTTCGCAGCTTATTGTTGCATTTGATGAACATGTCATAAGCAATAACTTCAAATTTGGGGTCATCTACCAGAAACCTGGACAGGTAAGCTCCCTCAGATCCCACGATACTTAAGGCAAAACACAAAGAGTCAGTTCTCTTAGCTTAAATGTAATAATAAGGTCCGTACTATTCTGTGAAAAATACAGATGCTGTAAAAAGAAAGGATAGAAGCTTGCCTGGTGTTGATTGATTTGTTTGTGCAAGTCCTCAAAGCTGGTTGAATTGTGTATAGAAATTACTGCCTGTTCTTTGTACTGCTTGTGCTCCTTATGACTTCTCCTTTCCTTTTGAAGACGACTGAAGAAGAAGTCTTCAGTAACACAGAAGAGAGTCTGGGTTTTCTGGAGTTCCTGGATTTCCTTGGTGACAAGATTCAGCTGCAGGATTTCCGTGGGTGTGTACCCAGTGCAGTTGGAAAGCCAGGTTGAGTTAGGGAACCACTGTGTGTTCAGAGGCTGTGGCTCTGTTAGAGCCCTGCTTTCAGAAAAGTGCTGTGGCCTCTGAATCCCAGTGTAGGTGGAGAAGCCCAGAATGCTTTTGTCAGCCATCCTGCCTGGGAACAAGATGGAGCTTAGGTCTCTGCTGGTATTTTCATTTAAAGGTTTCCTGGTATCTCAATCTGACCCACAGAATCAGTAAAGAATAATTTTATTTAATTGTGTGAATGTAAGTTTGTTTCACAATAGTACAGGTCAGTATTGTTGTAGTCTCTTTCTGAGGGCCAGCCCATCCTTTCTGTAGTTCTAAAATATGGACAATGCCAAAGAAAGTAGCTCCTCTGAGGATCCCTGGTTTAGCTTCATAGCTTTTAGCAAGCAAGTATGTTGATCAGCAGAAATATTGTGCAGCTTCAGTCAGTGCATTTGTTTTGGGAAAATCTGGTGCCTCACTATCACTGGTTTCTTAAAAATTACCTTTGATAATATCAATGTACCAAACTACTGTTATTGATATCATCTTTCTTCTCTCTACTTTCTCACCTCTGTCCTGCCTGACCTATGGTGTGGTATGGATTTGCTCAGGTTCCGGGGAGGCTTGGATGTTACCAGAGGTCAAACGGGCACTGAGTCGGTCTATACAAATTTCCAGGGCAAGGAGATCATGTTTCATGTGTCTACAAAGCTGCCCTTCACAGAGGGAGATTCCCAGCAGGTATTGGAGGGAGAACTAAGGAATATAATAGTGTGGCTAAGAGAGGATGGGTGTTTGATGAGGGACTGCCTAGAGGGGAGAATGCATAACTGCATAATGTTGGGAATTATGGCTGGAGTAATGGTAAAAGTAGTGATGAGGAGTTTGGTTGAACAGATGGGTTGGAGATGCTAGGCAGACTGGTGTTTGAGGCCCCATCATACTGTTCTGCTCTTTTTTTCACCTGCCTTCTGGCTTTATTATTTTTTTTTCCTCTCCAGCTTCAGCGGAAGCGTCACATTGGGAATGACATTGTAGCTATCATCTTCCAGGACGAAAGCACACCTTTTGTCCCTGATATGATTGCTTCTAATTTCCTACATGCTTATGTGGTAGTTCAGCTCACTCATGACACCACTGGGGACACTCTCTACAAGGTAAACAGAGCCAATAGATTCCTCTGTACTGATTTACTGATATTGATCCTTGAAGTGGAAAGGTGTTCTTGGGCCTTTGGGAGTGGTACAGGTTCAGCCAGCTGTCATCCTAATTTGTTAAGTATCTACACATGAAACTAGAATGTAGTTTTATGTTTTTCAAAGTAGCTGATGAATTTCTGAAGCTTAAGCTTGGGAATTGAAGCAGGATGAATTAAAATAAAAAAAATTTGTTTACTTCAAAGAACTTGAGGCACAATTGATCCCATTTTGGGGGATGTCTTGCTTGCATTATATAAGTCAGGTAAAACTCATTCACCTGACTGACAGCCATGTCTGCGTGGCTCATGCTGCACGGCACAGTGCTGAGAGCTTGCATTGCCTGAGACTGCAGGTCAGATACAGCTGCTTGGCCTAATCTATGGAATCTGAACCAGCTACATCTGCTTTTGGGGATCCCAGAACTGATGCCATCTGGCAGGCAAGCGCTACCTGTTAGGGCCCTCCAGTTAAAAGAAGCACTGCTAGAACATGAATTCCTTGTCTGCAGCCTTTGGACACAGCTCTTTCTCTGTAACATGACTCTGTATGGATGGCTCTGTATGTTCAACGTTCAGTCATGTTGAGAGAGCAGACGATATATAGAAGCTTGTGTTCTGTGGTGGATTTTCCATTGTAGAAGCATTTTAATCAAAGTGCTATGTCTTGTATTATGTAGCAATTCTGATTTGGTAAGGATGAGTCCTTATGCCTTGGAGGTCTACAAGAACACCAGGAATATAAAAATTAGGACAGGATCTCCATCTCCCAGCCCACCAAAGAGGGTGCTGGGGGTGGAACAACCACCTTCCATTGTTCCCTATGCTATAGGCAGCCAGGTCTGTAGTGACATGATAGCCTCATGTTGATCAGGGGCATGGGGCCCCAGTTTTCATCTTGTTCTCTGTTTTGTAGGGCGCAGAAATTCACTGGATCTTTTTAATGATAAGAGAAGGAGCTGGGGAAGCTTGCCATTTGTCTTGTCTCTTCCTACTATTGTTTTCATCTCTGCCTGTCTGCAATACCATTGTTTTTGTCAGTGTAATAGGGTTGCTTGTATCATTTAATGAAAAAGAAATAGTACCAGTCAAGACCCTCAAGCCAATGCAGAGTCTTCTGTAAAGGCTTTTCCAAAGGGGTTTTAACTTATTCTGCCTTGAGAGCATTCTTGTACCTAAGAGACTGCAGTTTGGGAAGATTTTTTTCCATCCATTGTTCTATTTACTTAAGCTTTAGTGCCTAGTGGTTAAATTGGCATATTAATGGCATTTATTTCTTTAATTCAATATTTGCAATCAGAAAATTAAAAATGCAAAGGAGGATTTTAACTGGTAGATACCTATCGGGAGGGAGAGGAAGGCCTGGTAATTAGGGGAGCTGGCCTACAATGTGAGAAATCTGAATTAAATCGAGGGCCCCTTTCCTTCTTCCTCTCATTAAACTCATGCCGCTCATTGACTCTGTGACATTTACATTGGCATGTTATTTTGAGGTAGTTGCTGTTAAGTTGTTCTGACATTGTTCCCTGTTGTATGAAATGGCAAATAATGGTATTATTCCATCTCATGTGACAAATAACTGTGAAATATTCTAAAGTGCTTTATGTATCTGGTAAGATAGGCAAGTGATGTGAAGAGCCAAATAACAGTATGTAAAAACTGGACTGCATTACAGTTACTTTTTTTGGCATCAGTGTGTTGGGTAGGATCATGTTAAAAAAAAATAAAAGCATGCGTTTCCTTATCTCTTACTGGGAAAGTGCTTTTGTATGTTTACCTGTGACTTGGAGAGGTGGTGTCACTGAGATACTCTGCTCAGTGTGCAGTGTATCTCCACTGAGGATTCTCTGTCAAAAAAAATAAGTCAGTATAACCATATTGACAAAAGTTCTTCTAGTAGAGGTAAATCTTGCAGGCTGAATAGAAGTATCTTATTTTTTTGTTCTAAATAAACTGGTTATTATTAAAAATATTTATTAAAAAAGCAATCGGTTCGATTGGTTTTTGTTGCTGTTACTGTGTGCACGTCTAGCTGACTGAATTTCTGGGAAATAAATTAGCACATCCATTCCCTGAGTTCAGAAACAGATGGATGCACAGGACAGCACATTAGATCTCTTTTGGATATGTGATTCAGGAGGGATCAGATGTACCATAGTAGTTTGAAAGCTTTGATGGTCTCATCTGTGTTATGATACTTACTCTTTTTCTGCTTATATTGTTTCAGGTTTCAGTCACAGCCCGAGATGATGTTCCCTTCTTTGGACCCCCTCTGCCAAATCCAGCAATATTTAGAAAGGTTTGTTTCTCTAGTCTAGTGTTAGGTGGCCGGGGGATATGGTACACACACTTGTGTTCTGAGTCAGTATTGTCAGTCTGGCTAGATGACTTTGGAGGGCTGAACAGTAGTAAGGCAGAGCTTTTCTCATGTGATACTTTTATTACTGTTTTCATCTCTAGTCTAGTCTTCATCTTGTCTTGTAGAGTGCAGAGTTTCGTGAATTCCTCCTGGTCAAGCTCATCAATGCCGAGTACAGCTGCTATCGAGCTGAGAAATTTGCTAAATTAGAGGTGGGTTTATTACCTGGTTGCTTCCACTGAAAATCATAAAACTATATTACTGCCAGATTAGTAAAATACAGTACAATTTTTTTACTTTCTTCTACTTCTAATTTTGTGTTGCCTAAAAAAGGAAGATGGAATGTGATTGTACTCAGTTATGTGATGCTTCCTTTGTATTTCACAGCAGGCGTGGTAGAATATGAACAGGTTCATTGTAATGTAAAGGTCTAATCCTCAAGTAAGAATGGGAATATGATGCAAACGTTATGCTGGAGGAAGTTCTGTATTAGCTGAAACTCAGTATTGTGCAACAGGATGAGTACCAATATCACTGATTTTTGGTTCAAGGTACCAAAATTCTGTTCCAGACTCTGCTGCTTGCCTGATCTAGAAAAAGCATGCGTCTGTTTCATCACCTGTAAAAAAGTACTGACGTCCTTTATGACTTGATGTAGAAGGAGCTTAAAAGGGCTGGGTATTACTGTAATATATTCCATAAGTATACAGTTAAAACCACTAAACCACTTCATACTGTTCAAAGTGATTTTCATGGAGGTTTGGGGGGTTTTGGGGGGGTTTTGTGGTTTTGTTTGGTGGGGGTTTTTTGGGGGGTTTTTTGGGGGTTTTTTTGGTTTTTTGGTTTTTTTTGGTATTTTTAAGGATGATGTGAGACATTGCAAAATGGTGGTGGTGGGGGAATCCCTCCACTCCCAATAATAGTTGTGTTTTCATTCTCAATGTTGAAGCAGGAAAGAACCCGGAGTGCCCTCCTGGAGAGCCTTTTTGAGGAGCTGCAGCTTCGCAGCCGCAGTATGATGGGATTACCTGTAGGGGAGGATGACAAGATAGAGAACGGCAGTGGGGGCTTCCTCGAGAATTTCAAGGTGAGCCATAGTGGATTGATTCCTTACCCAGTTGCTCACATTTTTCTCAAGCTTATTGTGTGTCCCTCCAAGGAATATTGACCCTGCTGATCAGCTGTGCTTAGGGTGAGACAGAACAGAAGTCTTTCCATCCAGCTGCCTTTCTTTAGAGCATCTTCAACTGTGTTTTACCATACCTCTCAAGAAAAAAGATTTTTTTCCCCTTCCTGTGCTCCTTCCTACAGAACTACAGGATAGTCCAGGGTGGAATTCTATACTGTCCCTGAGAAGTCAAACTCTTTATGCTTCATAATGGTGTCTAGTGTCAGATGGGGTTTCAGTCCATGACTTACAAAAAAAGGAGTGAGTGTTTGCAAGAGGAATTGTAATAACTAGTAGCCAGCAGCTTTCAGTTCCTACAGCAGATCTCTTCCAATTTGTTTTCATTATAACTGAAAGAGTTGCAAGAGCCACTGCAAGAGAATTTCTAACATACCTGTGAGTGTACTAGTGAGAAAAACTGATGCTTTACTTACCCTCTAAAAGCCAGAGTTAATTTACCTTTGTTCAGTGTTGGCTTTTTAAAATAAATCAGGATCAGGCGACAGAACTTAGTTTTAAAAGTGATCAAGATGATATGAGAAAGCAAAGGTTTTGTATGAACAGGCAAACTGAGTTTTGAACTGATTATATTATATCACTTTCCTATCTACTTCCCCTTTCCCATTTCTGTGGGAAGTGCCTCATCACTTCCTTTGTATAATAAGTTATCTGTCTGGACAGAGAGACGTATTATAAATAGCATTTCTTCAGTTGACCTCCACCTGCTTTATATGGTGGGCTGGTTAGAGTTGTTAAGGGCTCTGAAACCAATCCATTCACACATAGGTTTTGTAGCTACATGTGTAGCTTTGGTCAGAGCTGAGATGCTTTGGTGAGGTGTATTTTTACATACAATCATCTATCCTGCATTTGCTGCCAACCAGGAATTTCATACCCATCCATGTCTTACACTAATTATCCTCAAATGTCCTTTTCTGACTTCTAGCAGGTGCTGTGATTTGCATGTCACATACACAAATGACCTATGTAAAAGGCTGGAAAAGGCTGAGTAAACTCAGAAAATGGCTTTTTCAAATGCTGCAGATTTTGATATGGCTGCTTTCCCCTTGGAACCAGTACTCAAGTTCATGCAAGATTGAACCTTACAGTCTTAAACAAGAGTTTGATTTTGTGTTTTGTAGCCTGTACTGGGTAGGACTGCTCCAGATGATACTGTCTTATCCAGTATGCTGGGATACTGGTAGGGAATCTCTATTGCAACAGGACAAGGGCGGTGAAAGTAGAGAATATACTTGAGGAAGAACTCTTCCCTGGCAGTAAGCCCTGTGAATTGGCTAGGACCAAAAATGGGTAATATATAAGATGCTGCCTTCTAGGAGTTAGGATTTCTGTGGTTCTGGTGTTGGTCTGTCACAACTTTCCACCCAATCTGTGGTGCTTTTCATACTACCCTACTGTGTGCATGTCTATATGTGTATCTGTGTTTGTCTGTTTCCCTGCCTCCCTTCTGTTCAGCGGGTGATCAGAGGCCGCAGCCAGAGCCTGGATACCATGGGGATATCCATGAGAAAGCAGCAGCCAGCCACCCTGCCCAGCCGCCCAGCTACAGCTGGCCTTGCTCTCAGCCAGAGTGTCGCCGAGGGCCCTAAGGCCATTGCTGCGGTAAGGTATTCGGGTGGGCTGTAAGAAGAAACCCGGCATACCTTTGTGACCCACATGTACATTTTATTTCTCTTTCCCTATTAGTTTGTCCTCTTGTCCTTCTGTGAATCTCTTTTTGTTGTATCATCCCATTTCACAAGCGATGACAGCATGTTTTGCAGTCTGTTTTGTCTGTGCCTATCTCTAGCCCCAGTTCATCTGTAAACTAGAGCTGAGATTGATGCAGACTGGGAGAAGAAAGCCAAACATGATTCTACATCAGACATATCTCTCTGCTATCCTGGATTAGATCCTGTACGTTGCCATACCTTAAAAAAATGCACGCACTGCGGTTTGACCAGAATGGTACTGTATTGTCACATGGCAAGAGCTGAGAACATAAGGACACTAGATCTGTTCCATTTTCTTCAATTTCACCAGTCCGATTATTTTCTGTAATATAATAAGCAGCTGTACAATGTTTATTAAAGGTGCTGTTTTGCTGTAAACAGAATTTGCATGTTGGGAACAAACAGCAGAATTAATAAAGTTTGGGGTGAGAAAAGAGTGAATATTTCTAGGCACTATCAAAGCCTTTCTTATTTGATAGGGCTACTAAACATACATGATCAGTGTGAGCATAATAAATCCATGACAAATGTTTCTAGAAAAGGATCCATGTTTCTGATATTGGAAATACAGTTACCTTGGCCAAAGTGCATCCAGCAGATTGTTTTCTCTGCACTAGTGATGTCAATACAGGCAAACTACAAAAAAAAAATATCTCCGAGTAAGCCAAGGTGCCTTTCAGTGTGGAAATTTCTTGATGAATGGTATGCATTCTTTATGTCAGCACAACAAGGTCATAGAATAGTAATGACTTGGGTTTCTGCCTCATTCTCTCCTTTAACTTCTAGTTTTCCTTGCCTTTCTGATTCTGCCTCTCCTTCTCTCCTATGGGGATACCTCCCTTCCTGAGCCTCTTTCTCTGTATACTGGCTGTGTATCTTGTTCTGCCTTTGTTTCTGTATCTCTCTGTCTCTTTCTTATACCACCTTTGTAGGCCCTAGCTTCTCTTTCTTGCTGACAGAAGTACTCCTTGCACCAGTGGAGCTGGGCTGTGCTATTGTATTGCAGAGTAAAGGAGAGGAACTGGATCCACGTCGCAAACTCCTTCTCCCATGCTTCCAGTTCTCCACGGTTTTTCCTGTCTTGTTCCCCTCTCTGCTTTCTGTCACACTTTCCTTTTTTCTAGTCTTTTGCCTTGCCTGGTAGGAGCCCATCACGTACTCGAGCCAGCCGCTTCCATGGGCGACGGAGTAGTGCCATTGGCATTGAGAACATACAGGAGGAAAAGAGGTATGAGCCATGGGAAGATGAGACAAAGAGAGAAAAAAGCAGGAGGAGATGAGAAAAGGGAGATAGAAAGGCACGTATAACGACAGAAAGGGGAATCAACAGGAATGAGAACTGAACTGGAAATTGTTGGAGTGGGAAGAAAAGCCTGATTATTGGCTAATGGAGAAATGGACAAATGACAGAAACAAAATAAAAAAGGACATTTGGAAATGGGGAGGATCAATACTTGAGGAAGAATGGAGGAGATGGTGGAGTAACATAGTAAGATCGCTCTTAAACATTGTGCAGTATGATCCAGGACTCTTGGTTCTCCTGTTCTGTATTCGCCACTTTTAGATAAGTCAGATGAAAGGCTTTTACTTGGGAAGGGGGAATTGGGTGCTTCATTGTTTGTTTGAACTTTTTAACATGAAAACAAACAAATAGACAAAACTTCTAATATCTTAAAGAAAGGATTTCTTTAAAGAAGCTTTAAGTCAAAACAACTAGCCTTTAAGTTAGATGGTCTGAGAAATAATTATAATTAAGGGGTAACATACAGGTTCAAGGAGTGATTTGGCACATTTGACAGAATTATAACCATTCAAAAGTTTGTTTACTGGTCACAAGAGATTATTTTGTTAAATCAATAAATTTGTCTCAGCTTTAGCTGAGACACCTGTTTAAGATTATAGAGAGTTTCAAAAGTCATGAGTGCTCTGCATCTAATATACAGTTTTCCCAGTTGCAAGAATTCCAGGGAACAGCTTAAAGACTCAGTGTAAAAGGGGAAAAGCCTTCTTTAATGTGGAAACTAGCGATTTCACAACAGGAAGAATTACTACATTTTCCCTTCTTTCAAATTATTCCCTTGAACCTTTCCTTAATTAGGTGCCTATAACCTAATCTGAATGAAAATAGTATAGAACTTCCTTTGAGAAAAATAAAATCTTCTGAGACCACTTCCCTGTGACAGTCTAAGCCAACACAGTAGCCACAGCTCCTCGCTACTTTAGTTTTGTACCTTACGCAGCTGTGCCCTTCAGTCCATTACTTTGTGTACAACATCCTTCACTATCCTCTTAAAAGATCTGTAAAAGCTTTCTAACCCTGGATTTATTTTCTTTTTTTCCTGCTCTTTGCTAGGAGGGAATTGGTAAGCTGTTGGGTTTATTTAGCTTTCCTTTTGCTTATTTGTAATCTTGCATATGAGGAACAGTAAGCCTTATCTTGTGTTTTGTGAAAGATTTAGTGGGTGATTCTGGAAGATGCAATTTCACTAGCAACTGGTCTGTTCTAACAGTTAATTGCTACTGAAAAGTACGTATCATACTTTCCCTCTCCCAGTGTCTCTTTCAACTACCCGCTCCTGTCTCATTTCTTGTGATGGCTCAGATACTTAGTGGACCCTTCGTGGACCTGATTCAGCCCATTAATCTAACAGAAAAAGTATCGACTTTCTTTCATTGGATTAATTGTCCACCAGGTTCTGCCATGGACTGGATCATGGAGAAGTCTGATGGGTACCAGAACTGATGGAAAGTACACTCAGCAAGAGTGAAGGAGGCTGGAGCAGGCTTTCTCTGGCAACACTGAGCTCAACATGTCCTGTGTGACCTGACCCTGAGATGTAGTTTAATGATATGCAGGCTTTGATGACAGAGCTGACCCAGTCCATCCTGCTTGTTCATGTACCACAGAAGTTTCAGGGCTGTTTTAGTTTCAGGATTGTTTTTTGTCAGGATAACTTCCAGTCTCACAAACAGTTGTATTGGCACAAGTGAGGGCATGAGGAACTGTGATGCAAGTGGTACAGGTAGGATCAACTGACCAAGAGAGCAGAGGAGGAACTTTGTGAACTCCATCACTGAAGCCACAAAAAAACCCCCAACAAAAACCTGATTTTTCCAATCCTTAATTAAACATACCCCACTTTTCAGTTAGTCACACAGACAGTTTACTTCAGAAGTATCTTGACCAGTACCAGTAGCAATAAAACTATTGTAACCATCCTGAAACAGGAAAATTTGCTGAATCCTTTTTCTTTATGCAATAAATATATAAGCTCTCTAATCAATCCTAAAGCTTCTTAAGACCAATGAAATGGGGCGGGTAGAAGAAAAAGTTGAAGAATTAAAGAAGAATACTGAAATTGATTTAGGCTTTTATATCAATTCAAAAGGATTGCCCTCAACAGGTCACATCTAAGGAGTCTGCCCTTTTCAACACAACTGCTTTTGTGTGTATATGAGAGATCCAGCTTTGTACTGTGACTTGCAAGGAAGTGTTAGAATAGATAGGGGTTAACTCTGGCCCTGGGGTATAGCTGATTTCTCTTTTGTCCCAGCAGAGATACTGCAGAGAGGATACAGAAGGTGCTGGACAGTCCAGGAACTTTCTTTGACCTGAAGTCTGATGGATCATCCAGTCCCAGCTCCCCAGAGTTCCCCAGCAGGAAGAGCAAGTGAGTTGAAAATAATTTTAATATTTGAAAGATGCTCACGGTGTCTGGTATTGGCTTAAGTGTGGTGCATGTTTTGCTCTATTGGAGGCTTTACTGAGATTGTCCACATCAGGCATTGTAGCATCATAAAGGTTAGGTGTCTGGCTGTGGCACAGTAATTCAGAGCATGTAAGTAAGGAACTCGGCATTCTTAAACAGCCAGTGAAGAAAAATTGGACCACTTAAAGGTGATTTTGGCTAGATCTTTACTGTAATGTTAGCTTGCATCCAACAGGATACACAAAGCCCTAGCTGTCCAATTACCCATGCTTACTCATGTATATATGTTTCTTCTGTAGTTTGCTCTGGAGTGATTTTGGAGCTTCATGGAGAAGCTTGGACAAGGGTATGTTGGGATGTTGGGTTGTACTCAAGTTCTGCTCTCTTAAGCAGGATTCATGCTGCTGCTCCCAACCAGTGTGAACTAGCCTGTCTTAAATCCTCCCGAAGTGTTACAGCAGGTTCTCACGTGTTGCACCTATGTTTCATTGCTAAAGCACACCACACCCAGTGTTCTCCTCCAAAACACTTCATGCAGTAATCTGCAAAATAGTTCTCCAGTTTCTGGTGGTCGAAAACTGGAAAAATGCACTTTCCTTGTAGTGCAGCTTTGTTGTTGCTAAGCTGTATTATGCTGGGATGTGATCCTATCTAGGATACTTCAGGACTTCACAGAAACCACACATTTAAATTTCCAAGACTCCAGAGCAGCCTGTCTCTAAATCCAAGACTGCAGCTGACTTCCTGGAATAGCTTGCCACACCTGATTTTTTTTTTTTTCTTTTTTTTTTTTCATGAGAACTTGGATGAGACCTGTGGCAAAAAGGGTACCAAGTACTTTGTAGTAGGGCATGTCCCTTTCTCGGGACTGGGGCTGCTGTAAGAAAATTTCAGGAGGTCCCCTAGAACCAGGCCTTTATAGTTGTAATTACTCCAGATTTCAAGTCTATGGGCTAGGAAGGGCCTTTCTTCCAACTAGATCCAATGGTCCCTAAAAATTACAGGCTGGTGACTATCTGGAGTAGTTCAGCTACCCAATTGTATGCTGTAGGACTGCCCAGAATTTTGTCACAGCCAAGGTGCAGAGTTCTGGTAAGTATGTTTTTGTGATACTAGTTTTTGGGTTGGGTGGGTGTCCAAAATTTTGGTGGGGAGGAGAATGGGAAAACAGCTAGGAGATACAGAGCACTTAAGATGCTAGCTCTGGCAGCCAAGGAGAAGAGAGAACACAGGACATGGAACTGCTAATTGATCAGCAACCCCATCTTCCAGCATTACCACATCATTCCACCTCCCCTTCCTCATCCTGCCTGGGACCTTGCTAGTGAACTAGAAGTTCCTGGCTAGGTATGTGTGAGGGACTCTTGCTCTGATTAGGTAGCTGAAGTAACCTTGCATAATCAGCAAGAATTCTGCCTAGCAAGAAAACATCTCATAGCTTGGCTAGTCCTGGTTACCCTACTGTAGAATGTGTGCATGTCCTGGAAAAAAATGATGAAGCTTTCTTGACATCTGTTCCTGATTTCTGCATTTGATTGTGGGCTTCCCCCACATCCCAGTCCTGTTCTCTCTCCATTCATCAGCTGAGGAGGTGAGCCAGCTGCAATGGCTGTTTCAAGTAGGCATCACATGCTTTCAGAGAGCAAACATAGCATGGGATTTCACTAACAATACTTGCGTGAATATTGTTTATGCACGAGGCATGACCTGTATGATTTGGCAGTCAGTCTGCTTCTGTCCCCAGGATTCTCTCTATGCATCTTTTTCCAGTCATGGACTCAGACCCACTTGTATGATCACCAGAAAGTCTTTTCACAGTCGTGGTGGTTTAGCCCATTCCTGGACAGTTTGTTTATGAGGTGGGATGTAGCATGGAGTTTTGCACAAATGGTGATTAGCCAGAGTTAGAGTTGTGATTTCAGAGTTAGGCACTAGCCCGCATGCAGTCATACCTTCTGTGTCATATCTCGGACAGGGAATCAAGGACATGTAATTCAACCACGTAAAGCACACCATTTTCACCAAGACCATACTAGCACAGTATTGCAGGAACAGGCTAGGAGTGTAATTCTAACAAGTCCCTCTCGGAGACAGTTCTACTGAAGTTCTACTGAAATAGTCTGTTTATTGTTCATTAATTGTGGAACCACAAATCAGGATCATGATGTAGGCATATTTCTAATGCAAAAAGAGTTCCAGCTGGTTATAAAGTAATTTATGCCACCCCTATTAAAAATGTTATCCCTGGCAGTATGTCATCACTCCACTCCTGTCCTCTCCAGGGCATAGTGTCACAGGAAATTTCTCAAAATTCAAAAAAATGTCCAGCATGTTGCTGCTGGTCTTAAATAATCGTTTTAGATTCCGGGCTTGAATGATCAAACTCTTCATCTATGTTCTACTAAAACCAACCTGGAAACAAATGCAAAGGGAACACATAAATGATAGATTAATTCTTTTACAGTAGAGACAAACGAGCTCTTACTTTCTGTCCTTGCATGCTGATTTCCAACACACCCTTCTGCAGTGATCAGCCTGCAATCCATGAAACCGCATTGTTCACTTGGGCTAACAGCATCTTCTCTCCTACATGCAGGGACAATTGTCCTTAGTTTTTCCACCTACTGCCCAGGTAGCCTTCCAAATAATCCTTCTTCCCAGGGGACAGACTCAAAAGAATGGACCCAGCCTAAGTAACCAGGTAGCAAAACTCCTCAGCATCAGATGGCTCTCTGGGTTGCATCTGAAAAATCAAGCACTGTACTGTGTATGTCCATATCCTAGGAAAAGTACATGGGTTTTTTGTGTGTGTGTTTTCCCTCCTCAGACACATCTGAGTGGGGACATCAAGCCAATCAGGAGTGGACCGGATGCTACTCAGTCATTGGTTACCTCACTGAAGATACTGGCAAGACTTTTGGGGTGAAATGAGAGTCCTGGCTAAGAGGAGCATGAACTTACTTAGAGGACCTCAAGGACTGTGGAGAGACCAAGTGGCACCAAGTAACGCTCCACTGGCAGTTCCTGGAGCAGGAATCCTGGGAAAGGGAGATGGACAGATAGCTCCTATTGGAGCATTTTGGCTCTATGCCCTTTCCATTGCCCAGTCAGCAGCCACAGAACCAGCCTCTACTAATGATGGGGAAAGGAGGCCACCTTGAGTGCCTCCCCTTCTCTTCCCCTCCCCTCAGATGAGCAAGAAGAGAACAGCTTGGCCTGCAGAAGGCAAGAGCAGAAGAACATGTTTCCACCTCTGTCTCTAGTGCCTTTGGATGACATAGGTCAGGAAGTGCAGTGCAGAGAATGAGGATGGAGAAACCTGCTGAGGAAGGATGCTGAGAAGGAGATACTTTGTGGAAATCTAGGTCCCAGCTCACTTGAATTCATGTTATTGATTTGCTCTGCCAAGGGAGAAGCATGTTGGCCTTCATTTCCTCCAAAATATATTTCCTAATCTCCTGAGGAAATATCTTCGGCCTATATTGGCCCTATCTTTACTGTTCTCCCTGTTGCATGCTGGCATGTAATATGCCTGGGACTTTAGGTTTCATTACTGCTTGTAGGTCAAGACTGGCCACATTTTGCAGTGTTTCTGAAGGAATAAATATATTTAGTATGTTAAAGGTGTCTTATCTTTCTTGCCTCTCTCAGCTTTTTTGGGTTTCTTAAAATTTTAAGCACTCCATCTCTCTCTTATTGGCTGGTCTCTTGTGCAGGCAGTGAGTATTTCACCACAAATGTTAGGCTTACACCGACAGTGTACCTTCCGCCATGTAAGCATATCTGCCTCATGGACTGCTCTTTCTCCTAGGTAACTGCAAGCAGTGGGTCCCAAATTCTGAGCTGGGACAAGCTGACCTTAAGGGTCTTTCTTGACAGATATGAAACATGCAGCAGGCTACCTCAGTGTCCGTGACATTTGAGAGAGTGGTGGTCAAGTGATCCAATACAGTTTGCTTGGGATGTTCCCTTTGTAATGACCCTGTGGGAGCTAAAAGTCTAGTGGGATGGACCTACAGGAGCCAGTCTACTGGCAGCTGGGCACATGCAAAATCACCAGGACAGTCATCCTGACCTCAGCATGTTCCTGTCTGTAAGCAGGAGGAGGATTCTGATATATCTGTGCAAGAGCTTGGCACTTGATCCTAAATAGTTGGGCACTGAGACACCCTACAATAATGCAGATCTCGGTAATTTGTTTCTACCTCCCCATTGCTTCCCTGAACTTTCTTAGTTAACCATTCTATAATACTCTTTAATGTCTATATGCTTTCCTGACTCCTCCTGTTACAACTGTCCAGAAACACAGTGGTAACAGTTTATAAGCTCTATGACATGAAAAATGTGATTTCGTAGTTCCTTTGTACTGTCTGGAATTCCATGTAAGATGAAACAAGACAGGCTGAGAGTGGCTGTGGGAATGGGTGGGCTAGGCTGTGTATTGCCTTCCCTTTATACTCAGTTTAACACTTCACCATGTTGTGTTTGGGCTCCTAAAATCTCTGATCTCCAAAATGAAGGCATCTGTGGATTGTAATGAATGTCTAGAGGTAAACAGTGCTTAAATGCAGGTGGTTTGACTCACTCTGCTTTAAGACACTTAGGTCTGTGACTTAAAAATTCAGTTAGTCTTGTCCTTTTATACAGCTTTTGTACAGTTATACAGAACAGAAAAAGAAGTGGTGTTGCTACTAAATGAAGTAGCAACTAGAAATGAAGGAAATTAAGCAAGTTCACCTGAATCCTGTTCCTAGGTGGAAAAACTAGCTGTGGATGAATAATTTCTTCTTACTGTTTCTGACTGCTATATAATCAAGCTATATCACAAAAAGTGCAAGCCTATGTGTAACAATAAGCATGATGATGTTGAATGCTTGCATTTCACAGAATGCTCAGGAGTCAGACTTCAGGATACTGTGTGATGCAGCCATTCTCACGTTCTTCATCCAGTGTAAGCAGTTGTTGTAGTGGTTTGAGGGAAAATGAAACATCTGAGGAAGAGGAGAATGACAGGGTGGGTGTATGATCTCTAACAAACAGAGGCTACCCTTCCTGATTTTACCAAGTGCGTTATTAAAACACGTCTTCTTTGCCCTCTCCAGGAGCTGACGTGCTCTCTTGAGGGCCCTCCAAAACAGGATTCAGTGGTTCAGAGTATGTGGCTGGATGACAGTGACTGCACCCCCAGTACTTCCAGCTCACCAGGTAAAAAAGACAGAAAGAAAAAAAAAGAAAAAAAAATCCTCTACTTATGCTTCTAGAAGTTTATGAGAGGTTGAGCCACATTCATTTGGCAAAATCTTTTGTATGCTATACTTAAGATTTGAGAAGCATAGGTAGATGGTAGGCTCATAAAAATGGGGAGAGAAGCTAGCATGCAAACTTTAATGGGGAGAGAATGGGAGGGGAAGTGTGTTTCAGTAGCATGAATAAATAGTGCTGTACATACTGCAGAAGAAGTTACAGTAGATTGCAAAGAATTAATATGTTTATGTCTTTCTGTGGAGAGCATGTATCTCAGTGGTTGCTTTTCTGAATGCAGTGTCCATACCTTTTTATAAACTAGATATTTTGGATACGGGAATTACACAAACAGTGCTTACTGAACAAAGCAGTATGCTCCTAAGAAGGTGGGTAATCGGGTAGCTAACCTGCACTGAGCTCTTTGACTGTTAAGGCTGGGCTCTTTGTGTACTACTTGATTAAAATTGAAGTAGTTGATTAAAGTCAGCTTGGATCCATTCACAGTGCAGAGATGATTATAGTCATTAGAAGTTCTATTTAGTTCCACAGCAGGCAGAACTATTGCAGTATCTGTTGCTGAGGTTGTATCAGCTGCCCTGATCTCAGACCCTGTTTGCAGTTGTGTTTCCCTTTGTTAAAATGAACTGGTTTGGATTGAAGCATTTCTTGTTAAGCATCTGCCTAAAGCTAAAATTATGGAAAATTTAAATCAGTTTCTGTCTGTTTCTGGGAATGAGGCTGAAGGGACTGTATAAGATTTTCGGAAATATGATTGAAAGCACTAAACTTCCGAGATTGGGAGGTCATTAGGAACTGCGGAAGGCAAAACTTAACATTTGTTGCTAAAAGATTCTGGAATAGGGCAGGTTGAAATGGTAAGAGATACTAGGGATTATGTGGATGGCAAGGAAGAGGGTTGGCAGGATCACTGAAATCTTTATAGGAATTATGTGAAAAGGGATTGTTGAAAAAGATTACAAGGGTCAGAAAGTGAAGCCGATTTGCTTTGAAGACAGAGTTAGGTCTCAATCTCTGCAGCAGCCCTGCCTGAGATACCAAGCGGCCATCAGATCCCCGCTTAAAATTGCCTGTATCTTAGCAACAGCAATGAAGATGTGATACTGTGAGATGTTCCGCAGAGACCTCTGTTCTGTGAGATGCTCTGTAAGATTTCTCCATTTCTGCAGAACAACTCACAGCATGAGTGCTTGTGTACTTAGAGGCACAAGAGAACCCAAAGGGCTGGTACTGAAATTCTGGAAGAACAGGAAAAACAAGTGGAGCTATTGATCATGCAGAGGTAGACAAGAGCCATGCTGTATGGTGTAATTAGGAAGTGGGGTGCTACATGTCAGGAGCCTTCATAGCAGAAGACAGCTAAAGAGCTGCTATTAAGAGGCAGAAGATAGGAATGAGCTTCTGTAGATCCTTGTGTTGAAGGCTGGGAAGAAAGAGTTCAGTGTCATCAGCTCAGAGCAAGAGTGATAAATACTGTAAGGCCAGGAGGCCCAACACTATGAAACTGTCTCTTTTTGAAGGGATCTGGAAATGACACCATAAAGGCAACAGCTGCTTTGTGCCTGGTAGTATGAGGGTTTTCACTGTATCACCATGGCATTGTCCAGGCCACCGTTGCCACGGGTCTGGGATTATCCTGAGCAGGCCACATCTCCCCTCACAAATGTTTGAGCTTTATTCACTCCTCTTGCCTTTGTGACACCGCAGTGAGACCAAGCAGGTGTGAAAGATGATTCCCTGTGAGAAGTGAACAAACAGCTTGTGTTTACTTGTGATGAGAAATACTAATGGGAGCAGAACATTAGTGTAAATGCAAACTAGTTTGTTTTGCTTGAGTGTCAGAAATTGTCTACTGTCATCAAGTAGAAGATTTCACATTCCTTTTGACCTTGTGGGTAACTGCAGTTCCCCTTGCCCTCCGTTTCTCTGAGAGCACTCCCAGGCACAGACATACTGCAGTGCTGTTTTTAACAGTGCTGTTACGCCTCCCCTGCCAAGGTCCATAGTTTAATCCAAGTATGATCTTCACACAAATCCACTTATCACTCCTATCTACCTGATTCACATAAAGCCCAGTGGAAGTGATCCACTATAAACTTTTATTATATTGGCTTAAGTTCTCTCTCCTTTTACCCCTCTACTCACTTGTGCTACATTTTCCTTCCTCCATTCTTCTTCTTGCCAGAAAATCCCACTGGATCCTAGAGCTGTAGCTGAGCTGTGAAAGTTCAGATCCAGATCCAAGTGCCAGGTTGATAGTAGAGGCCCAGCTCGCTCTGAGCTCCCAGCTTGCCACCTTGAGGAAAGCTGCTGACTCAATGTACTCTCCAGTAGCAGAGTGCTAGGTTATTCAGCCTGCCTGTTCCCTTTTTATTATAGATATTGGAAGTAGGGATGCTTTCCAAGTGGCCTCTGCTGCTCTTCCCAGTTAGTTTCCCTATCTGCTGACTTCTTATTTTCCCACAGGTGTATACGTTATTAATATACACCACTGAGAATAATCATTACAGGGAACGCGATGTAAAGTTCAACATAATTTTTAGGTTTTGTACACTCCGTTGTTAATGGCAGTGATCTGATACTGACACTGCAAAATTTTCACTGTAGTTTCTCAGTACCTTGGCATGGTAAGAAAGACAGCTGCATCCTGCAAGGGTGGTGATTTTTTGCTGTACCGTATCTACTCTTATATCTTTAGCACAGAGATTTTATTTTTTTTAAAGTATATAAAGGTACACAACAAACATGCAGGTTTGTATATGGACTTCTGATTTATGTCAGGAGAGCCACGGTTGAAAGGAATAAACATAGTGGATGCTTTTCTGACTAGCTGAAATCAACTCACCTAATCAGGAGACTGTAGAGATGTAGTCTTGAGTGCCATTGCAGTAAGAAAGCCTGATGATGTCACCATCCACACCATTTAGAATCTGTTTGCAGTAATAGATGAAGGGGCAGAGAGGAAGGAAATAAAAGGATGTGTGTGTGTGTGTGTGTGAGGTACATGAGGTAGCAGAGTTGAGCCTGCATTTTTCTAAGCACAAAGTAAAATCTTGTCCTTAGGAATTTCAAAGTCTTTGAATTTTTATTTTCCAGAAATTCTGACAGTTCTTGAGCTAGAAAAGATAGGATTAAAGCAATTTGTTGTGCTAAAAATTTTAGGAAACCCCCCCCCCAGGAATCATATATTTATTTTGATTTTTGCAAATATTAAAAATTTTTCTATTTATGTGCTATAGCCAGTCCTGATAGAAGACTAATTGCCAAAAGATCAAGTGTGCCAATAAATGTTAATATTCCTAGACAAAATTACATTTAAATGAACATTGATAATTTGGGTTAATCTATGCAACAGGGAAGAACTGTAATTATCCATAACCAAGCATAGTAAACTGAAGAAATGCCAGAGTTAAGCTAATCTGAAAGCAAAGGAAACACCTTGGGATACAGAGAGGCATCCAGGTGTTTTAGTTTTGCCCTTTAGTGAGCTATACAATAACTATTCACCACAGTTAATGTACTGTGTAAAATCAGACTGAACTGATTTTTTATGAAGAAACCTAAGACATTTTGGATGCCCACTCTAAGTCTGAATCTTATGCTGAATGATTCTAGGATTCCTAACCTGTGAACGCATTCTTGGGTTCTCCAATTTGCCATTTGGATTGAGAGTGCAAAGTTACAAACGAGAAAAAAAACTGGCCGCAGTCTGTGGTCATTATGCTACCACAGCTAGATAATAAAGACATAGAGAACTGCCACTGCCAAAACTGCTATTTTTGGAGTTGGCTTTAAAGCACCAACATGTTTCATATGCCAGTGCATATCACATGAGGCAGAGGTGACTTTCCCCATAGCCTCAAGGCCAGGATATAAATTCAGCTATAACCCTCCTTGATGCTTTCTTTAAGACACGTCTAGGTTAATTAATATGCATAGTTGTTTTAGATGTGTTTTTATTCAGTTACTTGGTCTATTAGTCACTACCTACAAACATACAACATAACTAAATTTCAAAATACTGGAGCTGGGACATACACAAAATGGAGAAGAACCTTGGTACTGCAAATTCATGTTGTTTAAAGCCACAGTTTAGCAACAAATGGCAGTGATTTACCAATTTTGTTTTTAAACCTCAGAGTTTTAAATTACATCATGAAATTGGGAAAGGGCATAGTCTATGTTTGAAAAACTGCTGAAGCCCAATTGCATCTCATGTGTTCCCTAGAAAATATTGGTATGATCATGTATAGTTCAAAAGAAAAAAAACGTTCCTGTGAAGAACATCTTGGCTTACCATCTTATTGCAGGAATCCTTCATTTGCTGAATTTTACAGCTTGCTTAACTTCCCTGATTGAATGGCAGATAGGTAAGCCATCGAAGTAATTTGTCTGCTCCTTCTTCCCCCTTAGCACATTCCATGTGACACCAACTCTGTAACTCAAACTTTTTCCATTTTCCTCTGATTCAAAGAAAAGACTTATAATACAGATTTACTGTGGCAATACAGCAATGCACAAACTCCCAGAAATGATACTATTTGTGAAATTATAATATTTAATAATTTTAAACCATCCTTAGTGCATAGGATGGAGGGTCACCTAAGAATAAGTTAGAATGGTGTAAGAGAGAGAGCTGTTATGTTAAAGACATCATACTCGTTTCTTGTCACATGTGTATGGTGAATATAAGATGATTACAGAAAGCAAAAGAATGTTCTAAGTTTGTGAATTTTGCAAAGTATTTCATCCCTGGTTTTGCTAGGGTGTTGATATGTGATGATAGGCAAATTCCTTACACCCTGAGGTCAGATGTAGGAATCTTTGGGGGGGGGCAGAGGGAGGAGAAGGAAGAGAAACACTGTGAGAGCGTAAGATTAGACTCTGCTTCATAAAGTGTATTCTTAAGGCTAAGGCATTCAGGTTGCACAGATGTATTCAGTAATGGCATTTTTTAGCTTGACTGCATGATGCTGTCACCTACTGGAACCTGCTGTATTATTTTAAGTTATTTTTTGTGTGTAACAGTAGACTGATAAAGAAATTCAAAATGGGACTGATGGAAACATTTGGGGAAGGTTGGAGAATGCCTTCATTACTCATTAGATAGTTATAGACATTAGCTGCTTTAGCCAGAACAGCTATGGCATTGGAATACAGTCTGGAACCAGTGGTCAATGATTTTTTTGGAATGAAATGAAAGCCTAGTCGTCACTTTCCTTGTGTTTCAAGCTGGAATGAGAAGTAGGTCAAAGTAACATTAGTCAAGTTGGGTGTAGATACATTCCTTTCACTCTTCCCTGCGGATGAGCCACAGATCTGTGAAAAGTTTGGGGTAAAACCAGCTATGTGCACAGCTCCTGGGATACCCTCTTGATTATTTCTTTATTGTTCTGTGCTTGGTTCCCTTCTAGGAAGCAGGTTGCTTCCTTCCAGCAGTGTTGCTGGCTCCACTGGAAAAGGAAAAGGCAGCAAAGCAGATGCTCAGCACCATAATCCAGTAAGTGCTTTAATAAAATGTTTCCTTTTCACTTGCACAGAGATAAGGATGGGACAAAAAAGAGAGATTTAATTTAGGCGGTTTTGCTTGCTGAGGGTTGAAAGGACAGTAAGAAGGTGCGTGCAGGGGAAGGTTAAAGAAGTGCCTTGTTCTGCAGGCCTCCATTTTGTGCTGCGTGTGAGGTCACCGCTGGAGGACTGCCTCGGTGTATACTGGGTGAGAGCGCAGGTAACAGACATGGAGAAGTGCCACCGGCCCCTGCTTCAGGCTGGGGACAGGCCCCTGGGCCATCCCCGGCCTCGCTGGAAGAGGGCAGCAAGTACCGTACAGCTTCACAGTAAATAGTCAGTCCTGTACCTGCTTCCCCAAAGGATCTTCCATGGCCAGGCAACTCTGGCCTGTTTAATCTACCTAAGCTCTGACTTTCTTGGTTGCCTGCTCCCTCTCAGGGAACAGCATTTTCCACTGAGACACCTCCCTCTGCCCAGTTTTATTCTCTTTTTCTTTCATTGTTTGGTTTCCTTTGCTCAGATGCAGCCTAGCTCTCTCCCCATCTATGCTCTGCTTCCTATGGTTTCATTATTTTACTGAACCATTTTCTTTTGCTCATTTTGTGACTTTGTGCCTATCTCTACACTTGCTTGTTTGCTTTCAGCCTAGCGTTGGTGGGACCTACTTCTCCATGCCAGTTTCACAGCTTTTCCAGACAGGGGAAGTGGGACTGGATCTCCTGGTGAGGTCTGTAATAGAGCAAAGGGGAACACAACTCCAAGTTTGTTCCCTAGAGCTCGTAGTCCAGTTTTGCCTGCATCACCGAGAGTCTCTCTTCTGGCTCAAAGTCCCTTTCCTTGCCCCATATCTTCTCTAGCTTGATAGCTAAAGAGCACGCTACCTTGAAAGTGATGTGGATGTGAGGCTCTCAAGAACTAGTTTGGTGTATAGCCAAGTATCATCTTTATGGAAGAAAATTATTGCAGCCATTCCTAAACAGCTGGCAGTTCTTACTACCGTTAGCATCTACCTCTGTGCCTGGTAAAAAGACAGCGGTTCAGCTCCTCAATGTTTTTTCAATGCTCAGCTTTTAGCTGCCCAGCCACCTGATGACATTCAGAGCAGACAGATAAACAGGTCAATGCCATGCAGTGGTGGTTGTTGGTGTGGCAGCAGACTGACATGTACAGAGAGCAGATCATAAAGGGAAGCCAGGGAAAGCTGGTACTCAGCAGTGAGGCTACCTAAATGCATGCTATGCCAAAGGTAAGTGCCGAGAATGACAGTGCAGCTGCCAGCCAGTGTTTACTGGGGTAATCACCAGAGCGTCTGCCAAGAGCTTGTGCTCATGGTCAGGTCTCTGTAACACTGGAGCAAGGTTGCCTAAACAAGAGGCAGAACTTCCTCAAAGCTCTGCTCCCAAGCAGGCAAATTTTGCTCAAAGTAGGTATACAGTCAGAATTGGAACAGTATGCATAGTCACCAATAAAAAAATGCAAAGGCTATAACCACTTACTAGTGGTTATCACAGGCAATAAGCAATGGCAGGAATCCTGAGTTTGGATTTTCCTTATCTATCTCAGTAGTGTTTAAGTACCTAACGCTTTGAGCATTTCATTTCCAGTGATTTCAAGTATGTCTAAGGGCCTTTAAGATCATTTGGGAAATACACAGCAGTTTGTAAGATCCATCTCATTTGGTCCATCTGCCAAACCAACAACGTTCTGTCACAAAGGCTTTTTTTATTTTATTTCAGTCAAGCTGGTTCAAAGGACGAAGTTTCATGAGACCCTGGTTTTCACCATGAGATTATTTCAAGATGCTCTTTGCATTCTCCCCACCTTCCCACCAGAGTTCATTACCTCCACAAAAGTGCATTTTACCCATTTCTGACACAGCACTGGCTAAGGCAGTGGCCCCAGGCCACTGGGGTTATCTGGATTAAAGTGACGTTTCAGTCATTCCATTTTTATCACAACCCCACAATCAGTTTGATAGCACAGATTGGAGACTAGCAAATTTCAGGGGGGAATTGGTAAAAAATTTCCTTAACATGGCTTCAAGGGACCCAAAGAAACCTATGGCATCCAAATACATGATACTTCCCTGTCATTGTAACTCCTAAATGAATGTAGACTCTTATATCTCACAAAGATTTCCTTAAATTCCAGGCTGAATTTGCCAACGACTAATGGGTACACTGGTGGAAAGGAGGAAGGAGTTCTCAAATTATAGGATATTTCCTGAAGAGCTGAAAGAGGTGTAAGAAGGAAAAGTTGTGGATGGGGGAACAAATGATACAACCCCACAACACTTACAGCTGTAAGAATGTGAAAGATACAGATTTTTTTTTTCTGATGCTGTTCCAGGATTTGCTGTTCAAGTGAACAAGCATGAATATGCTTTACCTTAAAGTTCAGAAAGACACAAAAAATGGAATCCCAGATGCTGCTAGTTCTTCTGCTTCCTTCAGTGATGCGTCAGAGACAGCCAGGAATCATTGAGAAATCAAGCCTCATACAAATCAAATTAATCTAAGCGTGTTACTCCAGCCAATACAGGACCAGGTTCAAACTATTTCAGTGTGCATTTTCTTATTTTTATTGTTTGTCCATCTTTCCTGCTGTAGACTATATGATGGGAAGTCCCTCTTAGCCATATGCAACTCACCTTTGGACAAGCAGCAATTAGGCCATCCTTGAGGAAGCGAAACACAATCTGGTTCAGTTACCAACTAACCTTACACGGTATCCACCACTGTCCTCCAAAGCCATTACTGTAAATTATTGATTAAAAACCCCTGCAAGGTCTGGGGTTGGTGCCTGAGAATGCATGTGTGTGGGGTGGTCTCAAATGTCAGTCACTGCAGAGCAAGGTGTATAAAATACTGTCCGGGAAGGGGACAGTTCCGTTCGAACTACTTGATTAGATCCCTAGATCTTTCTTTGGGCTTGAACTGTCCCTCTCTCTTCCACTCTTCTCTGCTGTGTCCCCTCCAATTGCCATATTGCAGAGTAAAGGGAAGTGTGAATACCTTGTCCTGTGCTTCCAGTGTCTATGTAGTACCTTGGATGTAAAATAAAAGGAGAATGTGGCCAGCTTCTCTTAGGCTGTATGTGTGTGTTTCTAAAGGACAAGCATGAAGATACGAGAAATCCAGCGACTGCAGTCTCATAGCAATTTAATCCTTACACTTTTAGGGAGAAATCCAGAGATCTCAGTTCCACACCAACAATTTAATCCTCATGCTTTTAGTGTAAGAGAAAGAGAACTAATCAGGAAAGAAGAGTGTTTAATCTGCAAGAAGTTAAGTATTTTATGTTTAATCTTTCATGTTAATCATTAATCTGTTGAAAGAAAAAAAGCACATTTGTGTTAGTAAAGACCTCACCAGGCTGGTAATGCTGGCAAACCTTGAACTTCTTCGTAATTAGAGACGAGACTGAGCTGTAAAGTTAGCTGTTAAGGATAAGAAAGCTGTCTCTCCATAAAATTGGGTACATTCAGATGATCAGTGAAGATTAACCATGTACATATATATTTTCACTCCCATGCTTTTCCCCAGGACTTTTCACATCTTGGGGCTTGGAACTGATGGAACGGGTCCCAGCCATTTTTCACCTGTAAGACAAACCAGCACAAAAGAGAAAGTTAAAATTTAATACACAGAAGTGATTGGCCAGTCACATTTCTGCAGTAGGATGACTGTTCCTACACCTCTTTTGAAGGGCAACTACTGATGATGGAATACAGAGTTCTATCTTGTTTGGCATGCTTCAGCCAGCTCCATAAATCCTTCACTGTCTAGTCACAACTGAAGCTGTACAGAAGAATTATTTTTCTCTGTCACAGATGAGAGATTCTGCAGGTCTGGGACACTCCACATGAGGGTGAATCCAATTCTTTTTAGGACTCCTTTTTTTGAGGGGCTGGGGCTAAGGAAGAAAAAAAGGTTGGAAGGCTGGGGAGTCAGAGAAACAAAAGGAAAACCTGTTGAAGTCCTTGGAGTTGAGACTAGAAATCAGGCCATAACATTCCAGTTAGGATTAGTGACTATTGTAGTGGGTATTGGGCATTCATCTTCCTCACTCTCACTTCATCAAGAATGTTGTTATAGAATCAGAAACCCATCCAGAAAAGAAAATAAACCTCAAAAAAAAAAAAAAAAAATCCCTTCTGTTTAAGCCTGACTAATTTTAATTTACATTAAGATTTTCTGCTAAAATTTTTCAACAGAAGCA
This sequence comes from Astur gentilis, assembly GCF_929443795.1. Taxonomy (NCBI): domain Eukaryota; kingdom Metazoa; phylum Chordata; class Aves; order Accipitriformes; family Accipitridae; genus Astur; species Astur gentilis. Next base: position 513,104 of record NC_064900.1, on the reverse strand, counting down.
TCAGAGCTAATTCTGTACATGACTCTTTCTAGTGACAAACTCTCTCAAGAGCCAAATCTTGAGATCAATAGTCAAATGCCCTCTAACTCATGTAAAAGCAGGTGACTGAGTTCTATTAGTTATCATAACCTATTCCAATTATCCTCAAAAATTTAAAGATCATATCCTATTAATGGAAAAATGAAAAGAAGGGTGGTCAATATATGAATATCTGTTAAAAAGTTGTGTAGTTAGGCAATTTCAAGTTATGGATTGGGGAGCTGTGATAATAAAAAGTACATTAAGAAGAGATATAAAATGAAAATGTTAAAACTACCAAAAAAAAGCAGTTATCAGCCATAGTCTTAATCTTAGCCAAGACCTAATGCCCAGTACCAAAAGGTTAAATATGAACATTTTGAAAACTACAGAGTTTCAGTAGTAATTTGGCATGTGAAGCACAAAGCTTTGAAACATACCAAGAGAGGATGAACTCAAGTTACCTTGTTTGGGAAAGGACTACACCTGTGGTCACTCTTAACTGTACTGAGACACATTCCGGTCAGCAGTTCATCCATGAGAAGGACAGCCAACATTAATATTTGCACGACTTTAGGAGTGTTTTATTTAGCTGTATTACATATTTCATTACAAGCGAGTGAAAGCATGAAACCAAAAGTGACGTTATTAGGTACACTCACCTATAACGCTTCCTAGGAGCTCTAAACGATCAGAGCCAAAAAAGAGATGAGGTTTTCCATTAAGATGTGCCACAACAGCAGGCATCCCAAATGCCTATTGACACCATGGAGATGAAACAGAGAATGTTACCATGAGAAATTTTTGCAGACACATGATCAATCTTCAGGAATAAAAAGCAGTAACTTGGACTTTTTTTCCTCCCCTTCTTTTCACCTTCTTCATTCTTAAAGATGAGTCTAATGGAGCCATCAGAAAGTAGGGGAGTCTCCAGAGCCTGTGGGCCCCATTTGAAGAAGCAAAAAAAAGCAACTCCATAAATCCACAGTTTTATGTCAGGTAGCGATAAATGGTATCTCTTAGTACTGGTCCTGTAGCTCCCCACCCTTGCTGTCCAGCTGGAATGAGCTGAATGGGTCAACCTTGGTTTCCCAGACGACAATGAGATAAACTATGATCAACAGTGAGTTAGCTTTCACGTGTTCAAAAAGCAAAGACTACCTAAGAGAGATAGTCTATACATCTTTCTAATCATCACCTTCATTGTTCCTTGCTTCCCAGTATTCTTAATAGGGAAGGAATGCATAGCTGTGATGCCAAATGGCATTAGAAGCATCTCACCCCATATTTTATTGCTTCCTCTGTTGTCTCTTTCAGTCGGTTCTTCACTGCAGGGGATGAAATCATTTCAAGTAGCTTCCGGGAGAGCTCTGATGATAGCCCAGCCTGGCCAGCAACCTAAGAAAAGATGATATAATTAAGAGTACTCTAATACTAAATATTCTAATTCCTACTGTAGTCTAATTAATTTAACCTTCAGTATTATACCTAAGGTCTATTATCAAAAAAATTACAAAATACCCTTGAAGCACTTCTTGCACAACTGTCTTGCTGCATTCCCAACCCATTCACCATTTATCAACTCTCAGATAGAAAGTAGAAGGGATAAACTTCCAAACCCCACATCTACACTTTTTTTCAGGAGTTCCTAAAGAGAAAAAAAAAAGAAATGGAAAAAAAAAAAAGATAAATACTAAGTTTAACCTCTGATCCAATGACTTATCTGATAACTTACAAAAAAAAAAAATTGTTCTGAAAAAGAAAATCTTGCTGTACAAGCCTATGAAGACAAAAACCAGTTTGCATGATAGATGTGGCCACATAGGATCTATATGTGATACTGCATGATAGAGACTGTAACTCACAGAGGTCAAACAGTTCCTAGTGTTATTGCTGTATCTTTTTAGCTTCCTCTGTGCCTCTGCCACACAGGAATGAGATAAAGTGGCCAAAGGTAAAGGTCCAATGTTTATCAGGTAACATCGATGTTACAAGTACCTATTTTAATACAGTATTTCACAAAAGATGTTAACTTCCATGCCATCTACCTGAATGACATACCCTTTTTTCTTTAAAAAAAAAATTAAAATACACTTACAGTATTGCACACAGACCACTAATCCTGCACATGCAGGTGTTAATGATTTTTTCTTTCTTTCTCTCAATCACTTTTTCATTTAGCATCCATATTTTTTTGTATCTTCTCCTACTTCCACATCAGGGAGATTAGGCGCTCTTTTTGACTGCTTGAACAGGAGATAAAGAAGTGTAGCACTGGAGTAGAACAAAACGCTGTGTATGCTTTGTAGCCAGTGTTTAGACTGCAATATTTACACAGACACAGTATCTGGTCCTCACCATTTTGGGGCAGAAGGGGTATTTAAGTGGACTGGAACAGGATTCAGACTATACATTGCTTCTATAGTAATTTATGTGAAGTTACTGCTGACTAAAGAAGTAAAAAAATATTAAGGAACTGTATCAAGTAAACAACATTCCATTTTTCTAATTGATGTGTAAAATAAATTCACCTATAAAGACTCAGACAAAAGGGTTGGGACCCCTCATTCACCTTTGGGTGGCATATTTCCAGAAGAGACTGAAGTCTAGTACTTGCTGCAGGGGTGAATGAAGACAGACACAAGCGAACAAGGAGATGCCTGCCTCTCTGCCTTGGTGAGTATCAAGGGGAAACTCACAGACCACAAGCGACTAAATTACACAGAGATCTTTCTGAGTATGAAGTTTCTCTGAAGTTCTGCATGTCCTTGCTTTATCTTTACTTAAATAATGACAGATTCAGAGACAATGTGAGGACTTTCTGTATATATTTATGTACTGGGCCTGGCTGGGATGGAGTTAAATTTATTCACAGCAGCTCCTATGATTCTGTGTTTTAGATCTCTGACCAAAACAACACTGATAACACACTAATGTTTTAGCTATTGTTGAATGGTGTTTGGTCAGTGCCAAGGCCTTCTGTTTCTCACTCTCCCCTCCCCACCAGTGAACAGACTGGAGGTGCACAAGACGTTAGGAGAGGACACAACAAGGCAGAGGAACCGAACTAACCGAAGAGATACTCCATGACGTATAACCTCATGCTCAGCCATAAGAAGTGAGGAGGGGGTTTAGGGAGGTTAGCCACCTTTTGCTTAGGAACTGGCTAGGCCTCAGTCTATCCATGGGAGGTGGTGAGTGATTGTCTTTGCATCACTTGCTTTGTTTTCTTTCTCTCTTCTTCCACTTCTCTTTTGCTTATTAAGCAATTTTATCTCAACCCACAAGTTTTCTTTCTTTTATTCTTCTTGTCCTCTTCTCCTGTCCCACTGGGCAGTGGGGGGAAGTGAGCAAGCACATGTGCGGTGCTTAGTTGCCTACCAGGGTTAACGCACAACAGCTTAATTATATCCTTCAAATCTTGCCTCTTGAAAAGGCAAAATGCAAACCTTTGCTGAAATTCTGGTAAAAAATGTACACTAAGATGAAGCTGAAGTGCAAGGACTAGACTGGGGAAACAGCAAGACTACAAGTTTCAGGTTTCAAATAGGGATGTTGGATAGGAGAAACTAGTCATGGACAATTCCTCTCTTTTCTTCATATTCCAAGAACTTAAAAAATAAAATAATGGAGAAATGAGAACCCTTAAAGAGGATCTCATGGTATACTAACTTACATGCCATTACAGCTTTTACTGTAATAAAATCTAAACAGCAAAAGAAAATACATCCAAAAAGTACAATTTCTAAGCATGTAAAAGGGCAATACAGCACTGAACTTCATGGTAAAGCCTGGCTCCATCACTTCAAGGAAAAGTCAGCTTCCCCAAAGTGTTGCACTTCACCTGAAGATTTTATATAGTAGCAAAACCTCAATGCATTCTGGAGACACTGTTCATACTTTCACTACTGCTAATAAAACAGCATTAACAGATAATTCATTGTCCATCCTGGGTATCTCATCACATGATTTAACAAAAAAGGAGATTCCGGTTGAGTGTCATTCAGAGCATGACCCAAAAAAAAAAATAAAATTCATTCCAAACAGAGCTGCTAGGAAAATTAAATCCACTTTTTTCTAGCTGAAATTTTTCAAAACTCCAAGTGATCATTTGACTAAGCTGTCTTTATGTCTGTTACTGGCTCAAGCCATCAATAAGAATCTGTATCAGAAATGCAGAAGCGCCAACAAAAAGGAGACACTTACAGCCACCATATTCTCCGGCTGACTGATATCTTCATGCTGGCAAGAGAATAAAGTAAGTTAAGTCAGTGCTTAAGAACAAAACCTCAGCTCTGGACTTGAAAGCAAGTTTTCTAAGAAAACAGAAATAAAACCAATACTAGTTGCTGGAGAAATTTCCTCAGAAAAAGTTTTAAGTCACCAAATCCAGGAATGTATTAAGTGCTTTCTGATATGAACTACTGATCCACGCAGCCGATAGGACTCACCATACACACCTAAAAGGCAGCAAATTAAGCTGACTATAAGCTAGCTCTTTTCTTGTAATGGCTCCTGAAGCACTATGACCTTAAGTTTCCTGCTATGACTTTTCATTAAAAGATATTTCCTTTCTCTTGCTTAAATTCCACATTTGAACAAAGTGGGACAGGAAGGGTGACAGAGAAAGAATCAAGAAGCTGGCTTCATAAAATACTGACCTGTGACCAAAAACGTATCCAGAACTCCCTAGATAAGGCTTCCAAGTACTGTGGTTGTGTCATATCAATGGCTGTGATAAAGCGCATGGCCCCAAGACTGCCTGGAATTAGTGGGGAGACAGGGAAACATACTGAAACAAGCACAGGATCAGGAACAGATATGGTCTGCACAAGTGCTACCTAAGAACAGTATGATCTTCTCTGTAACAGTCCCCAAACAGTAAAGCTTATGTTGATTAACAGTATCTTCCATGCTAATATCATTCACAACCATATTTGTCCAGAAATTCCTTGTATGGTTAAAAATGCACAGACTTCATATTGCTCACAAATACAGGAAGAGGCTGTGGACAGGGAATGCATCTTCATCCTTACTGTTAGGGAGAACTTGAACCAGAAGTGCTAGAGTTGAAAGATACCAGCTAAGCTAAGTCACTTACTTGTACCAATAATACGTTGGAAGTCAGCTTCTGAAATTTGTACAGGCACTTGGTAGTATTTTGCCATCCGTTTTACATCTTTCACCATGTATTCTGCACGCTTTGGCAACATTGCTGGGGGCTTGTTACCTTTCAGGAAAAAGTTCTGTTGAGATTTTCAGCTGTATTACAACTCCAGAAAAAACAGAACTGGACAAATTAGACCTCATGCATACATGTGCCTAAGGAAGAGTAAAATTTCATATTGGCTTACTGAAACATACACAGCTTTTCCAAAGATAACGCTAAGATTTAAACATGTTTTATTTTGGTTTTGCACATGTCAAGCCTTTAAGTTAGCAGAATCAGTTTTAAACCAAGGTACAAATGCTCTAGCAGGTATTTATACTGATTCAGACAGATGACTTTTAAGCTAAACAACTACTAACGCAGTGGCAGACAAATGTAGAGACTTGTTAATTTCATGAGTTATGACCTTTAAGTCTCAGTGATTAATTTGTTCTCATAAGGCCACAATTAATATTTTATGGCATACTTGGATCCTTCATGCATATTACGAACTGCAAGTGTTCCAGAAATTAATTCTGGTTTGAACTCAACAGAAAACTTCTAGGAAAACGTTCTGTGTCAAATGATTATTATCGTATTTTCGAACTGATGAACTTTGGCATAGACTGTATGTGCCACAAACAGTGGCCATGTAATCGCAACAGTATGAAATTCCTTGTGGCTGATTTCTCAGCCACTATTGACCTCCACAGTCCTATAGTTAATTTGTTACTGGTGCCAAAACCTAGTTTAAAGCTGGCTCTGTGGGCCCTACACTCACTAAGAGCTTGCCCACTAGTGTCCTACCAGTGAAGAAGGTACTTCCCTCCAGAGGCAATCTCCCCATATTGCCTACCAGTTGCTTGCATTATGCCCCCAAGGAAAGCTGGACGAAAGCGCAGATCAATACTCCAGATCTGCCGGTACCGGCAGAGGACCTGCAACGTAAAAAAGCAGTGATGGATTAGCAGTCAGAGGAGATGTCTAGACAGCTGCGTGCAGCTAGGAGATAAGTGGAGGCATTAAACGAACGCTGCAGATAAATCCTTTCCTGCTACCTCAGCGGTTGTCCTAAAAGCCTTTTCTGGAGGCTGCCAGAGAACTCTGACCTCGGAAAAACTGAAAGGACTGCATTTGTATTATGACTACACGAGTCTAAGCAGGGGTAAATAAGGAAAAGATCAAGCTCCTGAGTGGGCCCTCCCACTCGTTAAACAGCAAAACTGGCTAAAAGCAAAACGTTCCGCAATAACTCCCAAATACGCCGGGCCGCGCTGCCCTTTGGCCGAGACACGCTTCCTGAGCGTCCCTGGTTTTCCACACGCGAGGCAGAAACCGAAGCACCCCTCACAAGCGAGATAAAAATAAAACCCCGAGGCAGGGCGGGACGGGCCCACCGGACGAGCCGCCCTTCAGCCACCTCCTGAAGGGCAGCGCACGGCGGGAGGCACCGGCCGCCCAGGCCCCTCAGCCCGCGGCGGGGGGGACCGGCCCCTCAGCGCGCCGCCGGAGAAGGGCAGGCCGCCCCGGGAATGGCCTCCCCTCCCTCCCGTCCTCCCTCTCCGCGCCCCCCTCACCTCAAACGCCAGCCAGGAGTAAGGGGACACCACATCGTAAAAGAGCTCCACGAGCGTCCGCGCCATCGCCGTCCCGACCCGCTCCCGCTCCCCAGCGCGACCCGACGGCAGTGGCAGGCGAGGGCGGGCGACGGGCGGCGGAGGCGGAGAGCCCTTCCTTCCCTCCCTCCCTCGGGCCGCCATCCCCTTCCTCCTCGCTAGCTCCTTCCCGCCCCCCGGCCCCGCTGCCGGCTGTGAGGTGCCCTTTGCCGCCGTCTCCCCGCGGAAGGCCGGCTCGGGAGGAAGAGGAGGGGTGGGGGGAGCCCGAGCCCTTCTCCATGGGGCGGCGGGAGGAGAGGAGGCTCCCGAGGAGGGCAGCCGGCAGCTGACTCGGCCGAGCGGGCCGACATGTTCTCCCGGCAGCGCGGCTTCCCTGCCGCGGCCGGCGGGCGGGGGAAGGGGCAAAAAAATCCCCGCCGAAAACTAACCGGTTGGGGTAGCAAATTGAAGTTCTTGCTAGCTGGAAAAATCGTGCGGTTATGAACCATTCTTTCTAAATGCACTGACATTTAAAAGAATTTTCTTACGCGGCAATCTAAAACAAAGAGATGATCGCTGTTTTTCCTTTTCTTGTATTACCCTTTTTTTTTTTTTTTTTTTTGGTATTGTGTTGCACACATCAGTCAGATAATCTGTAAGTCTCTTTCTGTCTCCTTTCACGATATTTAAAAGTCTTCTCAAGTATATTCCAATATCCCACTGCAGCATATAGCACACGGCGGCAAAACACTTACCTTGCGACTTCCCATCTCCTTTTTGATGTACTCGGTAAGTTCGTTTCATTATTTTAAGCATGGCTTGTGTACACAGGCAACAGCACAAAGTCAGCTCTTCCAAAAGCATGCAGCCCGTGCGAATTCCATCACCTCTTTCCTCGGGTGACTCCTCGTGTGCAGAGATAATCGCAGTTTGGCCTTAAAGAAGTGAATTTCATCTTTCATGCTGCCTGATCAGGAAGTGCAGTATGCTTCTGCCACCGTTCAGTGTTTGCTCTTTGAAGTAACCGAGGTACATCTACGGAGTCAGCTCCTTGGTCTTTGCTTCCTCCCTTACATCGGTGAACCATATTGAGTACACTGGGCTAAATTCAGCTCTTGGATAGGCATCTCCCACTGGGTTTTACAGGTTTCCAAGCTCTCAGGAGCTCTGAAAATGGGCCTGTTCCTCTTCAGAAGTTAAAATATGAATGTGTCTAACTTTAGACAACAGATTTTAAATGCTGAGATTATAAGTTTTGAGCATAGAACTATGGTTGCTTACAAACCTCTATATGTTTGAAAAATAGATGTTTATTATAGCAGAACTTTGTCTTTAATATTTTCACCTATGAAACTATATTGATTGATCATTATATATCTAGCCTTGGAAAGGAAATGCGCTGTTTCACATGTAGTTCCAAAATGACACTGTAAGGATGGGCCAACATTATTAACAGCTGTAATCAATACATACTTTCTAAATGATTTTGAGTCCTTCTAGGAGTTTTATCCAATTTTTCTATGCAATTCTTCATTCACTGATACTATAAATGATCAAGAGGTTGTTTTCCCTTGGAGAAGCCAAACTGGCTCAGAATTACTCTTTATATTACACATTATATGTATTTATACAAAGAAAGATAGTAGAGAAAATTAAAGGAATTTTGAAATCACATAGGATTTTATATGTAGTAATCTTAAGTACAAATATCCTTTTAATTTACAGTTGTTGCAGGAATCTGGCCCTTAATAAGCTTGACAGCACAGTTCTGACATTCAGCCTTTATAATCTGGAGAGCCTGGATGGGCATTGGAGCCAGACACTGCAGCGAGGGGGGGGCGGTGAGTGAGCGGCTGTCTGCGGTTAAACCACGACACTGTGGGATGGGGGAGAGAATCGGAAGGAAAAAGGTAAAACTCGTGGGTTGAGATAAGAACAGTTTAATAGGACAGAAAGGAAGAAAATTATAATAATAAAAGGATTGGAAGATACAAAACAAGTGATGCACAATGCAATTGCTCACCACTCGCTGACGGATGCCCAGTCAGTTCCTGAGCAGCAATCCCCCTCAGGCCAACTCCCCCCAGTTTATACACTGGGCGTGACGTCACATGGTATGGAATATTGCTTTGGCCACTTTGGGTCAGCTGCCCTGGCTGTGTCCCCTCCCAACTTCTTGTGCCCCTCCAGCCTTCTTGCTGGCTGGGCATAAGGAGCTGAAAAATCCTTGACTTAGCGACAACTGAAAGCATCAGTGTGTTATCACATTCTTCTCATATTAAACCCAAAACATAACACTGTACCAGCTACTAGAAAGAAAATTAACTCTATACAAGCCGAAACCAGGACACACAGTTAAGCCACTTTACATCTCTTATTCTTGTGCTCTGTTAATATGCTTTCAAACCGATTACTCCAATTATCCTAAAAATTTTCTTGGGCAGGTCCCATTCAGGTGCACCCATAATGCTATAGGCTTTTGGTTACAAATTTTAACACTGTGGGCATATTTCCAAGATCAGTCCACTTGCCACATTGAGGATTATATGCCCTTATATACCGTCACCTGGGGAGTACTCAGCTCAACTGGATCATGCCAATGAAATCCGTTGTTGCCATCTCTGATGCCCAGGGGATTCCTCCTTCCCTGTCGCTGAAGCCCAGCCCAGTGCACCCAGGGAGGGGATGTCCTGTTCTGTATAGGTAATTCTGACAGGGATAAGTAGTCTGCTACACCTATTTCTGGTGCAGAATTGGTTGCCCCTGTCTGTTTCTGCTGCCTTTTCCTATTCCTGGCAAACGCTCCCTATTTCCACTCTAGTTTTTCTATTAGTGAGCCAGCAAAAGCAGATGGCGTGATGCAGTTAAAATTACACAGATGTATGTGTTTCTCTCCTTCTGTGTCTCACAGCATGCCTGTAGCATGCCTGTCAGGTCTTGCTGATGCTGCAGGAGAAGCAATCAGTAAGAATTCCTTTCTCAAAGACTTGGCTGCTGCGATGGCTTTATGTCCTCCTGTGATCCTAGGTTTAACCAGGGAAGAAGGAAACCACTCTTGCTTGGAGCTAAATGTTAAGGTGGTTCCTTTCCCTTAGGATTTAACAAAATGTCTTGTATTTGCCAGACTTGTCTTTCCTTTTGAATTTCCTCCTCACTACTTCCCGTCTGGCTTGGAAAGGATAGAGTTACACAGATAGAAACATCCTATGCATCACAGAATCATAGCAGTACAGAGTACTCCTGTGCTCTCATGATATTGCACAGGAAGCTTCATTCAGTGCAGAGAGGGAGACAGCCAAGGAAGCATAGATTTGCCAGGATACTCACTGAATACAAAGAAGTATTCAGTTCATCTCAGTGCAATCTCTTCTGCCTCAGTCCTTGGCACAGGGTTGTAAGGTGTCCTGATGCTGGGCTAATGAGGCTAGTGAGATTGTTTGGGAAAGGATTTGCTTGTCTGTGTGTCTTCTCAGCTGCCTGGGACAAACTCACATTTCTTGATGTATCGTGATGGCTAGAACAACTGTTGTTTTTATGTACAAATAAGTCTCATCTAGTTTATGGTGACTCTCACAGGTATTTCTTCTAGACACATCATTACACTGGCATGCTCTAGGCAAATTCTCAACAGCCTGCGTTTCCACTACATTTAACCTCTGATCCAAAAAATCATACCTATGTTGAAGTTTCAGACCTTTTTCTTTTGAAATACTTAGTTGATCTGAATAAGGTTTATAAAAAATTTCCTTCACATTCTTGAATAAATTAGCAGCTTTCTTGGGTGGAGAAGGAGTGCCTACTGGAAGGGTAGGGCTCAGGTTTTGAGGGATAAGCGGAGTCCAAGAGAGATGACAGAATGCAAGGGAGGCTTTTTGTTTCAAGACCTGAAAGAAATTTCATTATGAGCCAAGACAACAATACTTCAACTTCTATTCCATTAACATGTGGACTTTTTCAATCTGCCTTGATACGATTAAAAAAAATGAGACACATGTATAGGTATGACCATCACTTGCCATTTATGGAAAGAAATTAAACTTTCTCTTACTATGTAATTGGTATGACTTTGGGAGACAATAAGTCATCATGCTATGGAGGGAGGAAAGAAAAGAGAAGCTTTTCCCTCCAATCAAATGTGTGATTCTCTTGTACATAATTCAAATGACAGAGCTGCATCTAAAGTGAGGACAAGAGTAACTTCTTGCTGAGTTTCTCATCTCACAAAGCACTACCTAGAAAATGAATTCTAGTCCTCACATTCTGTGTGACAAGTAAGAATATCCAAAAGATGAAACAGAACTTTGATGATTTTCTTGCAGTTCAGTCTCCATTCCTAACAATCTCCAGAAAGCTGTCCTGTGTATCTGTGAAGAGAAGCATAAATTTGAGAGGAGATCTTTAAACAGTTTCTAATAAGAAAATGTCATGATATATTATCTCAGTAGAAAAAAAAAAAAATTACAATGAAAATATTCAGAAATAAAACGCAAAAAGTGTCCAGGCAGTCTTGGCAACAAGAAATTATACGGGAAGTTAGAAAGATTTTCTTAACAGTCATGCTTGTATATCTTTTAAGTATGTAATCACTTCTCTGCAAATAAGACAAACTTAGGTAAACTAATCCTAAATGCAGGTTGTTCTGGTTCTACTAGTACCCAATTAGCATTTTATGAACAGAGGTGTATTTCCAAAAGTGGTCAGTACAGCTCAGCAGCCTCTATCGCTGTCCTAGCTCTTCAATGTCATCATAGCCCGTATCTTCAAGAGCAGGGGATGAATGTCTCGCAGCCTCAGAGGTCCTGCTTCCTGACACATTAGGACTCCCGTCTGAAAACATGAAGGGAAGAACACTGAGAGAAATGCATATTCTGTATTACCTTTACATGGTTGTGCAGCTGGCAGCATGGGCTGTCAGTTGCCATCTCCAGAAATTAGAACCTTAGATATGCATGGCTGTGAAAGACCTGAAAAATGCTTGTCTCGTCCTGCCTCCTGCTACATGTACACATATCCAAGGATCAAGCTTGCTGTTCCCTGAAAACAGGTTACTGATCTAACTTTAAACACTTCTAATAAAGGCAATTCTTCAAAATCCCTAAATAACCCAACTCCGTTTTTATTGCCTCGAGTGTTACCTGACACGTTGCAAATTTAGTAGATCTGTCCTTGTCCATCCCACAAATGTGCCCTGAACTGGCTCCTCCCAGGGCTGTCACAGGAGAGTGCTCAGCCCCTTGTCTGTGTTTGAAACCCATTAAGAGGATGTAACCCACCTTACTGCCTGAGGGGTGGTGTTGCCCACAAAGGTATGAGACTTATTATGAGATACAGGAGAAGAGCATCTTGGGATTAGAGACAATTTACTATGGGCTGTTTGGAGGAGGAAACAAAAGCACAGAGAAGGAGGGACCAATGTAGTTTGGGGAGGAAGAAACACGAGAAAATACAATGCTAAGGGGATAAAAGGGGCTATGCGTGCGAGTGCGCGCGTGTGCGCATGTGCGTGCCTGTCTGTCTGCGTCTGAGTATTGGATAGACTTGAGTGTCTAAGGCCAGTTACTGGTGGAAATGTAGTGTTCGTGCGCGTATGGGTGTGGGAGGGGTGGGTGTGTGTAGATCTGTTAGTACACGCGGGTGCCAGCAACTTGAGAGACCTAGGATCCAGGGGTACCTAGTGGACAGACTAAGTGTCTAAGGCCAACTGCAGGAGGGATCCATACTGTGTGTGTACATACGTATTTTCCACCAATAGGCCTTCATCCTGGTCAGCCAGGGAGAGGAGCAGGATAAGGCCATCGGTGCTGCTTGTGTTTGAGTGCTGTGTTTTCTGTCTGCGTTGGCTCTACAAGCCAGCCTTATGCACCTGCATATATGTATTATATGTGTGTGCATGCCAATGCGTGCTCAGCCTCACTACTGGCTGGGCCTAAGGTCATGGAAACTGCATCAGACTACCAGATTTAGCAACCCCTAGTATCTCCTAATTTTTAGAAGACAAACAACAGATGAGAGAGATGAATATACCTTAACTATACATGGTTTTTGCAAACAGCAAAGTTTGTCAATACAGGAGAGCAGCTTTGTATGAAGTCAACAGCAAGTGAGGTTCACAAAGACACTGAGAATTCGTTTATGTAAGGCAGAAATGTATACAATTTCTTACCTTATGTTAAAATGAATATAATCATGGGCTGTTAAAAAAAAACCCTCTTATGTTTCTCTAATCACTTTGAGTCCTAAAATGTTTTGATTGTTTTTTCATGTTTTCAATCTGTCAAATGTATTTATCACTACCCCAAAAGGTGGAGTTCAGCCGCTGATCAGAAGGTGTTCCACAGTTATATTAAGTGCACAGAGAAATAAAAGTCCATCTTAAATTCTTTTTTGTTAATTCTTTTTGATTTAGATGGACCAAATTTAGTTCTAGGATAAAAACCTAGCTGAATCCATCCTCCAGGCACTATTCACTGTCTTTAAGAACTCACAGAGAACAGGCTCTGAAGGACTGGGAAAACATGAACAACATATGCTTATTTTTAAGATGGTATGTGTGGGAGAAGAATCAAGATTAGGAGTTGCAGAAAGTTTGACTTCAGAAAGACATGAGAACAAATAAACTACTTGTAAGGACACAGAAGAAAAAAAGCAGGTAGATAACAGTAACATGGATTTATCAAAAATAAATCACACCAGATAAATCTGATTTTTCTTTTTCATTATCTAAAAGTGCTTTTATAAGGGAGTAGAGCAAATTGTCACTCAACTCACAAGTAAACTATAGAAATATGGTCTATCTCAAACCTCTGTAGACTGGGTACAAATTCAGTGAAAAATGCTATTCTTTATGTAGCTCACTGTACCAGGTAAGATTCTTTGACAGCCCTCAATACAACCAAGTATTTTTGTTAAGTCCTAAGATGAAAGACACATATTCTTATTATGTTCTCCAGGTGGTACCATACTATACTATAATTCAAATGATCCTAGCAAAATTTTGATGAAGATAGAATGAAATCTAATGACACTTGAAGGACTACAGATGAAGGGAGAAACAATCAACTGCATAATTAGAAAGATTGGTGTCTAATGGTATGTAGTATTTTACAGAGCAGGATTTGAAGTTGCATCAGGGCAGACACTGAACACTGTCAGGAGAGTCATGCTGTTGCAAAAAAAGGAAACATCACACTAGCATGCATAAACAGAAGGATATCCTCTAACACCTATGAAATGGTCCTTCTGCTCTACCTGACACTAGTAAGGTCTTAATACCATGCTGTATAGAAATACTGTAAAATTTTGGGTTTGAAACACTTTTTGAAACATATGGACCTACTGACATAGCCTGAGTGGAGACATACAGAATGAGCAGATATCTACTCAACAAGACCTAAGTAGAAGATTGACTAATTTAGGTTGCAGCAGTCTAAAGAAACAAAATACAAAACAGAACTGTGGGGAGATATGTTAACAATCTTCAAGTACTTAAAAGGCTGCTACAAAATGAATGCAACTCCTCTATTCCCATGGTCATTGTAATCAGTAACAATTTTAATTTGCAGCAGTGAAGACTTAGGTTAGGCCACAGGCAAGAATTTTATAGCTGTAAGGAAAACATAGCATGGGAACAAGATTACTTGCAGAGGCTGTGGAAACACTGCTATTGAATGGCTGTAAGAACAGCATAACAAACATCTAACATACACTCTCTGTGTAGGTAGGTAGTGTTCCTTCCTGACAGTGGTTAGCTAAAACTGAGGTGATCCCTTGAGGTACCCTCCACCTTAATTTTCCCTGAGTTCAGTACAGTAACTATAGATAATGAAAACTAACAGCACTTCTCATCTGGCCTCACCTGCCCGTGCATCCTTGTTTCTGTCATGTTCTTGAGGGATCCCAATGTTTTCCTGTTCATTCTGCTCAGAAAGAGAAGCATCTTTAGGTCCAGGAGCTTCTGTCACATCATCATAACCATCTTCCAGGGCATTTCCAGGCAGTGGAGAGACCTCTGGAACAGTACAGATATTAACTGTAATGGGGAGAGATCTTCCACTAGAGAAAGCAGTAGCTGATGCTCCAGCTATAAGGGCCTGTAATACTGACATTATCATGATGATAATGAACAATAACAAACCAGGAATCCTCCTGAGGACTCTAAGGTATTCCAGGCAACAATGATATAGCTCCAATAATTGTTATACATTGCTGTAACAAGTAGGAAGTGAAAATCAATGTGGAGGAGGGACAGGAGGGGGAAGAAGATCTGGAGAAGGACGTAGTTAGTGACAGCATTTATTTCAGAGTAAGATTCCCCATTGCATTTCATAATTGCACAATGACATATTACTCCTCATTTATCTCTGAGTAGCACCTGCTTCTTTGTCTTTTCGTTACTTTAAACACCTTCTGTTAAATTTCTCTGAAATGGCCTAGCTAAGTAGCCACCCTTGGCCATTTGCCTACTGACATGCGGATACAAACTTAGGCCAAACCTTTGGAGAAAAATATCTGCAGTTCTGCTTCTCTTCTCCAGGCTAAACAACCCCAGCTCTCTCAGCCTTGCCTCATAGGAGAGGTGTTCCAGTACTCTGATCATTTTTGTGGCCCTCCTCTGGACCTGCTCCAACAGATCCATGTCCTTCTTGTACTGGGGACCCCAGAGCTGGACGCAGTACTGCAGGTGGGGTCTCACCAGCATGGAGCAGAGGGGCAGAATCGCCTCCCTCGACCTGCTGGCCACGCTGCTTTTTATGCCGCCCAGCATACATCTGGCTTTCTGGGCTGTGAGTGCACATCGCCAGCTCATGTCCCATTTTCACCCACCAGTATCCCCAAGTCCTTCTCCACAGGGCTGCTCTCAATCCATTCATCCCCCAGTCTATACAGATCCTGGTGACTGCCCTGAGCCAAGTGCAGGACCTTGCCCTTGGCCTTGTTGAACTTGGCAGCTCGCTCTTGTGGTCTGTACTTAACTGGAATCCATCCCTCAGAGAATATTAGTTTTCACTGTTTTATGGTATATACATACACACGTGGACTTACAAATAATATATATATAAAATTTAAAGTCTATCAAAGCACTCCTATTTCACTTTTTACCTAGTAGAGATCTTATTTGGAATAATTATCTTCTTGACAAGCATTTCAATGCAAGTAAGGAAAAGAAAAGCTTTTAGTTTAATTTTCAATAATAAAAAAACTTAATATAAGACAAACCATAGAAAATAAAATTAAAGACATAGCACAGCAAAGAGTCTGGGATATGGGCAGCTGAGGTCCAGAACTGCTTGTGCCTTTGGCGGTTGATCTCTCAGAGACCAGGCTATAGCTAAGAGAGCTTTTTGATCAGCTCTAGGAAAATGCAGTTCTTCTCCAAACACTTGCTCTCCCTCAGCTTTTTCAAATTTAAAAAACCCCATATATGGCAAACTGCATTTTCTTCAGATCACTCGGATTAAAATTCTCTAATCAACTCCAATTGTATGCCAATGTTCCTATTTGGAGCGTGTTTTTCCTCTGTCTTAATTCTCTCCATTTATCTCAGAAATGAAGCAACAGCTTACAAGCTGTTACAGTTGTGATTTCTGGGAGAAGCAGTTGTCAAATTGTTGGATTCATGTGACTGGATCCTGTGAAGAGTGCAATACTTTTATTTTCAACTTCTCATATAGAAGGGAAGACTAGCACTTGTATATGAGATTGTATGACATTCTTCTACCACAAAAGTTAAACAGAAATTTTTGGTTCACATCAAAACATCACTAGTAGACATGAAGTGCAGCAAGAAAAAAAGGTTTAATCACCAAAAATGCTCTGGAACTTAAAAGTTACCCTGATTTGGGGTCTCTTTCTTTGTAGGATCCCTGTCTTCCATTACCTTGAGTTGCTCCAGGATCATTTTCTTCATCACTGTCCCCCCTGTAAAACTGTGCCTTTGGTTTTGAACTCTCTGAATAAGAATCTAGGTAAATGAAAAAGAGCGTGATATCAGATTAAACTCTCCTTAGCTGCTAAGACTGCATCATGAGGAAAAGAGTACGCTACAGTAATACCATCTGAGTCCAACAGATTCTTGGGCAGTCAGTATTACTCCTGCAAGGTAAAGGGCTTACGGTGGAACAGCCAAAAATCCCTCAGGGGCTCCATAACACCTCTCGTGGCTCAAGGGGGAGGCAAGCCATGAAGGGAGAAAAGCAATCGACAGGAGGAAGCCTACAGAGACACATAGCTGCTGGGAGGGAGATACAAATTATTCCTTTATTTGTTCCTGCTTTAAATAATTACAGCAAAAGCCTTTTTTTTTCTTTTTTTTTTTCCTTGTGTTTTTTGTGGGTTTTTTTGTTTGTTTGTTTGACCTGTACTGATCTATGCTGTATGGCTGCAGTGAGGACAGCACAAAATGAATTGTCCCTAGGAGAGAAACTGGCAGAGTCGAGTGGACAGGAAATCCCTCTCCTCAAATCTAGGAATTTTCCAATTCCCAGTAGATTTGGGAGCTGCAAAGTATCAAACTGGGATCTGGGCCACCAAGAGGAATTTCCTCTTGACAAGATCAAGACACACAGACCTGAGAGGCCAGTCATGCCCTGCTTTTCTCTCATCAGGTTATAGTCGATCTCTTCATAGACAACTTCAGAGAAGGGGTCATAGGACAGTCTGGAGCCTGAAAGTAAACGGCAACAATCACTCACACAGTCTCTGCTCATACTCAGGTTGGGGTCATGAAAAGGAGAAGTGACCTAAAGGGGTCTACATGGCCTAGTTGGTACCCAGAAAGTCACCAAGAGAGTGCTGACTGAGAATAAGAACTGCTGGGGGTGTCTTATTGCCAGATGGTAAGTGAAAATCTCAGTGTGGCAGCAGATGCCATTCATCTCAGTCACCCATCCCCCCCCAGCCTCCCCAGCCAACTAAACACTCACCAGCCATGCCAAGGAGGCATTTCCTACCAGTTCTGAGGGACCTACCTCTCTGCTGTGCCCTGGCACTTCGGATCTGTCTGGCAAAAATGGCAAGGACCAGGCAGAGAAGGGCCCCCAGAATAATGCAGAAGATGACAGGCGTTGAAATTCTTATACTCTCTGTGGCAGGGCGCCTGGGAAGATCTGAATGGAAATGAAGCAACATGTAGAGAACCAGGGGACCCAAAGGGCTGCTCCTCTGTAGCCTCCTGCTGTGCCCATGCTAGCAGGGTAAGGCAGGTGACTTGCTGCCCAGCTGTGGGTCATGCTTAAGCAGCTAGAATTCAGCAGCTGGGATAGTGCCACTCGGCTCTCCTTTACAAAAGGCTGCAGGAGATGCTTTCTGGTGAGCTGGAATGTACTGGTGATTTACCTGCTATGCAGTATCAGGGACATTAAATCCTCATTTGATGGGAGAGAAAGGGGGAAGAAGTCATGTTTTACCTGCTCTAGTGGGCGATGCTGTTGTTTCTGTCATACCTGCAAAAGGAAGGCAAGTCCAGGTTAAGGAAGAGGCAAGTGTGAAAAATAGGGAGAATATCTTCACATAATTTGTGAGGTTCCTGCAGTCAAAATTACAAAGGGGCTAGTCACTGGGATGTACAGCTGACATAATGTTCCTCTATCCACCTCCTTCCCAGATCTGTGTAATGAACCAAAGGACCAGTCACTAACCGGAGCAATTCACAGCAGCATCTTCCTTATGATCACAGTTTTTGCCGAACAAGGGCTTGACAGGACAGTCCCAAAGAGACAGCTCTGTTCCTTTACAGTGCACCTTCTCCAACCAGATGGGACCAGTCCCTTCCCCAAAGGCAGCTTCACTCAGAGCAGACACAGCAGATCCACAACCCAGCTGCCTGCATACAACATTAGCATCTGCCATGTCCCAGGAATCATCACAGACTGTTCCCCAAGAACGTTGGTGCCAAATCTCCACTCTGCCTGAGCATCCGTCCTCTCCTCCTATGAGTCGTAACTTCTCCCTGTCTGCAAAACACAGAATCCTTCTGTATTGCTGAAACAGCAGAAAGGTCTTTAGGGACCAATAAGGAGAAACAAAGAGATAGAGGTACCTGAACAACTCGTAGAGTTTGGACACTCAGCAAATGGGGCTGGAGACGTTGCCTGTTTTCTTTCTGCAGAATTTAAATACTGAGGTAAATAATTTTATTATTCTCTGAAAAGAGTCAGGGAGTATGAAATGCCTGAAAATCAATCATCAAGTTAATTTTTCCCTATAATATATATATGGCCTATTTAGTACTTGGTGGATCACTGTTTAGCTATTGCTGTGAATTAAAAAAACTTCCTGATGATTGTGCTTGCTTTCTTCTTGTGTGAGGCAGCTGCAATGCCTTTCAGGAGATATGAATGTCATCTAGAATTCATTTATATTATAGTGGGAACCCACAGGTATGAAATACTGTCATAAGAGCAGGCATTAGAAATGGACCTTCAGAACTGAACTAATTCATACACTTGTCCATGGCTACATGCATGCACAGTACATATGTGCTGATATGCCTCCATACATGTAGAAACATACATGCCTCTAGACTTCTTGAGAAGCCTGATCCTAACTCAGTTCTCACAAACTGACTGTGAAGCATAGATTTTTGCTTTAAAAATATGAAATAGCAGCATCCTATCAGGGACTTCCTTGGGATTTCCACTGGGTAACTGCACTTGGTGACACTCATGTAATTTTAATTCACTCATTTACATCAGGGATATAGACAAAGAAAAATGTTTGTGCTGTTTGCATGGAACTAGAAATAATATATACCAGGTAACAAACGAACATGAGGTAATTACTACAATGTCCATATACGCATGCACAGGTTTATGTATATGTCTGGGCAGTCCTGTAGAGATGCATTTCTAATTACCAGTGCAAGAAATATGGGTCTCTTCTGCTCGGTTATCACACGACTGAGGATTCCAGGGGTCTGACTGACATTGCCAGAGAGAGGTATGTTGATCAGTACACTCAATGTGGTCCAGCCACATGGGCCCCAAACCTCTGCCATATTTGAAGTCTTCTGCGATTTCCCCACCGTCTCCGCAGTTCAGGTGTTTGCATACAGTTATTGCAGTGAGTTGAGACATACGATTGGAGCAAATGCTGCCCCATGTCCCATTGTAGAAAACTTCTAGCCGCCCAGCACAGTTATTGCTACTCACCAGCCTCAGAGACAGGAACTCTAGAAGTAAAAACATAAAAGTACAATTAGAGGGGCCTGATTCTGCTAGGAACTTGGCTGTGATGAGCGAAATCCAGAATCTGCTAACAATCCTGTTCATCACTCTGAATGAGAAAGTGCCAGAGGAAACCACCCTAAAAGTGACAAACACTTAAACCCAAAAATCATACAGTGATCCTCTCTGGTTCAGCATCTACATCAACAAACAACAGTGATGGCCACCCCCTCCAGTTACAGGCATATTTCTTTGGTATGTTGAAGTGTAGGTACCATGTGCTCCTTTGATTTGTTGAAGTTTTGGTGTGCAATGACTTGTTTACGATAATTTCAGAGCCAGCTGGAATGGCTCTCCTGCAGAAGCACAGGGCACCCCTGCAGCCTCTGATGACTGCCAGTTGTAGCCAGTACATTTCACCCCTCACCTCTGTGAAACTCCTCTTTAAGAAGTGTTTGAACATACACCCATTATAAACTCTATTTTACCATCATCATAGTCATAAAACACATGCTTTATAAACTCTACCCTTAGTCCCAGACAATAGGTATTGACATTGTAACAATGTGCACATATAGTCAATAAAACACTATCTCTCATTCTGGGAACCACACTATAGGAGTTAACGTCATACCAATCTCAACATATATTAATTACAAGACTCAGACCTTGTCCTTTCAAAACACATGAACAAGAACATAGTTTATGAAGTGAAGTAAGACTACTCTCTTCTATTTACTTTATGTAAAGGCATACATTTAATTTTTCTTTTTCCAAAGACCAACCAGTAAGTAAACCCTGCTCTTCAAACAATAGAGACCACTTTCTTAGGGATTTCAACTGTTGCAGGCTTCTCAATCCAAGCATCCTCAGGCCTGGCTGGTACTTTATCACCCAGATGAGCTCAGGTTTTCTTTTGGGCTGCATGGGTTTAAGTAAACCATTGCACAGCTCTACTTTTGCAGCTGCCTGGTGATGTACCTACTCTACTCATTCTTGAATGGTTGTATTTTTGTAATGACTTACATTGTCTGGTTCCTGCCTAAGTGTCATTCCATGGTGCCAACAGATATCTTTGTTTACACCTTCTAGGGTGCTACCTGTGTTTGCTGTCTGAGTGGGGAAAGCTTCTAGCCACCTTAGTGATGCTCTACCACTATGAGAATGTAGCATCTGCCAGTGTTTCTGGGGAGGAAGGTGTTGGCCTATATAATCCACTTGCCAGGCATCTCCAAACATTCATTTCTCTCACTGTGCATACTGTTTCATCATTCATGCTCTATGTTGTGTTATTCCACAGACATCACACTGCCTAAATGCTTGCATTATGTCTTCCCAAGACAAGCCTAAGCAGCCTCCTCTGTGCTAGATCCCTCACAGCGTTCTCAGCAGTTTCCTAGGCTCACTATCTAAAAAATAGTTTTCCTTTAAGCTCCCATCCCAAATCCCTACTGTCAGGTTGAGCCAGCTGGTCAGCTTGGTTGCTGTGTTTCTCTTCCCGAGTTGCCTTTGAATTTGGGATATGTGCATTATTAGCATGACATACTAAGCAGGTCTTTCTTCAAGCAGCTGTTGTATTACTTTCCATACTTCTCCATCTCAAAATGGTTTTCCTCACTGCTGCCAGTTACCACAGTTTCATTCTTCAAGCCATTTCCTTGCCACATTATTCACCATCCAGGAATCTGTACACATGGGTCTGTTGATGCTCCTGAGTATGTTCCAAAGCTATTTTCAAGGCCTTTCAAACTTCTTCAGGTCTCCTTCCAGATGGCAGCTTCTCCTGTAGAGGGGTTCCAAGGATTTCCAACTCCTGTTTCCTGCTGTGCTTTTTACAGGATCCATCAGTAAACAAACTCTGTTGTTTATTTTCAGTACTTAATTCATCATATGCTATGGCTTTGACAGCCAAAGGCATTTGGTCATCCTCATACTATTGATTGCTGGCCATTGACTTAGTAAATGCAACTAATCCTGGTCTGGGGCTTGAACCAGTATGTGCAGATTGGCAAAAGACCAGTAGCCATTTTTTGCTGTGTAGTTGCGGTTGTTCTTCCCTCAGTGGTATTGAATCCTTGAACCTAAAATTCAGGACAGCTGGTCTAGGGCATAACCACAGTGACTACTCTGCACTGACTTCAGTGGCACTCATACTCCCTCTGCATATGAAGCTAGAACTCACTGCTCTACAGGGGAGTAGTTATTTTCTGCTCCTTTGTGGCTCTGACACCAGAGTGCCAACAGTGTCTCTCATCTCCTGAGATGCTCAGTACCACAAACTCCATATGATGCTTTTCTTTCCTGCATGTGTGTATAACAAGTTTTTTACATTGCTACCTACCCATATTGGTCCCAATGCCACGGCATGGACTACTGTCGTGGTTTCAGCCCAGCCGGTAACAAAGGACCACGCAGCCGCTCGCTCACTCCTCCGCCCCCCTCCGGTGGGATGGGGAGGAGACGGAGGAGAGAAAAGGAAAAGAAACTGGAACCTCGAGGGTTGAGATAAAGGCAGTTTACTGGGACAAACACAAAAGAGATTACAACAACAACAACGGCACTAATGAAAAAAAGTATACAAAAAGAGTGATGCACAGTGCAACTGCTCACCACCCGGGACCCGACGCTCCGCCACTTCCCCCACCGAAAACAGAGACCACCCCCCGGCCTGCTCCCCATTTATATACTGGGCAGGATGTCATATGGTATGGAATAGCTCCTTGGCTAGTTCAGGTCAGCTGCCCCGGCTATGCCCCCACCTCCCAGGTTCCTGTAAAAATTAACTCTATCCCAGCTGAACCCAGGACAACTATCTCCTGCTGATCAGCTCCAAAGCTTGCCAGTGTTCCTCTTCCCACTCTAATTGAGGCTTATTTCAGGTCACATGATATGTGGGTTTGGTCAATTGGTTGTCACCAGGGACGTGCATACGTCAAAATCCAGTAATGCCCAAGAAAGCCCAGGTTCTTGTTTATTGTGTGGAGGTCCATGGTGCTTATCCAAGCAATTTGGTCAGCTGTCATACCTGCATCCATTTTGCATGCCTAAAACCTGTATATCTTGAGGGGGCCTTTTTACTTTGGAGAGCTTAATGGCAAATCCAGCACTGAGAATGGTAATGATTACCTATAGCCCTTTACTTAGTACTTTTGGAGTTGTTACTCCAACCAATACATCATCAAGGTAGAGGAAAGTTCTTTGGAATTCCGTTGCTTTAAATTTTGGTGGATGATGCCATGGCAGATAGCAAGGGCTGTGTTTCCACCCTTGGGACAGCTGGTTCCAGATGTACTGCACACCATGCCAGGTGAAGGCAAACTGAGGTCTTGCTTCTTTGACCAGTGGGGTTGAAAAAAAAAAAGCCTTTGCAGTATCAGTTATAGCATACCAGGTATATTCTTTAGCTTCTAGCTCATACAAGACCTGCAATGTGTCTGGAACTGTAACAGCTAACAGGGGTGTGACTTCATTCAGAGCTCTGAAGTCTACTGTAAACCATCATTCTCCAGCAGACCTCCATACCGGTCAAACAGAACTGTTGTGAGGTGACCATGTGTTTAAGACCACCCCTTGTTCTTCCAGGGAAACAATTATTTTGGGGATTTTATTGGTGGCCCATTGGTCAGTTTGATACCACTTTCAGCAAATTATTTGGACTGCCAAGGGACTGACACCTGGGTCTATTTAAGCAAATTCAGCAGTGTCTGGGTGATTAGAGAGTCCTGGGGAGTCCCATAGCTGGTTCTCACCTATGCAAGCCATGCTGCCTATTCCAAAAAACCCAAAGCCTTTCTGTCCCATCCATCCACCTCCAGTGGTCAAGAAAGTCAGTGTCAAGAATGACAGAGGCAGTAGGGCCAGTGGCAGCAAGTAAGGTGTACCAAAAGCATCTATTCAAGTTTTGGTTCCCTTCCTCAAGAGCTGGGCACGTTTCTCCTCCAGTCACTCCAAGAACTATTTGTTTATCACTGCTACAGAGAGAGGACAATAAGGTGCACTGAGTTCCGCTATCGTTAGGTAGCAACTAGCGCACACCATTGTTGAGGCAAGGGTGCCTGGCTGCCTTATCTGGACAGTCTAATGACTTTGGTTAACTTCATTCACTGCCAGGCCAAGGGAGAACCCCCTGACACAGTAAGTTCAAATCAGTTGTCAGAGCAGTATGTGGTCCAGAAGCAGGGGTAGCAGACGGGAATGGTTTAAATAAGCTCTCACCTCTCTCCTGTGCTCACAATGCTAGGTCCGTGAAGGGCTTTTCCTCCCAGTCTCTCATATTGTCTCCCTTCTCTTTCAGATACATCCTTAAGTCTCAGTGTGTAGGAGGGGGACGTGCAGAATTCTCATTCTCACTTCATGTGTTTCCTGAGGTTGACCATACTGCTGGATCCTTGGTATTAACTTCAATCGCGCTGCTAAGCTTGCACTCCTTTTCTGGGATCCTCACTCCAGAATGGTATATGTAGGTCACTCCTTGATCAACAGGGCATCCCACCAGGTGGCACCGGAGAAGCATTAGTAACTGTGCCCAGCCATTGGAGATTTCAAGCCCTAACATTAGTTACCACATGCTTTTCAGTGTCCCTCTCCCTTTGCCACACTCCAGCAGTCCAGGTGCAGTTCATTATCCCCTTCTTCCCAGTTCTTTCAAAGTGGTATTTTGGTTGTAGGATCAGCAGGATTAGGCACTACTCAACATATCTCTCCATAAACTGATACCAAAGCCCTCCTACATTGTGCAGTACAGTCTTTACAAGTGGCTTACGCCCTGAACTCCCCAAAATTCTGCTTTCTCAAGGTTTCGGCTGTATCTCTTCTGCTCTGGTGTCCCAGAAATGCCATAGCCACTGTAGAGGCCTCTCCCTGGAGCAGTGACTGTAAGTTTCTCCACATTTCTCCATTCATTTACACTCGGAGTAAAGACCCATTCATTGAGTGGTCACAGTCTGGGGAGCAGCGTATCCTCTTCTGTAGGGCTCCTTAATTACTGTAACTCAGGCTGCCTGAAAGGACTAATTTTTTAATCCATCATGAGCCCCTAGTTTTCCCTCCCAAGGTGTCAGGGTCCCCCTCCAGGTCAGTCAATCTAAGCTGTAGGTGCTCCCAAGAGCAGCCCTGAAGCTTGCAATTTGGCCATTTCAGTGCTACTAGTGGCTAACTTCTGGCCAGAATCCTCCCTTTTGTGCTGAGCACTAGTTAACAACACTTTACCAGACCATTACTCTGACAGAGACCATCAACCAGATTCCTCAGCTCTGCTAAGCTGTCCTACTGCCTCCTGAAGCCCTGCTGTGAGGACATGGTACACTCTGGTTTACCCCACAGCAAAGCAACACACCACTCTCTTGGGGTTTCACAGGCAACATAACCCCTTTGCATGTCCTGGGCTGATATTCTTGCACAAAAAATATCCAGGCTCCAGGCCACTGGAGTTCTTCTCAATCACCTTCCCCTCCAACAGGGTCTGTGACACTCTCCATTTCCCACCTGTTTACACATAGGTTGTACCCTTCCCTGCTCTGCCCCACCACCACCCACTGACAATGAATGTGCCATTTACATGACACCACAACAAGACAAATTTCCAATATCAGAATCAAGGCTTCTCTGGACTTTGAAGTCACTACAATTATTCCAGTCCCAGGGCATGCCAGGTACTAGCATTGCCAGAGCTTCTCCCACATTTACTGTCTGCTATCATGGACAAAGCTGTTTCCACTTGGGAAATTTAACTTAATTTTATTTTTTGCACTTAACATAATCTTAATTATTGCTTTGGGTAATGAGGAAATAAAAGAAGACATTAAAAATTGAACAAACATTTAGGGAAAAAGCCTTTGATCCACTCCGTTAGTCCTAAATTCCTTTGTTTTCCCTCCCAATTCCTTCAGTGAGAGTGGCAGTGCAGGTGGTTGTGGTTTTTTTCTGTTGCTCCTTGCTTCTTATTCATTTTCCTCTACTCCAGGCTGCAGTCCCTTCAGGGGTTGTATTTACTCCATTGTGGGGTCTCCAAAGGCTGCAGTCCTTTCAGGGTTTGTACTTGGTCCAACGTGGCTGACCAGTCCCTTCAGGGCTTGTACCTGCTCCATTGTGGGTCCTCCACAGTCTGCAGTCACTTCAGCAGTGTATCTGTTCCAGTGTGGCTTATCCACAGGCCACAGCCCTCTCAGAGGGATACCTCTTCTAGCATGGAAACCATGTCTCCAGCCATGTCCCCAGAAGTGTCTTTTTCTACTTCTTCATTTCTCCTCTCCTTGCAGCTGCCACTCTGTCTCAAATATGCATGAGCAGAGCTTCCATGTGCTCTTCTGATTAATTGATTCTTTGGTGCACAGTGTGTTATTTCCACTGGTCTCAGAGCCAGCTGTAACTGACTGTAATGGGCACATGGCAGCTGATGACCTCCTCCTGCACAAGGAATACCCACAGCCCCTTGCTGTGGAAATCTTTATGGAAACCCTCCAATTTACCCCCCAAATATACCACCCCACCACACACTTCTTTGTGTGTGTGTGTTAATGCAAAATTAGGACTTCTGCAGACCCTTTCCATCTTGGTGGGACCAAGGGGATATGCTGACCAGCTATGCTTGTAGCCAGAGAGCAAGAGGCTGTCCAAGCAAGCCTCCACTACTCTCTGCTTCCCCTTCACGTAACTCTCCCCTTTCAACCCACAGGCTCAGAAAAGGCTTTTCTGAACATACCTGAGCACAGAACTCCTGCATCCTCTTTGTGTTGGCAGTTGTGCTGGCCCCATGCCCTAGAGGGACATGCCCAGAGATCAGATTCAGCCCCAGTGCAGTTCACATCATCCAGCCAGATATGTCCTGAGCCTTCACCATAATGAGCAGAGACAAATTCCTTGATGGCATGTCCACATCCCAGCTGTTTGCAAACAACATTAGCATCTGATAGATCCCAGTTATCATCACAGACGGTGCCCCAGATGCCGTCATGATAAAGCTCTACTCTCCCAGCACAACGGTTTGTTCCATTCACCAGCCGGATCTGTCTGCTGCCTGCAGGAAGAAAACCCAACCATCAACATGCAATATAATGATAATGCACAGGGTCAACATAATTGCTGTATGTTTAAAACACTTTTAAGGCACCATCTTCTTGTTATATTCCAGTTCTTCTGTTATGGTTTCTTGGGCAGAACTCCTGTGATGCTAAAACCGCATAAAGGGAAAGGCCTACTCCTGCATCAGGTAAATGTTTGAATAATTCCTGTGAGATGTTGCAAACAAGGAGGAGTGTCTAGTCATGCAAATTATATAGAGATCACCTTATCTTAGAATGCTGGAGAAGCTGTTTTCTATCTAAGCTCATTTAGTTAGACAGACAGTTTCTGTTACAGATGGGTTACAAAATAAGACAAGAGTAGAAACAGTTCTCATTTACTTTGAAAGGCTGCACGTATCTATAAATATAGAAGTGTCACAAAATAAAACCTATTTAATTCCCAAGTGACAGTCAGAATGTGTATTATTTCTTTTTGATTCTGCGAGAGAAATTCTTGAAGAAATTCAGATGAAGAAAGCATTATGTAAATTGCACTTGCTTCCTCAACTACCACTTGTCCCTTAGAGTATGCAAGCAGGTGGGTATCACAAGCTCAGACCTATGCCTATAGATCTGGTGAGACCACAGCACAAGGTGGGCTAGAGTCAACCCTAGGAAGCATTCTGTACCTTTCACATAGTAACTCACCTGAGCAAAACACACCAATGTCTTCAGCAACTCCTGTTGGCACTGTCTGAGAACAGGACGTGTTACAGAGCATCAGCTGAGTCTCATGTCCAGCACACTGGACACTTCTTAAGCCAACAGGACCCATGCCTCGCTCAGACCTTGGAAGGTAATAGGCTTTCTCAGCAATTCCACACTGGAGCTGTCTGCATACCACATGAGCATCCTTAATGTTCCAGTCATCATCCAGGACTCTCCTCCACATGCCATGGAGTGAGATCTCAACTCGCCCATCACAGCGGCTCTCACCACCTGAGAGTCTGAGTGGTTCAGCAAGACCTGGGCTCAAGAGGGTTGGAAAATGTATTGAATAACATCTACTGCAGTAGAAATAACATGCGGAAGAGAGATGGAAGACAAATTTCTATGTTGGCAAAAAAATAATTCTCACCACTGGTTAAAGAGGCAGCCACTGCTAAGGCTTTGTTTGCTTTCATGCACACAGGGGTCTGCAATGGGAAGTGAGAAAAGCTTCCCCAGCTCAAACACTACATCCTGTGAGGAGTCAGGCACATCTAAACAATGTGAATCCCTCTACTAAATGAAGTTTCTATGCTGAAACCAAGGTTGGAGGGATGGGCAAAAGGAAAGGAAAGGGCATTAAAGGCAGGCTGACATAACAGACTTGCTTGGCAGTGTGAGATCACCAATGCTGCTTTGGTCTGAAGTTGCACTACTCATAAAAGGCCATTCCTGACTTACCTGAACAAATAACAGTGGCTGCTTCTTTGGCTGAACAGGCTGGATTGCCCAAAGT
The DNA here is from genome assembly GCF_929443795.1 of Astur gentilis. NCBI lineage: Eukaryota > Metazoa > Chordata > Aves > Accipitriformes > Accipitridae > Astur > Astur gentilis. Next base: position 484,674 of record NC_064900.1, on the reverse strand, counting down.
CACTTGAGCACAATCCCATAGGCAGGACTCTGTCCCTTGACAGTGAAAAACATCTCTCCATATGGGCCCATCCCCATCCACGAAATGGTCTCCTGTCTGGATTGACACTGCATAGCCACAGTTCAGCTGATGACAGAGAACGCTGGCAGCTTGCAAATTCCAGTGGGAGCGGCAGAGTCTTCCCCACGTGTCTCCATGGCGGACCTCCACTCTGCCAGAGCATGTGGTGCCGTTCACCAACCTGACACCTGGGCACCCTGAATATAAGAGAAAGTGAGTACCGAGATGTCATGTTCATAACTGCTCATGGGCATGACCTGAAAGTGACTGGGAAATGGGAATGAGTTTTCCTTAGCATTCAGTAGTAAAAATTACTCCACTGGGCCACGGGAACTTCCATACTCAAAACTAGACTTCAGCCCACCCTATTTTACTAAGAAGAATGAGTAGAAGTCAGGATCTGGTCCCCTTTGCCATTTTTAAACCCAGGGCACTAGGTTTCAGGGCTCTGGGTGAACCAATAGACCTTAATTGTTCTGATCAGCCACCTCACCTAGGGCCTCCAGCTATGTACCCTTGGGCTACTGGTCCAAGGCCTCACTTAAACCTGGACCAGGCCTTCAGTCCTTGCCTGAACTATGTGGCTGGTGTAACTGCCTCCAGTCTTGTCTTCTGCTACTCCTGACTGTACTCTCCAGTTGGACCCTACATCTGATTGATTACTTTGCCTTGTCTAGGACTGTGCATAGACCTTGTTATCTGTACCTTCCTCTGTCCTCTCTGCAGATGCTTTGGATTGTGCCTTGGTGGGTAAGGACACACCGACTGTGTTGTCCTCACTTGCTGCCCCCAGCTCATCCTACCTTGTGGAGCAGCCCTGTTCTTGCTGTTTCCTGACACTAGAAGCATTTCACAAAGAGCAGCCTTGTGATACAGCTGAAGTCCTCAAAGGAGTTTTTCAGTTCTCCTCTTAGACCTTTCCGCTGCTCACCTGAACATACCACACGAGCAACTTTTCCAGCAGGGCATTCATCATGACCTCTCACACTCACAAGGCAGTCTCTCAGGTGTGAGCCATTCTTCTTGCAGCTGAATGTGCCGTTCCAGACAGATCCATTTCCTTTCCCGAAGGACTGTCCATCTGGTATCATTAGGGCAATTCCACAGTCCAGCTGCTGGCAGAGGGCGTCAGCAGCTGGTAAATCCCACAGGTAGTCACACAGGGTTCCCCACGTGCCTCCATGAAGAAGCTCTACTCTCCCTGAACATCTGGTGCTGCCATTTGCCAGCCTGTACCCACCATAGCCTGCAGGAAGAATAAAGGAACTTAGCAGTTTTGGGGTTTTTTTGTGTCATTGCACTGAAAATTTTAAGAGAGATCTAGCTGCAAGGAACTAACACTTGTTGTGTCTCAGGTTACTGGGAAGCATGTTAGACCAGGATGCTCATAAGCCAGCTCTGAAAAAAAAAAAAGGTCTTTATTGTCCATATTGTAGCCTGCACTACATCACTAACAGTCTTTTGACTCTTTAAGTTCAGTCTCTCCTCCTTTTCTCTGCTCTCTCCTCCCCCATAATAGTTGTTGCTGCTACCTTGCAACATCTTTTCTTGCAGAGGCAGTTCCAGCATTGCCTTGCATTTGGAGCACATGAGAAACTCAGAGTAGGAGCTACCAGTAGCACTCTCTGTCCCAGTAGTTAGTCATCTCATATTACCCGGTAAGCAGCAACTGCGGCATGCAATTCTCAACTTTCACCCATGCCACAGCATAAGGCTCTGAACACAACAGGCCACGCCCATCAGCATATTCACAATAATTTAAGTGCGGCATGGGTAGGACTATGGAGTAGGAGCTACCAGTAGCACTCTCTGTCCCAGTAGTTAGTCATCTCATATTACCCGGTAAGCAGCAACTGCGGCATGCAATTCTCAACTTTCACCCATGCCACAGCATAAGGCTCTGAACACAACAGGCCACGCCCATCAGCATATTCACAATAATTTAAGTGCGGCATGGGTAGGACTATGGTGTCCTACTGCCAGCGCCATGCAGTCCCTCTGTCTTCTCACACTGTTACTTCTTACCCTTGCCTGGTCCTTGCATCATACTCCCCCTAATGAGACCTGGATTTCCACTCTGAGCTGTGACTCTAGCAAGATGGAGGAAGGACCCAAGACCTGTCAGTTACTGATACCTTAACTGCGCTGCTTGGCTGTCACAGCTGCCCAGCCAGCACTCCAGATTGCCATGGCCAGTGGGACAGTGTCCAAGGCAGTCTTGAAACAGACTGCAGCCCTTTGATTGGGAAATGGACATGAACTGCAGTCGTTTCCAGGCTTGTTTTGTGACAGGGTGTTGACAGCAGCTCTGCCTCATGTTCAGTTTACCCCTTTTGATTCATGCCCTGTGTTTGCTAGGTCTAATCATCACTTTTGTAGTTGGTGGCAGTAAGTTAGATGTGTTTAGAGCCCCCAGCAGCCATGACTGTATGGAGTTCTTAAATAATGTTACCTGGCAGTCACAACTAAAGTCATCCAGTCCTCTTGACAACTTTTTCTTTTTTTTTCTTTTTCAGATAACTTCAATTTGTAACTTGTGCCTCCTTTGACCTTTTGGAGGTATGGTACCTCTCCCAGTTTTATAATTAACTGAAGTGCCAGAGATTAACATACACACTGGCAGCACAGAAAATAAATTCATTTCTCCATGTTGCTGCTTGTCTGCTCTGGCCATCTCTCCTTTTATATATATGAGAAAGACATGGAAGGAATTCTCAGCACTATTGAGTGCATACCTCTAGTAGCATAAAAGAAATTACAGCCCTTTTGAGATCTGTATCCCTGGTGCAGAAGTGAAGTGGTTAGAACAGCCCATGTTAAATGCACACTCTGGAGTGAATGAGAGATTGTGGGGCTGCACTTTATTACTTCCTGGCCTTCCCTGAATGGCTCAGGGCATGATTAGGGAAGCACCCAAGAACCCTGAGGACCACAGAAATATGCAGAGGCTCTGAACGGTGGGTTGACAGGAAGAAAACATATAGGACATATGTAAATTACATCCATCAGTCCAAAGTCTCACCTGAACATACAACAGTGGCATCATAAAAGCATGTCTTATTATGGTGCAGCATCCTGCGACACTCTGCAAGGCTAGTCTCATTCCCTACACAGTGAAACTCTTCTTGCCAGATCAGTTCATGTCTGTCTCCAAAGTGAGTTCCTCTCAAGATATCCACAGGCTGGCCACATTCTAACTCATTACATATAACAGAGGCACTTTTGAAATCAATGTGTGAAAAACAGACCGTAGCCCAAGTTTCTTCTTGCTGTACTTTCAGATGTCCTGAGCAGGCAGTGTCCCCTCCAGTCAGACGCAGCCTAGAGAAACCTGGAAAAAAAATCCAAGAAATCCAGCATCAAGGGTTGGTTGTACTGACCTAATTTAATAACTCCCATACCTTCATGGGCAGCACACATGTCACTTCTCTGACGACCACTGATATTTTTAAATAAACATTGTGACAATTCCTGTATGCCACCACCAAGACAGAAAATGCTGTGTGGGAATGCTTATTTTTTAGTATGTGAAAATACTAAATCCTTGGGAAGCTACAGGAGGGAAGTTTTGAACATTTTCCAAATGCTTGAGAAGTAGCAATCCCCAAACAAACAAATAAATAAATAGCCATTTACTAGTGTCTGTCCTCGAGGCTTCATTATTCAAATGAGAAAAAAGAAAATTAACTCTATCCCAGCCAAAACCAGCACACTCTTCTATGTCATTTACTATGTCTACTTCCATTATGTCACTGCTGTGCCCAGGCAAAGGAGACATACACTTCTAGTAAGCAGAAGACTTAATGCTTGTGCAACTTGCTTTGGCTGAGCAGAGGCTATGGAGAAAGTGTTACCTCTGTGTAGTACTTGGCTTTTTCCAGCTAGGACAAAGTTTGACCTCAGCCTTGTAGCATTTTTCTATTATACAAGGTTGGGTGACTTCTTACCTGAGCAGACCACTCCAACATCAAAGTAATGAGGGCAGGTAAAAACACCCCATCCTGCATGTGAGCAATTCCAGAGAGCGGATTCATCACCACGGCAATCAAGTCGATACAACCACGTTGGTCCAGATCCTTCTCCAAAAGGAGCTCGATTAAGGGCCTGAAGAGCAAATCCGCATTGTAGCTGCTTACAAACAACCTCAGCATCTTTTATGGTCCAGTCACCATCGCACACAGTTCCCCACTGCTCCTGATGTTTTACTTCCACTCTCCCAGAGCAGGGTCTAGTTCCATTTGCCAGCCTCAATTCATCGGCACCTTCATACACAGAGACAGGACAAGGTTATGGAAAGGACAGTGCCTAATCACGATTATCTATTGCAGATGGTTAATGAGATTGTTATTACTCTTAAATCAGACTTATTCAGTTCACCTTTCTAAATAGTTCAAGTTTTTTTGCAGGGAGTTCTGTCTGTATTTACAAGTTTGAGCTAACAGCACTGCTAAAATGTAAGTTATTTCTAATGGCAGGCGAGCTTTCTCTTCTTCTGACCTATCAGGGGTGGGAAAAGCTGAGTAATGTCCCTGCTGTGTGATTCACAAAGGCTTCAACAGAAACTCCTCCTTTCTCTTTGTTGTTCTGCTATGATGATATCCAGCTGAAAACGTTCACTGGGCACCACTTTCTTCATTCCCATGTTCAGTACTATGTGAAGAAGCAACTTCCCTTGTCTGCCTCAACTTCTTCCTCTCAGACAAACTATTACTTGCAACTCAGTGTCCCAATACCCTTCTTTCCCTCTTCTCTTGCCCTAGCCGTGGGGTGCCCTAGTCAGGGGTACCCGAAGAGAAGAGAATTACTCATGAGGGGTGGCAAGCTATCTCGGGAGATGCAGCAGCATAAACAAGACAGACAGGTAGGTCTTCACGTTGTTCCTCATGCCCCACCATCTCTTGGGGTGAGGGTGAGGCTGATGCCCAAAGAACCCTCTTTTCCTGCTCTTCTCCCAGGTCTGCCTCTTTCCTTTGATATGGGTAGACATTTCCCAGTCCTTTTAACTGTGGACTCACAAAATAACATTAAAGTCATCACAGAGCACTTGATAAGGAGCCTGACAGAAGAGGGAAGATGCACATGTTGGTTCCTTGCCTTACAGTGTTGGACGGCTACTATAGATGCACCAAATATTATACGGTAGCTTAGCACAGGGACTTAAAGGCTAGAAAACACAGGGAGAATTTTGTTACATTCAAATGCAGGGATGATGGTGGAACACAGGAGCAGTTCTTAGGAGCCAAGCTACACAAAGGCCTGCTAGGATCCAAGAAACACAGGGGAATGGGTCTGAGTCTGTGTCTTACACAGACACAGTAAACATTGGAAAAACTGAAGCATGTGGCCGAAGATGTAATGACACATAAAGAAAAAAAAGTGGACTTGTTCAGGAATTAAGTTTTTTTTCCCAGTCAGGAATTTTAAGGCAAGAGTTTTGGAACATCTTTTCATAAAAAAGATTCTTTACTTACAGAAAGATTCATATCTGCTTGAGTAAAAAGTATACGCAGAATCACAGAATCATAGAACATGTTAATATTCTGAATTGAAACAGACAATGAGTTAATATTCTGAATTGAAACAGACAATGATTTTCTGTAGATGTTTGTGAAAACAAACATTGAAACAAAAAAACCCCCAAACCTTCTGTCAAATTCCATCAAAAACAGTCACTATTGTAATTAAACAACAATATGGATGGCATTCATTTGTTACGGTATGTGATAGAAGGCTTGTCTCCAAGTGCAAAGGAGAACAGAGAAACAATGGCAGGTGAGGAAATCCCAATAATCATCAGGGCCCTGCCTTGACCCCTTCTAGGTCTCTCCCCGCAGAGCAATCAGCCCTCACTGTCCAGGTGTGAAACCCATCAGATGAATCAACATGAGGGCTTTCCCTGTCACCTTAAGAGACTGCTGAGGTAGTATGGGATGCTCTATGGAATGCAAGAAAAGCATCTTGGAATTGCACAAGGCTTATTATGGGATGTTTAGGAGAGGACTCAAAAGTGGGGAAAGGGAGGGATCAAGGATGTTTTGGTAGGAGTAAGCATGGGAAAATAGAAGGGTAACTGGATAAAAGGACCAGATGCAATGGGCACAAACTGAAACACAGGATTTTCCATCTGAACATCTGGAAACACTTTTTTTCCCAGGAGGATGACTGAGCACTGGAACACACTACCCAGGAAGGCTGTGGAGTTGGCTTCCTTGGAGATATTCAAAAGCCATCTAGACACGGTCCTGGCAACCGGCTCTAGGTGGCCCTGCTTGAGCAGGTGGGTTGGACCAGATGACCTCCAGAGCTCCCTTCCAACCTCAACCATTCTGTGATTCTATGAAAAGCAGCCAGTGGTGGGTAAGCAGGCTGCTCGTCAGTATGCTCCTCTGGCTATGCCCTGCACCTAATCAACACTGTCCATTGTGTCTTCTCATTAAAATCTATTTCTAACTGTTTTCCTGGGTGAGGTGACTCTATTCAGTGTGCATGTGTGTGTATGGAGGTCTAAGTGCCAGCAACTGGAGCTGGACTACAGGTCACAGAAGCACGTGTCTTTGGTGCTGTACTGGTTTTGGCTGGGACAGAGTTAAATTTCTTCACAGTAGCTAGTATGGGGCTGTGTTTTGGATTTGTGATTAAAACAGCGTTGATAACACAGGGATGTGTTAGTTATTGCTGAGCAGTGTTTGCACAGCATCAAGGCCTTTTCTGCTTCTCACCCCACCCCACCAGCGAGGAGGCTGGGGGTGCACAAGAAGTTGGGAGGGGACACAGCCAGGACCCCAACTGACCAAAGGGATATTCCAGACCATATGACATTGTAGTCAGCAATAAAAGCTGGGGGAAGAAGGAGGAATGGGAGACATTTGGAGTTATGACATTCGTCTTCCCAAGTAACTGTTATGCATGATGGAGCCCTGCTTTCCTGGAGATGGCTGAACACCCGCCTGCCAATGGGAAGTGGTGAGTGAATTCCTTGTTTTGCTCTGCTTGCATGCGTGGCTTTTGCTTTACTTATTAAACTGCCTTTATCTCAACCCATGAGTTTTCTCACTTTTAACCTTCCGATTCTCTCCCCGACCTGTGGCTGTTGACTCAGCTCCTGCTCAGATTTTGGCTAACACAGCTTGTGCTAAGGCCTGATGTACGCTGGGAGCAGCGCCATTAGGTCAAAGCAAGAGCACCACGTAGATGGGACAGGTGCCCAGAAAGAGCTACATTATGCAGCCATTGTCACCTGCAGATTGCTGGCTCCTACAGCCATCATCTTTGTCTGGCAGAATCTGCTAACTTATGGAAATAATATAGACCAAACTTCCAAGCTGGAAGGTAAAAAACATCAGCTTACCACAAAAGCCTTTGAAGCAGATGCAACAGCGGCTGGACTGCTGAGGCTTTTGTGCTTCCTGGTGTGAGAGAGGACACCCACACCGTGATGGAGGAGGAAGGATGAGCACTCTCACTGTTAGCTAGGTAACTAATTTTTTTTTTTTTTCTTTTTTTCTCATAGGTGCACGAATTAAGATTTAATCACGTTATGGAACTGAAGAGGGCTGGCAACTTCTTTTGGGGCTTGGAGGATCATTCAGATTGACCACATAGCTAGAGAAGGTTTACAGGACAGTCATGTAAGAAGCCTAGTAACTTTGGTCCCAAATTAGCACTCCTTCAAAACCTGACACACAATGGAAAATTAAAGCAAACATCTATAGGACAGGTTTGATCCAATTGTCAGTGCCTGGAGTGCACTAATAATCTTTAATGGCCTTGACCTTCCCCACCTGGGGTCTCCACCCACACACTCTTCCCATGGGCCAAGGCCTCCATTTAAGCACAGGCCTGGACCTTCTGTCCCTGCCTGAGCTGTTGTAGGTGCACCTGTGTTCAATTCAGGCACGGCCATGCCTGGCCATGGGCCCTGTCGGTCTGCTCCCTGAGCCACAGACTGACTTCTCAGCTTGACCTTGGACCTGACTCATTACCATGAACTTGCCTGATCATCTGAGGCAAGCTGGCAACAAGAGCTGAACTCAACTACCACCCCTAGGTCTGCCCTGCTTGCCTCTCTTGGGTACAGCAGGGCTGACCCTGGCTGGTGAGGCCCCTGCCCTGCCAGCCGCGTTATCGCAGCTGGAGCAGCTGGCCCTTGCTGTACCCTCATACCAACTCTACAGCTCATGACTCATGAGTCACCTCTCCAAAGGTGACACAGTTAGATAAGACAGACAACAATTCTTAGTAAGACTGCACTGGAAGCAAGAAAGGTATCAGAACCTGAACCAGGTACCAAGAGACACCTGCAGTACTCATGACCCAGCACTGGGCAGTGATGTGAACAAAAAACAGTGCAGCTGTGCACATGTTGCAAATAGTCCAGAAAGATACCTCTCAGAGATCACCTCCTATCAATTATTTGATAAGGAACAAAAGATAATGAATTTGCACTAAGAGCCTTGGGTTTTCCAGTAAGAGTTTTCAAAACAATCTGTTGTGGAAAATATCAACTTCCCTCTCTTCCTCAAAAGAGGAAGGTGTTCCTACATATCATACTGCTTGCTGTCATTTGAGATTGTGAAACAAGTATATATCATTTTTCTTTGCATTTGAAAATTAATCTAATTCCTCTATCTATTCCGTGTAAGTATGTCAGTCTTAGCCCAAAGAACTGATGCTAATGCAGCCACTTCCTTCAGTAACCAACCATTGTTTTGTTTCTCATTCCAGAGTAAACTGCTAGCAGCAGTCAACCGAAAGGCAAGTTTGCCTCCGCCTCCATGTGTTCTGTAGCCTGATTCTTCCCTACTTCATCAGACACAGACAATATAGATTTGACACATGATCACCTCTTATACACAGGCAAAAGTTTTACCTCTTTGCTAACACTGCTGGACTTCCTCACAATTTCCTATCATTTAGATTCTGAAACTCAAAAAGTCTAAGGGAGATTATTCAAATGAATGACAACTAGTAACTTCCAAAACCTATTTTTTCTGCAAACTTCCCTCTCTGTCTCCTCAAATTTCCTGAGTAAGAAAGTCTCTCACATACATAGCATAAGCCTCTGATAACCACAAAATAAACCCCTTTGTACTTGCAACATGTTGCCTCAGAAGGAGTATAATCTTTCTGCAATAAGTCTTTTAAGACTCTTCTGAAAGATGTTCTGGAGAACAACCCACAGTTTATTTGAAGAACATAGTCCAAAAAAGAGGTTTTTTACCTTAAAAAGATGCACATTTAAAAGAGAAATAATTTCTAAGAAAAGTTAAATTCATAATACATTATTAAAGGAACCAGATAACCTATTTCCATTAGCCATATGCAGGAGCAAAACAAACAGCTCCTCACTTGAGTGATTGACATCTCTGCACTTGAATTTTTAAACCAACATCTGATGTTTTCAACATGTGACAGCATGCAAGGCTGGAGGCAAAGGTAGGCATAACCCAATCAACAGATTTAAATATTCCCTGATCAAAACTGTAATTTGCTGTAATCAATCTTATGTGAATTTTTTATGATACGTACAGGAACCCCTTCTGTATTCCTCACAATCCTTAGCATGTCCCACAAGTGCCTTCATTGAATTCAGCAGTAATAGTCACAGAGTGAGGTTCCGCTTGGATCAGAAGGCATCAGATTTTGGCTTGCTCTTGCTGAAGACCTGGTTCCCCTCATAGGCCAGGGATGAGAATGAGCCATGAATCCCTGTACCCAGACCCTAAGTGGAGGTATTCAGCACACACACGCTGCCTCAGTTGCAGGTTGCCCGCTCACTCCCGGAGGGCTGTGCCTCCCGCACTGCCTGCGTGGTGCACCCTCCCTGGGGAAGAGCCGGCGGCTGCAGTAGCGTAGAACAGAGGTGGGGGTCATAGGTGCTGATGATGGTGGCAAGGTAAAGCTACTCGTCTCTACATCTGCCAGTCAGTCACTCTATTACTATTCCCTGTTATTAAAAAGAAGTTGGCAGAAAACTCACTCTCATTTCTACAGTACTGCTCAGTTGACACTCAAACATTGCTACAAAGATGTCTAAATACAAATGCTTAAGATTGTCCTTCACAATCCTTTGCACAGAAAGGCCTGTGCCTCCTCTTCCTGCCCACTTGAAGTGTGACTGCATCCACACAACTGGTGAGAACCTTTTAAGACTAGGGCCATGCTACATTGAAGTATCAACCATGAAGTCTTGTTCCCATCATATGGGGATGCGACCACCACCAGAATGCCACAGTGCCACCTCCATGTGTATAGAGACAAAAATGAGGATTCCAAAATCTGTCTCTCATCATCAGCTTCCAACGTGTACAGATAGCTCTAAAGAGCAGAGAGACAAACAGTGATAAGATTCAGATATACAGCAACAACTGAGGGGACAGTATGATACTCAGCCGAACTCCACTAGACACATAGAGCACAGCAACTTCATATTAACTGGTGTTGAACAAAGATGTGGAGTTATTCATTCTGTCTACACAGAGCTCAACAGGGGAGGCAAGACAGTAGTAAGAATACCCAGCTGGTTTCCACTACAGCTTGGCTGTTTACTAAACTTGGACTCAAATTCCTGTAAGAATGGCCAGTCACTGATGTCTGAGTAAAATACAAAACTATTACAAATGGCTTACCCTTCTTTCTCTCAGGATCACCAAGGAGATGGAATGAAAGGCAGAAATGTACTTAAACACCCTCTTCACACTTTGCCTTACAGGTTGATGGAATAACAACGTATTTATACTGAATTTACATTCTTTTCCTATCTCACTGCCTTATGTGAAATAAAGTATGTACTTACCCAGGGAGACCTGAATGGAGAGGAGAAGGAGCCACAACACTGGGGTAGAAAGATGTCCTTTTGTTGCCATCCTGATTGCAGACAGATGAAACTTCACTGTCTGTTAGGCGCTGCCTAGACCAAACTCTGCATGGGCTTCTCTGTGTCTCACAAATGACTACAAAGGAGGAAATATATAGATTCACATGCTAGCATGAACTACATTAAGGAGCCAATAGAAATATTGTTCACCTTTTTAGACATTATCAACAGGTTCATCTCAAATCTGAAAGAACCAAAACCTCCAATAAAATTTGAAAATTGTGCCTGTGACCTTATATGAAGGATGATTGCGCTTCTGATGTCATCATCAGTATTGCCTTGTTTTACTATGAGACCTACATTGGCGGTAAGGGTAGAGCAGTACGCAAAATGGTTATTCCTTACCTGACAAAGCAATGTGAAAGTGCAAAACTTTGGTCATTTTATGAATCACTTTGGAAGAGAAAAAGGCAAAGAAAATCCCTAAATTTGTAGCTCATCCATCTCCTTGGGAGAAATTGTACTCTTACTGTAAAATCAACAGATGGCATTTATCACTAGTGGTAATTCTGTGAGTAGAAAACGACACCCGCTCTGTCTTTGAGGCAAGCACTGCTCAGGGTTTCCTTATTCAGTCAAAACTTGAGAACTGTATAGGCAGAAGGTCTTGAAAGACCATCTTCCTTAGGATGCTAATTACAGGACTTCCTGTTTCCTCTGCTAAGTTTCTTTTTGTTTCAGGTTATGTATGACCATAGCTGGTAGTTCTGCCTAGTCTCTCATTCACTCTAGAATGATGAATTTAATCAAATGGTAGCTACTTGACTAATTCTTGGCAACTGGAACAAGTTGCAGAGTGCTACCTGTTTACACCAGTCTAAACACACAATCCTCTTTATGACACTGACACACATACTCTTTTTGTCTGATGGCATCTATCTGGTGTTTATCCACAATCCCAAGTTCAGTGACGTCCAAGCTGTTAGGTCCTTAGCACACCAACAAGCTCTGCAACCTCCTCCCCTTCTCACTGGGCTTTGTCTGCCTGTTCAAGGTCTAGTATAACCTTGCAGCAGTGTAACCTTGGGTCAGACTGCTGTGGAAAAAAGCAACATGACACCACATCTGTCATCCAGCCGTATCTACCTAGCAAAGTTTGCGCAGGACCTTAAGGATATCTTTTCACTAGACTTGGACACAGAATGTTCCTATATGGAAAAGTAACCCATTGGTTACCATTGCACAGCCCATCATTACTGTTGGTATCCTTTGTCTGGATAGAGGGGCGTTCTGGGACACCATCTATGCTCAGATAGCAGAAGAAAAAACAGCACTATCTCCAGTAAGCACAAACATCTTGGTCTACATATCCAGAAGTTCTGCTCCTTCCTCAGATGGATGAAACCCTTCTTCTCTGAGGAACCCACCTACCCCTCCTCAGTCAATCTCCCTCTGTTCTTCACTTCTTTCCCTGCCCACTTATAAGCCAGGTCCATCCCCGCCTTTTCAGAAGTGGTGCTTTCCCAGGACAGCTTTCCACACTGTATTTCCACTGTTGGCCTTAGAAGTAGATGCTCTCTTCTCCACAAGGAATTAGTCATGACAGCAAAAATCTGTAACAGAGCAAAGAGGGGCAACTGAAAGTTTGAAACAAGAGCAGCTGACAGCAGGTCATCAAGTGGGTCTGGAGGACTAGGAATGACTTCAAGATTTATGAAGAAATACTGAATTATATTTACTTTAGGTTTAGTTTTCCCAATGTGAACTTATATTGCTGAATTCTTGGTGCTCTTTTTTTGACTTCACATGAGTTTCTGGGCCTTCTGCATGGTTTGTGTTGCTTGTGAAGGTCCTTTCAGAATTGGCTTCCCCATCAGAAAAGCCTGAGAAGATGGACAAAAAACAACCCTTGCAGAGGTATGCAACAGAATGGGCTGGGGACAAGACTCAGCCTTGTGTGCTTGAGAACAAACTTTACAACTCTGTAACTAAAAATCATATTGCATATGAAGTTGCAATGACACTGCTTAGTACACACCTTTGGACAGGAAGATGTAACAGGTATTGGTGTCTAGAATCTGAAAGAAATAGAAGACCTCACATGAGCCCTAATAAACTGTGAAATTTTGCAGTCAATAGTTAGAGTGCCTGAGAACACAAGAAGAAAATCCTGTGCTGCATGAGAAGCATCAAACTAGTATCAATTTCCTCAGTTCCCTACTATACATTCTGAGAGTAGAATGAAGTATATTTCTTCACAGAAATGAAAATGGGGTCTGAGGATACTGGTTCACAGCTGTTTCTGTGTCTGCCAAGTAGGTGCTTCAAGACATACTGCTCCCCAAGCAGCACTTCCTTCCAGGGGCTCCTGTTGTCAGCTCTAGTGGTACCTTCTGGCTAAAGGATTACTTCTTGCTTCTTTTGCAAGAAAAATCTGATGTTGATTCAGTTCTCCTTACTGGGAGGAGCAAAAATTAAGAGATGGGCAGAGCCCATTGTTTTCCAGCTTGCAAGGAAGGAAGAAGAGAAGTAGATATGGGGCAGGGCTCCAATCCGGTTGGAGCACAGAGCGAAGCTTTGTTGTTCTCAGGGTCTGTCCATATACAGAAGATACTTACCTTCCTGAAAAATGGACATACGTGGTGGGAGCAGCCAATAAATAGCCCACTGTTCCATAAGGAAATCTCCAGCTTATATCATAGGTATAGTGAGAGATTAGTAGGGTAAGAAGAGAGGGTTCTCTCTTCTCTTCTGATGCTCCTCAGTCCTACCACTTTGCATTTGCAAAGAAATGTAGCATAGGGAACTGACATGCATAAGGATGTTCTTGCAGCATGGCTTTGAAGCAGGTTGCATGGTTACCACCCATGGGTAGTGCAGCGAGAGTAGATGGAAGACCCACGTGGCAGGACCCCACAGCTGAGAAGTGTGTAGGGACTGCTTTCACACAGACTCACCTAAGACAGAAATACCATGGAGACACTTGGGCTTTCATCTCCTGGAGCAAACAACTAAGGATGTGGTTAGAGGCTCATCTCATTTTTGAAGCAATCAGCACAAATATTGTCTACAGCGCTAAGTAAAAGCTGGTCAGGGACTGATTCCTGGGTCTGGCGTCAAGTGGCACAGACTGACTTGCACCCACACTGCATAGGATTAATTCCCTCTATATCATATTTCCCTTGAAGTGGGCCAAAGTAAAGCTAGAGACTGAACCAGCACCTGAGCCACAGACAGAGGTTAAGTGCTTGAGTTTGCTTGCTTATTGTGCAGTGTAGGGGTACCCACAGGGTCTCCCTCCCATCTCTCTCTCCTGCAGCTAAAAAGCGCCCTGATCTTCTTGACACCTGACAGGATTCATCCCCATGGCAGCATGGAGAATCCCTGCCCATGCACATGAATATGAAGTATATAGAGTAGGAAGTCAGCAAGAAAAGTCCTTCCCTGTGGTCTGTAAAAAACCTTCTAAAGGAGTTTTCAAGACCTGGCAATACAGAGCTGTCTAGTGGGAGATCTCTTAGGAAGCAGTTGTAGCGGATGTGGCTAAGAAGACCCATTAGCAAGCTCTGTGCTGGATAACCTGGACTACACAGAAGCCTTTGCAGGATTCCAGGCACACACACTGATGCAGGGTAAGCAACAAGAGAGGCAGTACAGCCCCTTTTAGAGGATGAGAAAGGAAACATGGAAAATATTTGCTACAGACCATCTTCTGAGCAACAGAGGTGAAGCAGAGAAAGTCATAGTTAGAGGGATGGGAGAGAATACGAATGGGTACCTCGCCTGTACTGGCACAGGGCTGTGGTACTACCGTACTTTTTGGAAGATAAAGTGGTCAAGACAGTCTACTAAAACAAGCATATGGTGCTGGCTTAAGACAGTGGGAAGTGTAAGCTGGGCTGGTGATGCAAGGTTAGGATGCATCAACAGTACCAAGGAGGAAGGAGATAATTCGAGGATGAGGGTAAAGTGTCTGGATGAAATACATTACTAAAGAAAAGGAAGAAAAATGCCTAGATCTTGTCATGCTTCAATCAATGAACAGGAACCACATCAATATTAAAAAAAGGCAAATGCAATTCTAGGCTGTATCAGTTGAGACTTTGCAGTACAGATAGAGTATTATTAAGATAACTCTACAGAGTATTTTTTACAGTAAACAATTTTACTCACGTATAACCAAAATCATGTACTAGAGTTGCAACAATATAAAGAAGGGCTTCAAGGATAATCAGGGAAATACAGAGTCCATCTTACGGTCAAAGGGTGATGAAGAGACAAACAAAAAATGTCAGTCTAACAAAACCCCTTCTGTTTCTAAGTATTTTCAGACAGGTTAACACTAACCGGAACAAGGACTGTACAATGTGAAGAAAAGTATAAAGTTGCTGTGAAGACATGTAAGACTGGATGTCACAAGGAGGCTTCTAACTATCAGAAAAATAAGGCCCTGAAATAAGGTTCCAATAAAAATGGTAACAGAAAGAAACCTTTCTATTAATGACCAAGGTCATAATCACTCAAAGGAATTACTGGGCATATTTCCTTCAGTTAACACAAGTGTAGACTTGATGACTGAGGTGGTCCCCTTAAATCCCTTGCCCCATAATTCAGTAATTACCACAACCGACCTTCTGTATAAATCATACTTTTGCCATAAAAAGATAGCGAATACATAGTGCAAGATGTGGTAGAACTACAAGCACCTCTGTTTCCTGAAACTATCCAGAAAAGTAAATCTGAGTATGAACAAGAGAAGATTGCTGTAGAGTAGAGAAAAAGACCTTACTCCATAGAAACCATGCAGCATTTTCACCTGGTACTTGACAATGGACTCCGCCCTGTGAACACGCAAAATCTCAGATTTCCTGACACCACGACCAACAAAATGCAAGGGAGGCAGGTCAGTAAAGGGGGAATGAACAGTATTAATGGAATATTTATTGGTCAAGTGAGGTACAGATGGGACTCTGGCAGACAACTACTGATGAGACTGTGCTAATCCAAAAGTCAAGCAAGGACAGAACAGTTTCATGAGCAGAACTGTAAATTTTCCTGATAGATGTTCACATCAGGGGAGAAAAAGATCACAATCAGTGTATATTAGATCACCTTTTACTAGTAAAATTGTTAACAGAATCAAGTTATTATTAATAGCAGATAACTATTCACACGGTATGCTCAATTATTGCCTCATACTCAGACACTCACTGACAGTTACCTGTTTAGAGCAAGAGCTGGGAGGCCCATTCCAGGACCAAAGGGTTATCGTGCCAGAGGTTTCTAACTGAGCTCAGAAAGGTCCTTTAGGGCCCATTTTTCAGCAGCTGTCTATATAATTCTGTTATATTTGTACATAGAAGTCACTGCATCCTAGGATGTGGTCTAAGTTACACAACACACTGTTGGTATCATTGTGTGCTGGGGGCCCTGACAGACTTGAGATTCTTAATTTCTTGATGTTCTGAGTTTTTCTTTTCTTGTGGATGCACAGGACTGAGCTTCTCCAAATCTTATATATTCTTGGGAGACTTTTACATGCTGTCTCTCAGCACCCACCTGTCCTTTCTTTGATCTGATTTCTGGTAACTGTTTTTCCATTCATACACATAGGCAATGGTCATTCATGTATATTCACCCAATACGGGCTTTTATGGCAGAAATGCAGTGCCTGAGCTGATCCATAAGCCAGCATTTGTCCCACAAGACACTCTCCTATCCCACAATTTCAGCTTCTAGCAGCAATCTCTACTTCCAATCCCTTTGGACACAGTTCTCTTGTATCTATGTGAAATGTATACCTTTATGGCTCCTACATATTAAAACTTAGAATTTTAAAATATGTCACACACTGCAACATAACTAAGAGGCTCTTGCCTGACTATTTTAATTCCCTCTACCACATGCCAACAGTGTGTTCCTCCTCAAACGACAGGAATGGTATCCCTGTAGAGCTCTGTTTTCCACACTTTTAACTCCAGGGGCACACAGTTTTCTGGTTAACATTGGCAGAGTACAGCAAATCTTCATCTGTAATTTGTCAGTCTCCACCCAGCACAGCCAGACAGCATTCCAGTGACTGTCATCCTGCCACTGCTTTTGCTGCCTCTTGGCTGCTTATCCCTGTCAGCCTCTCCAGCATGCTAAAGGTAGGCAGGGGAAGGAGCTGCCCCAACACTGGGTGACTGTTGCTCTGTAGTGTTCAGGAAGAGATGCTGTACTCTCTGCTTACCAGACAGTGCCATCAGTAAGGGCTTCTGGTAAGCTTTCAAACTACTAGGCTTACAGGTAAAAACAAATTCTTAAATATATATCCTACAGTGCTATTAAATGGATTTAATCAGAATATAAACCCTTTTGTACAGAATGCTGTACACATTTCTAAAAGCCTCCTCCAGGTCTTAAGACCTTCAGTCGCATACGTCTCTGAAAGTGAGTAAGGAAGATAAACACACACACAAACACATGTCTTGTGGTCCAAAGTTAATACAGGCTGCTTCAAAACTTGTTTTGGGGCTATATATGTGTCTTTGAACTGATGTTATCTTGAAACAAAACATAGATGGAGCTAAGAGATGGAGCTAATACTTAATGCTAAGGTAAAGATGGGGGTATCTGAAGGAAAACAAGCAGTTAGGAAGGAAACCACTTTCTTCCTTATTCATGCTGTGCTGGAGGGATTTTGAGTGTCAGAGAAATGAGATGTATCCTGTGGTTAAGTTAAACCTGAGCCTTGAGAAGGATTAATCTCTGTATCTCAAACTGACAATGGTTTAAACAAACATCTGAAATGAAGTCAGCTGGAGTGGTATTTACCTTTGTGAATCTTTATGAATGTATTTTTCAAAAACTTCCAAAAGCTAGTCATACATTTTTTTGCTCTCTTGTGAGCCCAAATGCTTTTGGAGAAGTGGCAGTCAGAAATTTTCCAATAAAAGTATGACTTGAGGAAAGCGTACTTTAAAGAAATAGATATACTTGACAAAATTTGTTTTTAGGGAGGGCTCAAGTGCAGGCTAATATGATTTATATTGTAAGAAAAGCTAAGATGTCATCCAGTTTCAGAATAAACTGTATTTTGATCTTATGATCCATTGAATGTCTCTGCCCCCAAGAGTTAAACAAATTGAATGTAAAGTTTTAGTGACTTCTTTGAATTGTGGTCCAAGGCAGATGTTTTTGGTGCACTTTCTCTGAGACATTTTACTTTATACATGGAAACATTGGTGGTTTCTTTTTGTGGCTATTATTTCTTTCTGTACCATTTTTCCTTAAAATAATAATAAAAAAATCTTTTAATATGATTCTCTGTTACTTTTTTCTTTCCAGTTTTTATTAATTCCAAGTTGTCATGAAATCACTATTTATTCAAGCCATGTATGGTAAAATTAACTTGAGGTAACTGTCCAGGATTTCATGATGAGTATGCCATCAACTAATGACAGAAGAGCTGATCCAATGGCTTCTGAAAAGTTGCATTAATGATAGTGCATTATGCTATGACCTTTGCTTCAGAGAACTGTGAGGTCACCTTTAGTTTTTAATTAAATGCCAGCATCTCAGTTCTCAGGATCAAAATGATTCCTTCAAGTTTCAACAGGAATGAGGTGACGTGTGTATGTCTGTGTTTGTCCCCTTGGTAAGATAAGGTTTCTACACTTTTTCTCTAAATACTTAAATCTTTTATCCCTGAATTTGAAGGCACAGATAAAAACCAGTGGATCAGGTCTTTCCTGTAGCTGGCCTCCAGACCCTCAGATTCTCCAGTACCTAGCTCCTAAACTTCTTACTCCACTCACCAGCAAGTCCAGCTTGAAGTTTGCTGTGACACCACACACACAGAAGAAACAGAGAGCATACTCACATGAAAGCAGTTAGACAGGACAGTCTGTAGTGATCAAGCGCAGGGACTGGCCAGACAAGTTTCCTGCTTATGTGCAATGGCATCTTTTATGCTCCCCTTCCTCCATTTCCCTCTATAATATGATCCTTCCCATTCCTTGTAAACATCCCATAATTCATCCTCTACATTCCCAAAATTCCATTGTTTAATCCCCAAATTCTCCTCTTTTCCCAAGCTCCCCATTTTAACTTCTGTACTCCTTTATGCAGTAGTCTGCTTTTCTTTGCATTGCATTCCAAAGAGAACTGAACCACCATTGAGTGCTGTACAACAGGGGCAATTACTAAGTTAGTCATCTTCAATGGTTTTAGGAGTAGATGATTCAGAGAGATTAGGTTGGCTGAGGTCTTGATTTGTCACTGTTCTTCTGATTGCTTTCTGTGTATTTGTATTGCCGTTAGCCAGATTTTTACTTAATTAATCTGAAGTATATGTATCCTATGAACTTAGTTGTGTCTCAAGAATCTTGATCCTTCAAAAGTTTAAAAAAGTAGTTCTGAGATTTACTACTTACAATATGGAAACTCTGAATAAGCACACACTCTTGAATTTCTAGAATGTTACTGTTAGGAAACATGTCACCAAATACTTGAAAGAAACAATCACTCCTTCAGTAGATCTCAGATTTGACTTATGACCCTTCATAATGGGGCAGAGAGGCTTAAAGGGAGAAAGAAACCATGAACAACTCCATCTGTATCTGTGTGGTGCCACACTAAAAAATGTCAAATTAGGCTATAAAACACCCCTAAATGTAAGAAAATCAGCAAAAGCACAAAAATTCTTGTCAGCCAACTGCTGAAACCAAAACACTACTGTGGACCTCCTGGAGATGCAGTGCAATCAGCTGTGCCCCAAACGGCCAGGGAATGGGTGGCATCTCATGGGTGCAGACTTCCTTCTGAAGGAGTAAGGACACTGTCCCAGGGACAGCAGTGCTCCAAAAAGCCAGCAAGGAGGAGGTAGCCAGTGGCGTTGGACTCTTCCTGAGCTACCTGCACGTGATGGAGGAGCTAGCAGTACCCAAAAGCACCAGGTTGTGGCATAATATACCCCCAAATGTTGGAAAATTCCAGAGAAGACTTGACAACAGGGGTTCTGGATCCCTCACTTCTGCCACCCCAAAGCCATTAAGGGTGGCTAAGCCAGGAAACACCATCAAATCCCTAAAGTTGTTCAAAGACATGTGAAGGAGTGTGCTGAAAGGGGACCTTAGCATCTCACATTTGAACATCCAGAGATTGGTTCAGTATACAGAAGCATTTCCACACGAACATGAACCACAGTACAGTCCAACAAGTGCACACTGAGGCTGTGTTAGGGATGACAGGAAATTACTTTGCAGAAGTAATTTCGAAGTGCATTTCAGAAACTGGAGGAAGCCTTTTCCCAGATAAACTCCACAGGCTAGAGTTCCAGCAGGAATTATTCTGGGCTAAAAAGTTTTACTAGAGCATGATTGTACATCTGTTCTTCAGGGTTTTTTTTCCCTCGGTATCAAAGAAAGATTCAGAAAGAGTGAGACTGAAAATAACTCAGTTCTAGCTTAAGAAAGTGATTTCAGATAGTGATCCTAGGGATGCAAATCAGTCAATAATCAACTTTCTACTGCTGCTCACAATGTTTGCATATTTTCTTCCTTCAGTGCTAGTGATTGATTATTGCTAATATTTTAATTCTGTTTTCCTTTTGTAATTACATTAGGAGTATGTGAGTGTATCCTACTCGTACAGGAGAAATACAGAAAAAAAACCCAATTATATCTGGTACTGTAAAAAAGAAAATACATTTAAAGGAAGTCAAAGGAGTGGGAATAAAGAGTCCAAAAAAGATCTGAGCATCTCTTCATGCTCACTGTTCTAGCACAAGATCTTCTTGCAAAAATTATCGTCACTACACCATTAAATTGTTCTGCGTGAGTTTGTGTAGGGTGTAGGTGGAGAAATAGTTACCAGAAAACAGCAGGTGGAAGAACTGAAAACTACATCCTTAGAGGTATCATGAGAAAGTCTCCCAAGAGCTGATACACTCCAGAGACCAGTGGTACTGTTGAATCCACAGGTAGTGATAAATTCAGAACACGAGAAGACCACTGAATGGATGCATTGAGTACTTCTTGGTGCTTGCAGAACTCAAACTCTAGGCACATATAAACTTCAAAGACAAGCAATAAGAGACATAGAAATTTTTAGGAGTTCCTTCCAGTGTTTTTTGGATTTCTATTCCGAATCTGGTTTTCTTACAACGTGTTATATAAAGGCAACAGTAAGGGTTAAGTCCTGTTCTGGCTTGCAGAAATAGCATGGTTGTTGCTCCTAACAGAATGACAATGAGTTATCTTTATCTTTGACACAACTATTGTTTAGGATGAGTTATTGCTGGCAAGTCACAAAAATATAAAGAAGTACAATAAAAAACAGAGAAAAGTTACTTCTCAAGAACAGCAAACCTGCTAGCGTAATGATGCCCATACATGAGACTGTTAATACTGTTTCTCAAGTTAATTCCTCTGTAGTCCTCTCCTAAATATGTAGCTATCTGTAGTATCTGTAGCCCTGGTATCTCTGAGCCCTTACTGTGGTCAGAGAGCAGGCACATACCACAGTTCCCAAGTGTTAGTAAAGAACTACACCAGATAACAGCAATTGTAACAGTCATCTTATTTTCCAAATTCTCAAAGCCATTGTTGTCAGGTAACCTTGAAAAAATAGTCTGAAAAATCCACACAGATACCATATGCCTGTAAATTCAGATATGACATGCAGAACACTTCAATCCATAACATGGTGTTATTTGATGAGAAAATTTACAGGACTAAGCACAGTTTACTTTTATTTAATCATTAAAAGTGTTCCTTAAAAATGCAAAAGCTAAAATTATTCAAACTTATGAAATTATCAATAAACTGTCTGAAACTGTATGTAAATATAGTGTGAAACTGTAATACCACTTAGAGTAAAAACTTAAATTTGAACCAAATAATTATACAATTATATGATAACTGTACAAAGGAGTTTCAAAACAATTTGAAACATTACCTTACACTCAGTTATTCATTAAAATATTGGGTACTTAAAAAAGTATGGATGGAGTTTCAAGTCATCCACTTAACCCTTGAGACTCATTTGTGTTTCATGAGCACAGGAATATACAAAATTCTGCCTCATTTATGGTGTAACTATAAGACTAAGCTACTCTGCTAAAAAATATTAGACACAAAACCTGTGATTTCCTCAAAAATAGTCTTAATTGTTTTTAAATACACAGGGAAAATCCATCTTTGTAAATTTTTTCTACTATTCAATTTCCTCCTCTTAATTTCTTGCTTCCTGAGAAAGGCTATATTGTTCTTCTAGCAACTGGAACATATATGAACATGTTCCCCCTCTGCTTCTCTTTCAGATGACCCATTTTTGCCATAAAAGACACAACCCATTGAGAAGTAATATGGGCTATTCGTATATGTGTCCTTTGTCCTTATGCTCCTACCTCTGGTTGGAAGGAATGTGTAAAACAGTGAAGACTTTGATGATCCTGCCTGTCCAAGAGTTGAAAAATGTGGTGACCTCCAATATAAATGGTGAAGAAACACAGATGCTGAGAAAAAAATAATACAGATGATTAAGGAAAGCTCCACCAATTAATTAATTACTTCCCTTTGTATTGCTGGTCTCTTGTACTCATAACCAGTCATACAATAGTCTACTTTTTTCCATCAATTTTTGTCTGAGCCTTTTGCTCTCTCTGTCCTGCACTTAGTATGTATCATGCTTGTGTTCCCTTTCAACTTTTTCCCAGCTTCAGAGTGCGCCAGTTACCACATACAGTGGGATCTTCTTAGGCTTTGTTCAAACAATATTGGAAAAGAATTTAGTAGCTCATTCCTCTTATACTACTAAGGCTGATGTCTGTCACTTCAGCTTTTCAAACCTGGGTGTCTATATATCAGTGAAGTTGTTTAAATTTAGAGGCCTTACAAAGAGATTTCTGCAGAAAATGGGTTTGGTGAAACATGTACTTTCAGGACAACTTTTCAGACACACACAAGCTGAGTTGTGTTAAAATGAACATTTTTACTGGGAAAGAGAGGTTTTCTATACAGGTCTCTTTTTCTGCCCTTTAAAATAAGTGATCTAGGAATCTATATGAAGGTAAGAATACACCCTTACTGTGATTGTGTTTCAATAAACTGTGTTTTGATGACAACTCCTTTTAGCAGAAATTTCCTTCATTTTGGAGGAACTGATGTTAACTGCTCCTGGGCTTTCACATACACATATATACTATCACAATAAACTGGAATTTCTGTCCATGCTGTATTTTAGATTCATTCAACACATATCTTTGCAACAACTTGAAGATAACAGAAATCCCATTTTTCATCTCTGAGCTTAGTGTAGTATTTCAGGTGTCAAAAAAGAAAAGAATTCAAATGTTATGTGTAGGTATCACCACTTTAACTCCCCTTCATGCAACAAAGATACTGTTCTAAGATGTTTCACTGCTTAAGTAAAAAGGAAAAAGGTGGATGCAAAGAGAGCTCAGTGAATTGGTCTAAACAAACAGCAAAACTGGGCTTGTGTATGACTCTTGCAACCTGCCATATCAGATATGATGGTTTAGGCATGCGTTAACAGTTGCATTTCCATATCTCCACAAATTAAGCCACATGAAGATGAAAGAAAAAGAAGGGTAATGAAGAAGCTTTGCCCTTTAAAAAGATGTATATTTTGGTTTAAGTAGCTACCAGTTTAATGTTGAAGTCCTGTCTTCTATTTTTATATGCACATACAGAGGCATAAAGAACCATCATACAAGATGCCTGGTTGCCAATATGTACACATGCACCCATACATTGAAATGTTCCTTCATTTCAGGAAGGTGTGTGAGGAATGAACTGTATCTGTGTATATTGCCAGGTTTTCCAATTTTTTGAAATCATGTTCTGACGGGCAGTGAAAATAGACTCCGTAGCATGTTTTCCAGAATTTCAGTTATGAAAATTCCAGCTGTGCTTTCAGCTATGCAAATCAGAGAAGGGTCCTGTAGTGATCTGTCAATTACATGGCACATCTTTGCATTTTTTGCCTTGAGCTAATGACTAGAATCAAATTACTGTTTCATTACCTGGAAAAGAGGCCAGACTGTGATTTAGAAAACAAATGAGGGCTGTCGTCCTTTCTTCTCTGAATTACTCATTGATGATTTTTTTTATCGTTATGAAGGATTCTATGATTTACCAGTCATCTATAGGCTACTTTAATACAATATATAGCTATTATCACAAAAGTGAAGTTCTGTCTGTGAACCCTTTTCTTAACCATTTTGTTCAGGGCCTTTTCTGTGTATAGTTTAATCAGTACCCAATAGTCCACAGTCCCATGGAGTATAATAGAAGTAATTTTCTGTCTGTCCACTGCAAAAGAATCTAAAGATCATATACCTTGTTAAAATATAATGTTACAATTTTATAATATGTCTCCCTCAGGGAACAGAAATCACATCACATGGTAGATTACAAGGAATTTGCTCCTCAGGCAAAAAGAAAGGCTCCTGAACTTGTAAATTGCAGAAATCCAGGAAAGTCTCTTTAGCGCAAAAGAGCTTTGTTTCAAATGCTGGCATCTTTGTTTTATGCTATATTTGAGCAGTTTCCTAGAAAATCTTGTATTTTTATTTTCTGGATCCTCAATGAAAAGAGCTACAAGACAATGATTTGTATCATCTCATTCTGCTAGTGTTAGAACAGGATGAGCTTTGAACTTGGCTTGTCTCCTGATTTGATTTACCATACAGATTTTAAATAGAGCTGCCAGTGCCTCTAAGTAGCATTGGTGTGTGTAGAAATAGCTGGGATGTTTTGGAAGGGTCTCATAAGATGAATTTCAAACTTCAGGTTGCAAACTGATAAGTTTAAGATGGAGGAATCAAACCAACCTCCAGCATACAAACAAAACTGAGTAAAGAGAAAAATGCCTACTATCAGATAAGATGTATAACATCAAAGAATCATAACTCTAGTAACTATTATTTTCCTACTAGTACATGGGTTGTTTTTCTTCACACAAAAAATATTTATCAATCTTATTTAATAATTTATCAACAACAAGGATTTAGTAGACTGTTTATAAAATGCATTTTAAAGATATTATTAATATGACAAGTTAGTTCACTGGTCAGTTACAGAAACAAAGGTCTACCAGAAGACTGACCCTATAAGGTGCCTTCCAGTATTTCTGTCTACCTTCCCTCTTAAGTTCCAAAATGCACGTTGATGCACAGGTACCTTTTTCATCTAAATCTATGCAAAGAAAGCTTTGGAGGGAAGATCCACTTAAAGAGTCTGAAAAATAACACAGCAACCTCTTTCAAATCTCATATCCACTGAGGAATGTGGTTAGGTTGTTTATTCATGAGGGGGGAAATGGAAAAGAAAAAATGTAAACCAAATTATGTAACAGAGGCTGTTCAGAGTAACCCTGCTGAGCAGCCACATACCTTATAGCTCAGCCTGGAGCAGGACAAAAAGACATGTTCTACGGGTTGACCATATCTCATGTGTCTTGCTTGTTCCTGTGGTCAAGAGAGATCTGAGTTTTTTTCCCCTAAGGCCAGTGAGGGGACACCATGGAGGGGCAGAAGATGGACCAAACCTCCCGACGTGTGTTTCATGGTGCTAAACTGGGAACCACTGTATTTCACAGATGGTGAAAATGGCAATGACACCATGACATGGCATGTCCTGAATTTTCACCAGCTCTGTTCAATGCCATACAAAGTTCTTCTGCAAGCCACTGCTGTCACCTGTGGAACAGTTTATGTCATAAGGGGAAGAAAGACTCCAACAGAAATAATTCTTTAACTTGGTATTTTTAAATCCTTTTAAAAACCCAATTCTGACACAAACTCAGTTTAAATACAGATATATTGCTTCAAACAGATTGACTGTGACAACATCAAAACCAGATATTTTAAATCAGAATGGGCTTAATCAACACAAGCCTCAAGCCATATATATTTCACTGATGATCACTTTAAAGAATGTAAACTCCCACTGCAGCTGAGAAGAATCATAAAGTTCCAGTCCCAATGTGCTGAGTTTTGGACTCTGCCAAAATATGTGATTTGATCCAGGAAACTGTAATTTATTTCTAAAGCTGAAGGAATTCCTGTGTAGAAAAAAATTACAGGACACAGCCTGCCAAAATTGAGACAATTCATGGAGATGTGCAATTTCTAGAAACTTTTAAAGAGAATTTCAAGCCATATATTTAAACACTGGTGAACTACTTTCTCACTAATACTAATTAATTTTAGTAATTTAATTATATTTGACAATATTTAAATGACAAAGCCATGCTTCTGATTTGAGGAATCTATTCTCCCTAGCAAAAGCCAAAAATTAACCTTTCAATTAATTCTTCAGAAAAGTCTGATATTAAGGAAATTCTTTTTCCTGTTAGCTCTAGTCACAGGATTTTGGAGAGTCTTCCAATGTATCTTTCTGTTGGGAACAGTGACACTGATTACTAGTTCAGCAACAGCAGGAAGCGCAAAAGGCTGTGTCATCCTTTACTGAATCATACTGGAATCTTAAAGATGCTTTTAGAACCAACAAATATTTTTCTTCTAATATAATCAACAAGCAGTCAAAAATGACCAGCAAGAAATTCCCAAATTCTTGGGAATTCCTTAGCATCCTCATACGTGCTTGCACTAACCAGAAACAGCCTTCAAGCTTCATATTCATGTATAAAATTTGAGCATGCCTGTGCTTAAGCAGGTCTGTTCTGTTACTATCATGAGAGTCTGATTCATAACTTAAACTATCTCAAGTGATTACATATTGGTGATTTCTAAATAAAGTACAGCAAGTACAGTACTTATATTCTGCAGGCAATCATCTTTTAAAATAGGAGAGAACTTACGGAATTCCTCATTACAAGGATCACATCCAAGTAAAGCAAATTCCCAGCTTCATGATTCCAGATCAGGGCCATAGTCTACTCGTTCATGCTTCTATTATTTTATACCTCTGGGGACTTCAGTTTAATTTGGATCTAAACTAGAAAGCCCAGGCTATCCCAGCATCTTTTACGTGGATCTAGTTCTGACATGACAGTTTGCGTGGTGCAAAATCCTAACTGGCAGCTCTCGAAATTTGGGGTTGCTCCAGATTAAGACCATAGAGTGTCCTGCAGGACAAGCAGCCATTACAGCTAAACACATGGCTTCCCCAATGCTTAAAGGTAAAAAAATGTTGGATAAAATGAGAACCAAAGAAATAAAATATGTAACATAGAGGATAAGGAAGGAAAAGATTGACTTGATGGCACCAATATGGGCCTCTAAGCTAGCATCCCTGAAGCCAGTTGCATTATTTTGCATCTGTCTGGTGTGTATCCACAGAGACCTAATCAGCAGGATACTCGAAACAACAAACACTATTAAAGGCAGTGCTACACCAGCATTACAGAGAAGAATCAATAAAAAAAAACTAGCTTTCATTGTGACTCTCCTTTCTGAAGAGTTTGTCACGGTTAAAGGAGCAGTGAAGTTGTTGTGCACGTCGTAGACATCCCAGGCAAAAGGAAGAGAGGTTGCAAAGGAGAAAAGAGATGATGTTATCAGCATCCAGGGCACAAGACTGGAAATTCTTTGCTTCAGCCAGATGAAGAAAGACTGAGTAAAACTAGCAATCTTGGTACAATAGAAGACACTAAGCCAGGCAGCAAACCAGAGGCTGGAGTAGTTCAGAAACATAAAAACTGTCTTGAAAATTACAAACAAATTTTCTTCATAATAGGAGGTTTCGCAAAACAGACTTAGGAACAAATCCAACATCATCCAGGACTGCAAAGAGAATCTGGATAAACTCAGAAAGATCATAATCATATCATACGAGGACAATATTTTGCTCCTGATGCAGCTAGTTGAACAGACAGCCAAAACAGCTCCATTTCCTAGAAGTCCTGCCATGGATTCAATTATAGCAATTGCTACAAAAAGGAGAGAAAATAATTCATACATAGCAACTCAAGAACTCACAATTTTTACTCAGCTTTTCATGGGCTCCTGAAAGCCTTAGATTTGGAAGGCAACGCCAATCCCAACTAACTGTTATCAGCACATGCTCGCCTATTTATCTCAAAGGAAGAAGTATCATAATAAGTCATTTAATATTTATATTATTTTACATCTTTTTGATGATTAATAGCTCAGCTGCTTTCTCTAAGCATGCAAATTAGATGAAGATTCAATTACAGTCTTTTCAATTCAGAGAAAGGATTTGCATTTAAAGGACTCAGGCATTTTTAAAAGTGTGTTGTAATCCAGTTTGCATAGAACCCACTGAATTTATGTATGTAAAGATGGAGAAGAGTTTCAAATGTGTGTATTCTCTCTCATGCTAGGATTGGGCCCCATAGCCCTATCGGGGAGAAAGATCATTTCAGTATTAGAACATGCAAGAAATAGGATATATTTTCAGAAAATACAGAATGAGCTAACTTTTGTACACAAATGCCTAAAGTCTCTCAAACCTATTTGAGGAGCCTGATCTGATTTCCACATCTGGCCATCATGCAGTTAACATTCTTCCTCCTCCCTCACTCCTGCAACTGTTAGGCAAGCATTCTCACTGTGGGTCCTAGGTTTGCAGGAAAGACATTCACAGCTTGGCTACTATATACTTGATTTTTCCTAACAAAACAAAGGGTTCAGACCTTGGTTCAATTCCACTTATGACTTGTAATGGAATAGCTAGTGTTATTCCCACTCATCAGGGAACTGGATGCTTTAGTACACTTGTTTTACAGTCCTTTTTTTTCCTTCCCTGAATCTATGGTGTTTTGTTTATGTATTGACCAGAAGTGCTAGCCCCTAACCATTAAGTTCTGCAGCCAGCAGCCTAAATACACCTTTAAGGACCAATCACACCAAGGCCAACTGAAGAGAAAGGTATGATTTACACTGACTGGCAGCTCATTCCTACCAGCTAATTGATGAAGCAAGCATGCAATTTGCTCTTGCTGATCATCATGTCATGATGTTGATCTGATCTACCGCCTTGTTTCTTTGCTATGGCTGCTGTGAGCCCACTTTTTGTCCTTGTTTTTATTCACCCACCATGCTGGAGCATAGCAGTCCAGAGGATAGCTTGCTTACCCTGGCCAGAAGAGAATCTGGCCTTGCTTTCCAACTTGCAGTTAAATGCCTGTCATGGTTTCAGCCCAGCCGGTAACAAAGCACCGGGCAGCCGCTCGCTCACTACCCCCCACCCTCCCCCACACCCGGACACGGTGGGATGAGGAGAAAATATAACGGCAGGCTCGTGGGTCGAAACAAGGACAGGGAGGGATCACTCCCCACATATGGTCACGGGCAAAAAACAAGCTCAACTTGGGGAAGGAACAACGTAAAACAAGGATATTGGGAAGCAAAACCCAACCTGAGAACACCTTCCCCCCAGCCCTCCCTCCTTCCCGCCTCAACTCCACTCCCGGTTCTCTCCACCTCCTCCCCGCGGCGGCGCAGGGGAACAGGGGACCGGGTCAGCTCGTCATACCTGGTCTCTGCCGCTCCTTCCTCCTCAGGGGGAGGACTCGTCACTCGGCCCCAGCTCCACCGTGGGATCCCTCCCACGGGAGACAGCCCTTCACGAACTCCTCCAACGTGAGTCCTTTCCGCGGGCTGCAGTTCCTCACAAACTGCTCCAGCGTGGGTCCCTTCCACAGGG
This sequence comes from Astur gentilis, assembly GCF_929443795.1. NCBI lineage: Eukaryota > Metazoa > Chordata > Aves > Accipitriformes > Accipitridae > Astur > Astur gentilis. The sequence continues at coordinate 455,157 of NC_064900.1, read as the reverse complement.
TGCAGTCCTTCAGTCACAGACTGCTCCAGCGCGGGCTTTCCCACAGAGTACCGGCCATCTTGGGGGGCATCTGCTCTCCCGCTCCCCTCCATGGGCTGGCGGGGAGGGGACGGGACAGACAGCCTGCCACCTCACCACGGGCTGCGGGGGCATCAGCCTCCTCAGGCGTCCCTGCTCCTGCTTTACTAACCTCGGTATCCACAGAGAAGTTCCTCTCACATTCCAGTCCCCCGACTCACTGGGGGTTCCCCTCTTAAATCTGTTATCCCACAGGTGTTACCACTCTCACTGACGGGCTCGGCCTGGGCCAGAGGCGGGTCCCGCTTGGAGCGCGGGAAGCTTCGAGCAGCCTCTGACAGGAGCCGTCCTTGCGGCCCCTTCCCCGCTACAAAAAAAAAAAACCAAAAAAAAAAAACCAACAAAAAAACCGCCACACAAATCCGTAACAATGTCCTAACTGCTATAGAGGAGAAGGATAGAGGGACCCTGCCTCACTTCCCATGACAAAAAGGCATTGTAACTTCAGAAATGATCTGAAGGTGACATTAGCAAGAAGAACAGGTATCTCCACCTTGAAAAAGTACTTCAAGGTGAACAGTAGTCTGGATGGGAAAGTATCTACATCTCTTTTGCTCCATTGAGAGAGATTTGGGCATTTTCTTTTCCTTTACTTCCTTTGTGTCTGTTCAGTGGTGACTGGGAAACCAGGTGCTTTCCTTAGCACTGGCAGAGGAAGAGGTGACAGACCAGGCATATAGACAGCCTAACGCTATGAAGCATGTCTAAGGTTATGCAGCCGCTGAACTGGGGTTTTCACAACTACGGTTTTGAACTCTGGCGTCTGATGTCCCACTTTACATGCCTATATTTGTATTTTATATCTGATGCCTAAGCCTCTCCCTGGATTGCACAATTATCACTTCTGAGTTTATGAGAAATACTTACCATGGCCTCTTCTGCGTTAAGAAACAAAATGGATGTCCTTCTACTGGGGCCTCAGGTCAGCTCCTTAACTTTATTAGATATATTAAAAGGGTTGTTACAAAGTGGATTATCATGTTTTTCTTATGCGTGTGGAGATTTTTAAGCATTATAATTATCATTACATGCTTGTTCTGAATGTCCTAAACAAAAATAATAAATTTGTAGTAAGATAGAAAGAGCGAAAATGAAAATTATTTTTCCAAAGTACTTCACCAGTCCATTTTGCTCTAGTGTCCTGAAAAAATACAAAATTTAGCTGAGGAATTTAACATCTGGAAATATACAGCATTAAATACAGGAGAAATGGCACAAGTGTTAAAAAAGAGTCAGTCTTGCTCCAATATGGAATGTGCATACTTTTAAATTCTGTTGTACTTGCTAAAAGGAGTGAATTCAAACACTTTCCACATACAAGAAGAAAAATTTTAAGGGTCTTCTAAATGAGTGGACAGGCTTGGGTTCAGTGAAAAGGCTTGGGAAGGATGTTTTACATGTAGGATAGACCACTGAAGAAAAAACCCAAAGACTTTTAGAAACTAAGTGATACAAATTGCTGTCAGTGGTACAATAGAAGGTGTGGGCTGTTATCAAGAGAGAAGTTTGAAATATTTTTTCAATGCTGTTTCTTTGTGTAGTTTGAATTTACAAATGCTTTAATGTAATCTATGATTGCCTAGGGCAGTGATCAAACTTTTTGATCACACACTCCTATATATGAAAAATTTTTGAGCATGCACCCCTGATATATGTATATTTATTTATTTATAAATTATATACATGTACCAGTGCACATATTATGTACGTTATAAAACATACACAAAAATAGAAATTTTAAAAGGATTAAAGATTAAATAAGCAATATATTAAAAATAATGTTTGTTTTATTTTATTAATGGTACAAACCCCTTTTTTGTTCTCACTAAAAATATTATTAATAATTATTTTTAGTGAGAGCAGTGTGATTGGATATGTTTCATTATTTTTTAAAATCTTGGTTTAACACTTTGTGATACAGTGATCCAAAGGTCTGGTTCTATGTTCAGTTTTTTTCGATACTTGGTCTTAATGGCTGTCATAGCTGAAAAAGATACCTCACAAAAATACATAGATCCAAATGGAAGAAATATATTGTTGGCCATGCTTACTAAATCATGATACTCATTTTTCAATCCTATCCACCACATATGCAAAGATTTTTGTTGAAATTTGGCTAGCAAATTTCCATCTGCCTGATGTCAAAACTTGCAAAATAATCAGAAGGTGTTGCATTCTTATATCTTCAATAAATGGGTTCAAAACCCACTAAAAGTCTTAACCTGGAAGATTTTTAAACAGCTTAGAAAGTTCTGTTTCCAAATTTTGTAAGTGTTCATGTATGAGAATTTTTGTAGGTGACACATATCATTTCTGGCAAGAAAATCACAAAAATCTCCACAGCACAAGTTTCTTTTGAAAAGCAGTTACTTTCTCACCCACTTTTACAGTGTCACTTTAACCTTGAAGGGATGCATTTAATGTGTTTATTCTTTTAAAAATAACTGCTAGGTAGCATGCTACTGACAGACACGTGTCATCACAGAAAAGATCAGCAAATTCAGAACACTTCTTTTTTTGTAAAAGAAAAACGTGTAACTGGTCTTTAAATTCAACAAGTCTTTTAAAAGCCCATTGCCATGAGATAACCAGCAAATGTCTGTATGGTACAAAGGATTTTTGTGGTCACTCCCCATCTCATTAGGAAGTACTGTAAAGATTCTGCTGTTCCGAAGTCTTGTTTTTACAAAATTAACCACATTGATGACATCCTGTAGTACTTTGTGCATATCTGGCTCCCATTTCTTTGCTGCAATAGCTTGCCTAAGAACAACGCAGGGAATGAATTTCAGGTGTGTTGCTGTCCATGTAACCTTACCACGCAATCATTTTCTTATGCCAAAGCAGCTGCTCCAGCAGTCATTACACTTGCACAGCTTTTCCATAAAACATTTTTATTAAAGAAGTAGTTTACTGTTGAGAATGTAGCTTCTCTGGTAGGTCTTTTCTTTAGTGGCTCACAGAAAGTAGTTCTTCATGCATTTCACTATCAAAACAGAATCTAGCAAATACCATAAGCTGCATAACAAACCTCTCACGCTGTGTATTTTGTACTGATACTTGTTTCTTCAAATCTTCAGCAATGTTTTCTATGCATCTTCCAACAGTGTTTGCTGACAAAGGAATGCATTTGTTTGCCGCTGTATTGCTTTCTGCGTATCACTGCAGCCGTTTTTACCATGGCAGGAAGAACAAGTGTTTCCCCAGTGGTATGTGGCTTTTTGTCTTTTGCTATGAAGTAAGAAACCTCAAAGAAGGCTTCTAAACATTTATCATTAAGTTCAGTGAGATTCTGTAAAGTACTGGATTGAATATCACATAGCTTGAAATATCACTGAAAAAATTGTAGACGTTTGTCTTCCTGTTCTGGATGCTCAGTTTTTAAATGTCTTGCCATTTCTGATAGCTTCATACGATCATTAGCTAACTTTTCAAGGCACATTATATGGGGTGAGGTACTTCCTGTGCATGCTGATCTCTGTGGCCAGCAGTGTGCTTGAGTATTCTGACTGTGCTTGTGTGTTTCCATATATGCCTGAGGAGTACGTGCTCAGCATCACTACTGGCTCAACCTCAGGAAGACAGAGCCACAGCATCCATGCATCATCAGGATAATGGATTAATCAACCTGCAGCAGTACAATCCCTAGATAATAGAATGTAATTAAGAGAAGTAGTAAGTATAGAGACTGCTTTAAACAAGTATCATAAATACCTTCAATGCTGGTGATGTTTCAACAGGATAGATTAGTTCTACATTTAATGAAATTATGTAACAATGTGCTAACGTCTGTTAGTAGTTATTAACATACTACAGTACAGTCCTAATGGTACAAGTTGTTTGTACAATTAGCGAATTGGGCACAGATCATGTCACCAAATTGCTTACAAAAATTATTTCTTAATTTAGTTTTGGTAGACTATCAGTATGTTACAATTCATCCCGTGTTTATAAACTACAGAACTTGGAGTTGTTTCATGCAACTTTCTGTTGTCCTGGTGACCCATTCCAGGCAATGATCTTTGTTTCCATGGCTAAGAGACACCTGGAGTGACTCACATTTTACTCATTTACTCATTGCACACCTCAAAAGCCAGGCCAAGCCTACCCTGCCTGGCAACTAACTGACAAGCTGACTGATACTGCTGCCATTCTAGCTGCTGTTTTTGATTTTACTGCTGCTATATTCTCAATTACACTCATGCTCAGTAATTATCTAGAAAGTTCTGGACCAATAATTTTTTCCAGGAAGGGGCAAAGAGAGCTGCTGAAGGGTAGATAATTTCTTCACACTGCAGAAAATGACCTTCTAGTTCCTGGGGTCATATTGTGTTGTGCACTTGGGTGGAACAGCAGGAAGTGCCAAATTTTGACATAAAGAAGGTTACCTTCAAGGTTCTATGCAGTGACCTACTGCCTGTCACCAAGTGTCACCATATCATATTCTGGGTGCCAACACCTGTGAAGAAGGTTCTCCATTGAATTGGGTAGCCTTACCATCTTGATGTTGATTGCTAGGCAGCGAAATTGAAGTCCATAGTGCAGACGGAGATGGAGGTCTTCCAGGCCATCTTCCAGACTATCTAGCCATGAGTCAAAAACAATATCACAGAGATTAGATGGATGTTAGCTGAACCTGAACTCCCCATCTTCTTGGAGACAGTTAACAAAGTACATATCCCCATACGCTGTTTATAGGGAGGCTACTACCAGTACATCGATTTTAAAAGCTACTCAAGATTCTGCAAGTCGAGAGGGAGAATTATGGATGAAGCATGGATTGCAATGGCCATGTGTGTCAAGGAGCAGCAGGAGGAGGTGTTCCATAAGAAAAGGTGAGCCAAGAAGTTAGCACCACCGCAAGGCAGGCAGGGACAGTAAGGGCACTGTCAGGCATGCAGTCCCACAGCGTATGAGCAAGAATAACAGATAAGCTCTGTGATGGTAACTAGGGTCAGCTAGCAGTCCAGTGATTGCCAGAGAAATGGTAACTAGGGTCAGCCAGCAGTCCAGTGATTGTTAGGCAAGTCCATATTGATAAGGCATGTCCAAGATCAAGCCAGGAATTCAAGTCTGCAGGTCACAATCAGTATTCAGATTAGCTAAGCATGTGTAAAGGCACAGGCATAGCTGCAGCATAGCTCAGGTAGAGACCAAGGGTGAGCGCTCAGCTTTGAAGCAGCTCCTGAAAATAGGGAGGGCAAGCCCCACTGAGGCTTCTCACACCCATTTGATTTAAGGTCAGCCAGCTGCACTCTGAAAGTTGGCTCTGAATCTAGGCAGCCAAAACCCCAGAAGCAGTGGAGGAGGAGTGCACTCAAGGCCCTGACAATATGCACTATGGCAGTACCTGAGAACTTTATCAGTGAGTCCATCCCAGTACCATCTTTCTACCACCTGGTGGTAAAATGAATAATATCAGTGCTATTCAACACAAGTAAATTCCAAGGGTTTGACCAAGAAAACAGTTTGTTTAAACAGAATTAACTACCACAGTAGGTGAGTGGTTAAGTACATAAAGTAGTTCAGTGAATGTATAGAGAATAAGTATACAGTGTACAGTATTCTGAGCTGTTTTAACAGGAGATTAAGGGAAGTGATTCTCTCCCTCAGCACTTTTTAAGACAGTATCTGGAATACTGCATCCAATATTCAGGGGTAATTTTATTTTTCTAGTGACAGGAGACTATTAAATCTGTAGATAACACCAGGCTTGGACTGGCCACAAAATTTTTGGAAGACAGATTCAGAAGTCAAAATCATCTTGACAAACTTGAGATGCAGAGTGAAAAAATACAGACAAATGCTTATAGATATGAATAAACATATGCATAAACACTTGATAGGGAAGAAGCTGTCAGCAAAACTGCAGAGAAGGACCTGGTGGGTACAGCAACAGTTGTGAAGACAATTGTAAAAAAAGACAAATGGCATGCTGGGATACACAAACAGCAATTTTTGTTTGTTGTACAAATTAAGGCATTGTACTGTTCTCTGTAGCTCTATTAAGGTTATGTTGCAGAACTCCAAAAGTTAAAAACATTTGCAAAAATTGAAAGCATCAGCCTTGTATAGTTGAGAGAGAAGCCCCTGCAAAAGGGCTTACACATGCGAAAAACAACTCTGAAGAATAAACTTTTCTCCACGTACATTGTGGGAAGGGCAAGGAGTGGCAGGCTTCATAATTACAAAGTCAGATCCTTTTTATGAGAAGAGTGTTAAAATTTAGATAAAAAAAAGTCTCATATATTCTCATGGCAAACTTTTTAGAAGAGTTTGAACAAGAAGCTGCAGGAATGTCACAGGGAAAGTTGAACCTGCCTTTGAGAAGAGAATGAAAGCAGAGCTTACTCATTTAACTACATAGAAGTGTACTAAAAATGCATTTGTTTCCATTTCAGTCTGGGAGAAAATCTTTCTGTGCTAATTAGCCTATTTAGTTTGTCTTTTGACTTTGTGTACTGGAGTCTTTGGTACTTCATATTATCTCATAGTCACACAGGAAATTATTTAGTTAATTTAAAAAAATGCCACATTGCTGGGCAGATACAAACAAAAGTTAGGAGATAACTCAACCCCACATATTACATCAGGATCAAAGATAGGAGTGGAACTTCACCAGAATCCTGAGTTTAGGCCTTACTACTGAAACACAGTGCAATAGCTGGAGATACCGAACAGGATGAAAAGGGTAAGAAGAGAAGTCATAAAATGAAAACTTGGTGGAAATACAGAGCAAGGAAATTGAGGGTTCTGCTCAGGAGAGATGAGATCACTTTTTTTTTTTTTTAATACGTCAGTCCTCTTTGCATTTCACAAGTGTTATTTGTGATATTGCTAAGTATATGAAGAGCTTTAGTATCAAGTATGATCTAAAACACAAATGCGGACAGCAGATTTGGAGACTGAACAGAAGAGAAGAATTTTTATTACTGATGACACTTCAGTATCTGGTCCACAGCTGTAACAAATGGTAAATAATATGGACGTACTTCTATCCAAAAAAATATTGAAAAACAGTGTTCTTGCTGACACCTTCTAAAGCATTGCTAATGGCCATGGAATTATGCTTCCACATAATTTCTTGTTGTGGCATAACAGTTAAAATATACATGTTGAGACACAAGTCTGAGTTTTGGTCAAGCGGCTATTGCATTTTAACAGTCATGACTCAAGTCATTCTGCATCAGAAGAACTTAATCTACATGTGAAATACAATTGATTCTGCCCCATAATCTCTGAAATTCAAGGCCCTTTTCACCTCACACGTTAGCATCCATCGTTTATAAGGCTTAATTCTGTTTTACTGTCACCAAGCACAGAACTGAGCCTGAGTTTGCCATAAGTAGATACTAGTGAACAGCTCCACATCTCACATAAGGTTGTCTCTCATCTCAATTGGATCTGTAGGGCTAATGCAGTAAAACACAGGATATAGCTTTTGTATTATTAAATTCACCACTTCTGATTATGTGGAATATAAAAGGGGATTTTTTTTGTTCTACTGACTTTCAGAATCAGAACTGAATTTTAGAGCAAATATCCTTTTAAATCAGCCTGTGAGCAATTGTAAAAGACAAAGTAGGTAACCAGTACTTTAAAGAACTGTGGAAAATGTTTTTCTAGGGTGTATTTCGGAAGGTGGTGCACTGTGAAGAAGCAAGAACAGAGTTGCTACAGAGTCAATTCTAACAGAATCCCTCTGGTAGTCTCCTAGTCTCAGCCATTTCATTTGCCTTAGCATGCCTCCTCAACAGCAGGCTGTGTGGCTGCTTATTCAGGGATTATGTTTTTATTCTTCCTTGCCCGCCTTCATTTTAAATAAAAGTTTCAGAGGCTAGGACTTGCTTTTCTGAATGGAAAACAATGCCTCATGGGTGTTTTGGGATGGTTTCACAGTTAATGTCTGAATGTGTAAAAAGATATACAACTACAAAAAATCTTTTTTAATATAAATCTTTACCCTGTTGCATAGAAAAAATTCAAGTTCTCACTAGTACAGTAACTGTAACAAACTACAAAATCATTAACAATAGCCTGAAGTGATTTTATAATTAAGCCTATTTATTCTTAGAGATTGTGCCCAGTGAAGCAATAAAATGAGATATTAAAGTAACATAGAAAATAATACAAAACGTTCATGTAGGGCAGGATTTTGCCCAGGGAAACTCAAGAAAATAAGATGGGTGTCTTGTAATTTCGTCTTCAATGTCTTCTCCTGCCATTCTTACTTTCAAGTCTTTCCCCTTCTGGCTTTCTTGCCTAATATTCTCTACCCTCCTATCTTCATACTCGGACTTCCCTTCTCTAGTACCTGAAACCAGCCCCTTTTCTTTTCTGTCATCAAGGCTACCCTTCCTGTCTACTTCCTGATTCACACACTTTGCATCCATTCTATCCACTTGCTTCCAGGTCGGAGTATACTCTTCATTTTGGATGGATCGATGAATCTTTTGTTCGAAGGACCCACACAGGTCAGGCTATCCCACTTTTTTTCTCATCCTCTTTAACAGATTCAACGAGGTAACGAACTACCACACATTGAGCTAGTTTGTGGTTACAACCTTTGGTCCTTCCCCTTCTTCCTGCCTCCTCTGAACCTAAAGTCTTTTGACGGATGTTAGTGGTTAGTAGTATCAGCGACTTTTCTGTCCTTTTTCCTGAGTAAAGCTGTTGAACAAGTGGCCCCAGAGCAGCTGGAAGAGCAGGTTGCCCAGGGAAGTTGTGGATGGCCCATCGTTGGAGGTGTTCAAGGTCAGGTTGGACAGGGCTTTCAGCAACCTGATCTAGTGAAAGATGGCCCTGACCATGGCAGGGGGATTGGACTAGATGATCTTTAAAAGGTCCCTTCCAATCCTAGCCATTCTGTGACTCTATGATTCTACGTACCTGATGGACTGAAGGTAGATGAGAGAGCAAGTATTTGCCAGAAAAAAAGGTAGTGAAAACCTCCCATCTGAGTATGTACCTAAGAGTCTCAGAGAGCATTCTTGCCCCAGGAGGGATCTCTCTATGTCACCCATGGGGCAGTTAGAACACTCTGCTAGTTCCCTGACTGGCAGGTCCAATTCTGGGCTGTTTAAAATGAATTTATCCTGCCATCAGTGCTCCCATCCACAATAGAAAACATGATGGCTCTCAGGTTATCCTGCCTCCATTTTTCTGAACTTCTCTAGTGAAGCAACAAGCTCTCACAGTGCTACAGCGTTCTGACGTTTTCAAAACAAATTTGTGCTTTTGATGGTTGTGAAAACTACTACTAACATTTGGCAGGCAGTCTTTCATATAAATGAGAATTTCTTTCATGTTGCTTTAATCCACAAATCACACTGTTCACTGGTAGTACCATCAGTGACCATTTGAGGTAGAAAAGCTTGAGTTAGATAAGTTTATTTTTAAAACTAAGTACAGTCTCTTTGTAAGTGATAACCTTTCCACATGAGTTTTCAAGATGGCCAGTGACATTAACATTGCTGCATCATGTTTTTTTCTAATGTGCTTTTTTTCATTTAATTACATAAAGCTGCCATTTTTTTGTGCAGTCTATGATACATATATATTTTTCAAAGGTTGAAGCTAGAATATCAATCTGTGAAGCAAAACTCCACCCTACCAAGGTGTTGCAGGGGAATTTATTATTCACACAATGTAGAATATCAAAGTCCCAATTCAAATTCACTTCAGGACAGATACTAAGAAAATAATTTTCTGAAATCTCCCTAGATTCCTAACCATCTTGAATGTATAAGAAAAACCTGCAACAACATCTGTCAAACACACATCAATGCACTTAATAATTCCACATTTCTTTGAATCATACATCTATTTAAATCTAAGTGGTATCTAGAAGATAATTGCCAGTAAACATTTTTATGTGTGACAGATGGAAAGCATGTCCAACACTGTATTTCTTTTCAATGTGCTGTTCAGTGTTACATTTGGAAAAGCTAATGCATTGTATAGAGAAGAGAAAGAGTCTGTCACAGAGAAAAAAGCCAAAGGTCCTCTCACTAATTTGTGAAATCAAGAGAGCAGAGCTGTCTTCTGTGCCTTAAAGATAAGAAGGGAATCAGTCGATAAGGATTACTTGTGACGTTTCCCCCACCCCCAACCCCGCTTCCTGCTTCTGTAGTTAGAAAAAGTTTACAGGGAAACTTTTTGTCTTCACTTTCGGTAGTTGATAAAGCCATCTTTAAAGAAACTTATTTGCTAGCAGGAAAAAACAACTGCATGCATGTATACAGCACCATATCCTTGTATACATGAATACTTCACGTATTCAGCTCACAAGATCCCCAGAGCTCTATAGGCTGTATATTCAATAAAGATGTCAGACTGCACGCTGCCATCATGCAATCCCCTCCAAGGTAGACATTTTTCAAGGCTTAAATGCATATACAGACATTACACGGTCCTGTGGCACCTAACCTGAAGAAGACTTCCATATCCAATTGGTAGTGTGGAAAATGTAAGATATGCTTCCCTGGCTTACTGCTGCCAGATGAAAATGTGCTCTGTCCTTAGCTGGATAGATGCAAGAAACTCTGATTGAAAAGATACATAACTACAGTGTCTGAATTACTCAGCTTCAGCTAATGACCACAGTCAAACAGATTTTTCTGAAGTTCGAGTCATATAATTTTGGATAAAATATGTTTTATACCTGGATATCTCAGAGCACAAGCACAGAGAGAGCATCTATGTGAAATAAATCTACATTGTCTCCAAAGAGAGACATGAACCTTGGAATAAATAAAAGTTTTAACAACCTGATTCTCTCCGTAACAGTTCAACATTCCTGCTGAATTATTTAACAAACTCTCTTGCAGTAGAATTTTACTCAGATGCATACTCTTCCAATGGAAACCAACAGTAGTGTCTGTTAGATCCAGTGTATAACATTATGGTCTGTGATGGCTTAGGAGGCGGAATATCACCTCTATGCCAGATCCTGCAAGACAGCTTTCTCAGCATCACAGCACAACTGAAACATGTACTAATTCAAAGACCCATGCTCTTTTCTGTGAAAGTGATGTGCATTTCATTTCCTGAAACATCCTATGCACACTTATAATGAGGTTGTGATCCAACTACTTTTCAAGATGTGTCCTGATGAGTTTACAAAGTCTGGAAAAAATTGCCCGTATATAAACATTCACAGTGTTTCTAGATAGTGTGTGGGACAGTCCATATGATGTGGCAATATCAATGTAACATTTTGTCAAATTATGTGGTAAAATTAATTTAATCAAGAGGAGGTAGAGGACCTGTTTAAAAGATACTGGCTCATGAAACAATGTTAACTCCAATCATATCCCATTGGCATATTGACCAAAAGGCTTTTTTGGTCTTCTCAAGTTTCATTTTAAAACTGAATACTTTAGCTAAGGTTTTATTACTTGCTTTACTTTAAATTACATTGTGTTCAGAATTATCATAGCCATTTTATAATCAAAAAGACAATAAATTCCTTGCCCAGAGAAATTTTAAAGCCTAGATAGTGTTCATTAGAGAAAACAGAAGTAAAATTAACTTCATTACTTAAAGCTTGGGAACTGTTAGATGCTGTAATTATGAAGATGGAAGCATTCAGACACATAGATAACACAGATAAATGAACTGCATATTGTCATGAACAAATTTGTCCAGTTTCCAAAGATATCTCCATTGTAAGATCACTTATAATTAAACCTAGTCAGGTCACTACACACATTTGCTTACCATTTCTTGGTCTATACTATCAGTGCAACTACTAAAAAGCATTTGTGAGAGAGTACTGGAACTGTAGCTATTGTGAGAAAAGATGTACAGTAGAGAAGAGTGAAAAAGGCTCAAAGGCAAATGGGGCAGAAACATGTGGAAGACTTAAAGCTATGTTGAAACAAAGGATTATAAAGGCTGAATTTTGTTACATATTCCCATTTGTCAGTTTGCACAAAGATTTGGGATTTCACTACCTGTAAATTAATTTAGGCCACAATGAACAAAGCATATCTGTATCTGTTGGACAGTATGCATCACAGTAATGCTCCTCCCAGTGATACAAGAGTTGTGACTACCACAAGAGTGTCTTGTTACTTCCACTAAGTTGAATTTCAAGCATTTATGGAAGGAGTATTTACAGATTGGATTCTGATGTTAAGCTGAATGGAAGTGACCTATTGCAAGGAAAGGGGTCATCAAGGACCTTTTTTGCAGTATTTAGAGCTGTTTGGTAAATGTAGAAATATATAGCTACCAGTGACTTGAGAGGTAGAAAGAACTGGGAGTAAGTAACTTGTTTCAGCCATAGAAGAAGTCTGTTGTCACAGTATAATCAGAGATGTTAAGAAATTATGCAAGCACTACAGGAATAGGGAAGAAATCAGATTGATGAAGGTGGGGAGAAGATTTGGACTTTAGGAGAGAGACCAAAGTTTTGGGAAGTTGTGAACCACTGAACAGATATCTAATTATCTTCAGATCAGTGAACCAAGGCATCATATTCCCCTGAGAGACTAGCATCATGGGGAGGTAAACAGTTCTGTCCTGGTGTTCTGCTTGTTTCAGTCATTTGGGAAGCTGACACCAAACTGGTCCTCACCATCTCTCTCAGCTCGCAGCTGCCATTTGAGAAGGTCTCAACTCCCAACATCCACCACTCAGTTTTTAAAGTCTCAGGGGAGTGATCCTGTAGTCAGATCTTTGAGTTATGGCCTAATTGTGGTGATGCTGCTCAATTTAGGGTTAAACACAATGCATTGTCCTCTAAGGAGGACCATTACTCAATAGTTTCACTATGTAGGCCTGTTTACTTTGGATAAACAATGCAGGCTTTGCCAGCAGCTATACCTTTGAAGAAGGAACTAAAGACTGATAAAAAGGAAACAGAAGGCACTGAAGGCTGGACGATTGCCCAAGAAGCATGAACTAGGGGAAAAGTAAAGGCAGCAGGGGGAGATTGTGACCACCGACTCAATTCAAGACCTAAAACACCCCACACACACAGTCCTTGAGCATGCACTGTAAGAATAAAAGAACACTGTACTTTTAATTCGAAGAGGAAAAAACCTTAGCCCAATAGAAATGGTGGCAAGTAAGCAACTACCAATAATGATTTTAGGGAAGGACTTTGGAAACTAAGTAGGTGAATCTAAAACTATAAATTGCTCACTTGTTTAACTGCAGGGTGTGCCAGCTTTGTGGAGTTACCACCTGGCACCCATCTCTGCGCAGACATGAAATAAACAAATATCTAGGCTCTGTGTGTAAGATTGGCTCATTGCACACTGGGTACCAAACCCCACTTGTGGCACAACCGTCCTGGTTCCCAGTCCTCAAAGCAGAGATACTTCCCTCCCAAATCTTTCCAGTATGCATCCTTAAGGAAGCAAAGACACGCAGGCTGGCCATCACCTGAGAAGCAACAAACAACTGTAACTAGAACCAGTAATGAATGATTTCTTTTACACCTCTTAATGCAAAAAAAAAAAAGAATCAGAAGTATATTTGTGTTCAACCCTTGAATGGACTTAGGAATGCAGATGAGAGCAAAAAGAAAGTCAGCACATCGGCCTTTCTTTTGTGGGAGGAGGAGCATGAGGACCCATAACCCACACTATCTTGCAATAGGCAGAGGCCTCCAGGCCCAAGAGCAGCAGGTTGAAACAGGCTAGTACCAGTGAGAATATCAGACCAAAACAGGCTTGTTGGGTGTGCAGGATAATAAGGCTGTTGGAGAGAAAAGAAGCAGCAAATTGTTGAGAAAAGGCTGTGGGAGATAAAGAATCACATACTTCTGTTCAAAAAGATTTCGGGCGCAGCTCCAAGAGACATGGGTCACAGCAAGAGGTAGAAGGGAACAAAAAATACAGTTTTATGAGGTGTTAGGAGGAGAAGGTGGGTGGAGAGTTGCAGAAATGTATCCATTTCCCTCCCTCCCATTTTCTTTAACAGCGTTTTTCTAAGAGCTTTTCCTCTCTTTTCTCCTCCCCACAGCAATCAGCCAAGCTGGGATGAGGAGATTGTCTCTGAACTTAGTAGTGTGGCTTGGCACAGGAGACTGATAGTAAATAAGTAAACAGAGTTGACAACTGTGGTAACCACAGGAGGAAAGCCTGCTCAGTGACAAGGATGAGGACTCTTCCAGAGGTAAGGGTCTGTCTTGCAATCTGCTGAGGTACCTCCATCGCACCCCTCTCTTTTTCTTCCCCTGTCACAGGTACACTGCCTGTTGCCCTTGGGAACTGGGGAAGTTGAGCTTTTGGCAGCTTGTATCCAGAAGGGGCTTGCCCAGGTGTCAGGATTAATGATGTGGGATGTAGTGTGAGGATTTAGGGGTTCTTGCCCTTCCTGTTAGTCATCCTAATGTCCATTCTGAGGCTGTATTCAGATCTGTTTGAAGCACTGACCAATAAGTAGTAGTAGTAATAATAATAATCTGAATATTTGTATCTTTTATTGTATCCCCATTTTTTCAACAAATTATTTTAAGAAAGTCCTTATGCAGAAACATGCAAATTTTTTCCCCACAAATAACTGTGGGTATACATGGCATAGTTTTCTGAATGTGAGAATGACATGGTAAGCCTAATTTCTCCCCATGTAGTACAGTGTCCTTTTCCTGATTTGATGTCTTATATAAATAACTAGTAAAGTGTTAATTGCGTATTTACAGACAAATCACACCCAACCGAACTGTTAGTTCAGGGTTGCTAAAATACACAAAACATTCAAAGACAATAGAGCTAAGTAAAGTTTTCTATGTAACTAAATAATATTAAAAAAGGAATGTGTATGTTTTGTATGTTGAGAACTGTTCAGTGTTGTAAGAGCTGTGGCTGTAATGCATACAGTCACTTTATCTTGTCTGCATTTTTCTGGCTGAAGATTTAGCAGAAATGTTTGGTTTGTATATCCATTCTCATATTTCTATGTGATAAAGATAGACAACAATCATAATTTTAAATAGTTATGGTTATGCTTCAAACTTTTAGTAGTCCAGAATATAATCCAGCAAACTTTCTGTTTAGTTTCTAATGTTAGCAGGTACTGTATTTTGAACACAGGCTAAAATACTATTTCTCCAATAGCATTTAATGTGCTCAATTTATGTACTTAAGTGATTTGCTGGCAAAATATAAATTTAAGAAAATGTTGATGTTTTTATGAGTATTGGAGCATTAGTCTGAAAACGTCATCCACATGACTAATGTGATAAACACAATTTGGGTAACAGCCAATGTCAGTAATTCGTGAATAATCTACTGGCTGAAAAATAATACCGCTAAACTGTCTGGTAAATAGTTATGAAAAATAACTCCAATCCTCCCTGCCTTTGATCTCTTTATTTTAATTTACTTTATTTTCATAAAAGTTAGATGCTGCTGCTTCTGCAACAGCACTAAACACTGGGAAAATGCAAGGTAAGGAAGAATTAGGCAAAGGAACTTCAACCTCCCTGCAGAATTCAGGAATAGCTCACAAACAGATGGAAGGACATGCTGAAGGAAAGTCAAATTGTTTGGCTGATTTAGTTGCATCAAACAGTTCTTGCTTTAGTCATAACGGTGCTTGTCAAGATTCTGCTAGCCTAAGTCATGCTTGCATTTGAATTGGATGATTCATGTAGTACATAAATTCAAAATTATTCATTTTATAATTGAGGAAAATTAGAAGTCAGCTTTTAGCGATTTTACAGGCATTTGATCTCACTTAGCTACAGTGAAGCCATTTAAATTTGAGCACTTGCACATTCTTAAAAGAAAAGCATGAAAGAACTGAAACTGTACTGGAAATTGCATTCATCTTCAACTTCATGCAAATGCTAATCATTCTTCTCACTTACTCGAAAGTGAGGCCCATATGGAAAAGCTCTGTCAGAGATTAAAGGCTCTTTATCCTTATCCACAGGCTTGTTCAAACTATTCACTTGTCTCTTTATATGGATAGTGCTGGATGAGGCAACCAAGCCTCAAAACATACCACAATAAAGTGCTTCTGCTTCCTGCAAGCTATGTAATGTTCCTGCATCCTGTGCCCTGGGAATTTTTTTATCCCACCTCCAATTCCATCTAGTTAAATCCATACTTTCTTAACCAAGGATCACTGAATCAGGAAGGGCTCTGTATTTCAGTGCCTGTGAACCACTTAGTCTGCTTGTGGCATAAAAGTGAAGTTCATACGAGATAAAGAAGCTGACAGGGATATTGCCCGGGTCAGTATCTTTATAAGACTACTGAAAGAGCAGGTATTTGTCTGTCTAGATTTCTTTAAGCTGTTGTCATGAAAAAGATATAAGGGACAACTAAGTATGACTGCCCTCCTCTTTTTTCTCTGTTTATGTAGGTCCACAGGTTCTCTCAAATCCAGCCCCAGTAACAGAGACAAGATTAGAAAGACATTCCTTATGGAAGGTGAAGTGTTTGAAGAACACTTTTTTTCCTTATGGCTTACAAAACACAGACCTTAATCCAGTTTCTAAGTAGAGGTACACAACCAATTTCCACTCCCCTGTCTCTTCTTTTGGGGTTTGCTGTTCTTTTGGGGTATGCTGTTCTCAGCCAGGTACTTCTTTAGTTGTTTCACATTGGAGTCTTGAGGGGGACAGTCTAGTTCACTTACAGATTATTTAATTTGATGCATTTTCCATTTCAAAAGGAACATAATGTATCCGCCTGATATAGACCTACTGTTAACCAGAAGTTTGGCAAAAATTGCAGTGACAGTCTGGAAATACCAGTTTCTTTTTAGTATCTCCACAGCCATGCCATTTAGTACTTGAAGGAGAGAAATGGATGTCCTCTGATAACATAAGCCCAAAGAATTGCAAAATTATTTCATAGTAGGAATAGGCCAGATTTTCAATGTGAAAAACAAGAGGTCTATTGCGACAGCAAAGTCAGGAGAATTGTGAATGTAAATCATTCACTCTCTCCTAAAAGGTGAGAGATGAGGGCTTGCAAGTTGAAGAGTACTTGTTCTTCTTCCTTTTCAGCCAAGCAGGTTTTCTTTTGCTCCCTTCCCTGCCATAATGTTAGGTCATGACACTTACTCTCTGCCTAAGGAGTAAAAGCTAAAGTGTTTTTCTACAGGGGCACATGAAAGGAATTTGGATTTCCTCCTTTGTATTTTCTACAGTGTACTTTGCCAGTATGATCATGTTCTGTATCTAGCACCTTTTAACACCTGGATTCACTTGTATGTACTTGCTCTCCACTTAGTTATTCTGTATCCTGTCTAAAGAAGTTGTCAGGAGAATAGGATGTTAAAGGGAGAAAAGCACTTAGGTATTTAACTCTTATTAGCAGTTTCCATGAGCCAAGTAAGCTGACATAGGCTTTTAAGAGGCTTCTGTTCATGATTGAATAAAATGCACGTTTGAAAGATATAAAATGATGAGGTCTGGTTTTCTATGTTTTCTGTTCTGTTAATGTTTTTGTACAGGAATTTTACATAGTATATTAGGCAAGATGATTACAGCAGACATTCATTTCCTTAGCCTTTCCTCAGGTTAAGGGGTATATGCTGTGAGGTACTTAATTCTTGTAGGATTTTGCTTCATTTCTTCTTGTGTTTTTTGTAAAGATCTATGTTTTCTGGTTTTGTGGCAAAGAAGATAGATACTGAGCATGGTGACAAATGCAGTTTAGCTGCTGCATGTGAGGGAGCAGCAAGGGCAGACAAGGAAATACAGTCTAGAAGCTGAGAGTCATGACAAGGCAGGCAAGACTTTACCAGCAAGGGGTGCACCCCCACAGTATGGGAATGAGGGGGAGTAAGGCAGGTTTGGTGACAGTAGCCAGGGTCAACCAAGAGTGTAGATTGCCAGGTAAGTCTGTTGTGAGGAGGCAGGTCCAAGGTCAAACTGCAGAATCAAGTCTGTAGGTTAAGGTCAGGATCCAGATCAATGGGGCACACAGCCAGCCATAAGCATGGCTGCTGCTGCAGCATAGCTCAGATGGAGATCACACATGAGAGCTGAAAAAAGCAGCTCCCAAGTGAAGAAGTGGGCACCTCCACTGAGGCTGCTTCTAGCTTTTTCTCAAAGTGCGACAAGGCCTGTCAAGGTTTCTCAAACAGATTTCTTTTATCAGAGAACCAGGCTTTAGCACAGGGACCTAAACTTGAGGCTGTGAGGCCAGTACAGTAATCTGCTGTTCTCCAGTCTTATATGCATCAAAGTAGGTAGAAGCAGTGGACACACAGAGTAAATGTAATTTTATCTAACTTTACACAGGTAGACTTTAGGTGAGTATCCTAACATAGTTATCTAGCTTCCTTCGCAGTCAATGGAGAAAAAGAGGTAAATCTGGAGGATGCTTCAGCTCATCCTAAGACAGATGTCTAAAACAGAAGCTGTACTCATAAGGTGCCTAGCCTTCCCCACTGACTAAAAAACCACACCTAGATTATGAACGCAACTAAATTTAAGTGAGATAAAATCTGTCTGTATATAAGATCTCTGTGACTTACGGCTTACTGCAGTTTTTAGAATAGGGCAAATCTTTTTTCCCACTTGAACTGGACTAGAAGGCTTATGATGCAGCAGTTATTTCTTGAGGAGAGATCTGAAATTAGTGCTCAGAGTGCCAGACTGTAACAGAATAAAGAACCACCAGTCCTAGACATCCTGTTATTAGCTTTATGGGCTCAAAAAGGCTTTGATATCTTCAGGAGGTATATGCAAGGCGATTCCATAAACCAGAAGGAACTACAGACAGACAGGTCTCCTCATGGCAAGCTGGCTTTTTGATGCATAATTCATAAGACTGTGCAATAGCTGTAGCTGGAAAAGACAAGGAAACGAAGGAGGTGAGAAAGGCCCCGGGAGTACAGTCACCTAGATGACTTGGACGACTATTGGTATCCTGACACAAGTCCTGTGAGTGATTTTCTAGTAGATTAGGTGGAAGAGGAGGTATATTACCAGTGCTAACTTTAATATGAATTTTTCTTTCTTCATTTTTTCTCTTTTGTCTCATTTTTCTCTCTTCAGACCTGTGACCAGGAGCAGAGAGCAGGTGCAAAGAAAGAACGATGCCTTCAGGGGAAAAGCCTACTTCTGTGTACACTTCTTCTCAGTACTCTCCTTGGCTTTACACTGCTTATCACCTACATCGTGATGACTTGTGGTCTAGGTATAACATGGGATATCCTTTTCCCTGCTTCTTCCTCCACCCCATTTGTAAGACACCTTTCTCTCCTATCTGCCTCCATTGTGTATTAGGCTTAGCATCTGTGTGAAGAATCAGACTTTCAGAATCTCAAAGAATCTTAACACCAGTTGTAAAAAAGGTACACTGTTCTGCCTCTTCCTTGGGTCATATTGGGGCAAGATCCCTGTCCTCCTTCACTGCCTGCCATTTAATATGCCTGGGCCCAGTTTTGAGGGAGAGCATCATTATATTGTCTTGCATCTCATCATCGTGTCTTGCTCTGTCTGTAGTCAGCTCCAGGAAACTGGACTGAACCTGAGTTTTGGAGCTCCTCCTCCACCCTTCCATCTCTGACTTAATAAGTGTAGTCCTAGTTTTCTAGCACAGACCAGTGCAGTCATAGTGTAGAAAGAAAAGTCATAGTCTCTTGCTAATGGGGGAGCTGTGAGCATAAACCAGAAATGTTAATTTGCCTTTCAAATGCTAAACTATCTGCAGAAAGGTCCATGTAAATGTTTATGCATATAGAATGCACTGTACTGAAGGTGCATTTATATTGGTGGATACAGACATTCCCTGCTCCAAAATAAACAGTATTGACTCTTTACCTAGCATTTTTCTTTAGCCGCTATTATGTGTTGGAGAGACCAAGGAAAAAGTGTTAGTTTAGATCTTGTCTGTTTTACACTCTGCCTACCTCCTCCCATGTTAACAGTTGAAACCATAGTATGGAAAGTCTTACTTTGATTTTCAAGTGGCTTATTTCAGTAAATAATTGATCTGATCTGATGTTGAAACAAGACACTGAACCAAAATGAGAACACATACCCAGTGATTCACAGCAGTTTAGATAAAAGGGAGTTTTAGATCAAAGCAAGATGTACTAGAAAGTGTCCTGTTTTAACAAATGGCATTGCTCAGAAATGTTTCCCATGCTTGAACATCTCCCTCCACATTTTAAACTTACCTCCTTACTTTTTCTGTGCTATGTCCTTCTTTTGCTTCATGTGTTGACACCATCAGTTGCTTCTTGTTTATCATTTGGCGGAATTTGGCTGATTCAGAGAAAATACACTGAGAAGGCAGAGTAATCCAAGCTGTGACTGTCTAGGTACTATGAACAGAGGACACCACCTCTGGGCATATTACCTGTCCTTTATTTAAAGAATCTCCATTATAAAGTGCAAAGGCAGTCTTCCTGTGAAGTGAAAGACAGAACACACTTTGTTCCATATTCAGCAAAAACTTAAAAGGAATTCAACAATCTGCATGCAAAGGAGTTTGTACCAAAAATAAATCTTTTGGGGGAAATGTCCCACAGATAACTTCTAATGTTTTTTTGTTTGGAGTTGTTCTCACTCTCCACTGTCACTGCTCAGTTCTCTCCCATTTACTTCCTGCCCAGGATCCTGTGATGTCGAGCTGGGTCTTAAACTGTTGGCCAGACTCCTGAATTCTAGGAATGACACTGTAGACCCCTGTGAGGATTTCTACAAATATGCCTGTGGCAGCTGGGAAGGCAAACACTCAAGCAGAACCACAGAAGAATCACTAAATGTATTTGATGTGTTGTTGGAAGAAAACCAGTTGATCCTGAAAAGACTTTTAGGTAGGGACAGATGATTGGTGTGTTACCTTCAGCATCTTCCTCAGCCAGAGCTGAGAATACTAATAACTGAGAGCACAATCATTCCTAACAGGGACTGAGTCCAGTCTCTTTGTTCTTCTGTCATTACAGGTACAGATTTATTCTTGAGCATGTCATATTACAATAGCTGCATTTTAAACATTTTAGTTCCCCTTGCCAAGTGTAACAGATGAAAGTAACACTTTAAAATTCTGACAGCAAGCCAAATAATTTTCCTGTTGCCTTGTATAAGTAGACCCTTTTTGCTGTGTTTGTCTGAATGTGCACTCTGGTCATGTGTCCTGACTCCACATGGGACTGAAGCCTAGGTACGCACCACCTTCCTTTTGTGCTCCTGTTTCCATGCAAAGAAACTCACGTATTTGGCCTCAGGAAGAGTCATAGCAGAAGAAGGTCTCTTGCTTTGAGTGACCATGAGAAGTGTGAATGTATTTACTGTTCTGAATCAAAGTGCAGTGTAATGGTTTCTTACAACCTTTCTCTGCCTTAATACTGCCCCAACTTTTTTTTTTTTACCACTTTTGTAGTTCTTAATCTATTTTTTTTTCCTCAGAGGGCCCACAGTTTGGGATAAGAGGCTCAGCTAAAGAGAAAGCAATCCAGTTCTATCGCTCCTGCATGGATACCCAAAGGATAGAATCCCAGGGAGCTCAACCTTTGAAGGACCTCCTAAATCAGGTGAGTGTTCATGCTATTTCCTCTCCCTGCAGAAGATAATTCCTGCAGGAAAAAGGAAAGTGTGAAGTTAGGGTCATATGGTCCTACATGATGGAATTTTGCCAGCATCTGGTCATGAAATAAGTTCATGGTTCACAGCACAACTTCTAAGTGATAAATCTTCTAGCTTTAAATGCTGTTTCAAGATTTGATTTTCTGACATCAGGTACCTGAATCTTTCCTCATGACCTTACATATTAATTTAGGACTCTACAACAACCAAGACTGCAAAGAGGGATCACTTCTAATCTCAGAAGTTCAGTTCAATAGGATCCAATTTACAGATCAGGGAACATGTTGCAAAATGGATGAAATTTTTTTGTCTAAGATCTGATGGCCGTCCACTACTTCAGGCTTTATGGGAGCTTGTTGAAAGAGTAAAATGCTTCTCTTTCCATTCTGGGAGACTCCTCTCAGTGCCAGGGAGAGTTGTACATCTTCCTGCTAGCAAAGGGCATTTATGCCCTGTCTCCAAGGAGGATGCAGAACCTTCCAGCAGAAGAAACAGTGACTGCAGGCCTACCTGTGAATCTGCTTGTCAGGGAGGTGGGACCTGTAATCCCTGATTCCTGGTTGCCCTTTGGATGGCTTTTGAAAAATGAGACCTGTTTCCTTTCTCTTTCTTCTGCTTTTTTCCTGTACACCTTGTTCTGTTGATAATTATCATTCCTTTTTCCGCTTTCATTTTGCAGTTCGTTGCTTTGCTTAAGTGAAAGTAACAGGTCATTTTAAAGCCAACAGGGTATGTAGAAATCTTCATGAGTTTCCTCTGTTACTATTTGCTTTGTTGCTTCTCGGTTGTCATAATGACTAAGCTCATAGGAGTGAAAAAAAGATTTTGTAAATATGGATCAAACAAGTGTTTTTCTCACCTGCTGTCATGCTGTCTCTCTCCCTCTCTAGATAGGTGGATGGAATATCACAGGCACGGGGAAAGCAAAAGATTTTAATGAAACTCTTCAGACTCTTATGGGCAGATACAGCACCTTTCCCTTTTTCAGAGTCCATGTGGGACCTAGTCCTTTTGACCTCAAGACCAATATTATTCAGGTGGGTGGACTAAAGAAAGAAAATTATCAGGAAGCACTTGGAATAAAGAGTCAGTTACACAGCCCGTGAGACCCAGGCTTGCTCAAGTTAAGCCTATGTTCTTCTCTGAAGAAAGTTTTCCTGAATTTCAGTAAACTTCTTGATTTTATTACATAAAAAGCACTTATTTCTGGAAAATGAGCAGATGAGGAAGAATAAATCACTTACTTTCTCTCATCTCTTCTGCCTGACAGTGTAGATTGTACTTTGTCATGGAAGGGTTTGGTTCTTCTTATGTTCACAGGTATGACTAGTATAATAAATTGTGGTCTCTAAGTGCTATGTGTCTAATACACATCGCTTAATATGAATTTTGCAGCTCACTGTTGGGGTTTAAACCTGGTAGGTAGCTAAGCACCACAGAGCCACTCATTCACTTCCCCAACCAGTGGGATGGGGTTAAAAGTCAGAAGGGTAAAAGTGTGAAAACTCATGGGTTGAGAAAAAGACAGTTCAATAATTAAAAAAAAAAGAAAGAAAGAAAATAAAGAAGTGATGCAAAAAACCTCTAGTTGCTCATTACCAACCGATCACTGCTCAGCCAGTTCCCAAGCAATGGCAGCCCTGGCCAACGTCCTTCACCCCCACTTTTATTGTTGAGTACAATGTCATATGGTCTGGAATATCCCTTGGGTCAGTTGGGGTCAGCTGTCCCAGCTCTGTCCCGTCTTAGCTTCTCGTGCACCCCAGCATCCTCGCTGGTGGGGTGGGGTGAGAAGCAGAAAAGGACTTGACAGTGTAAAAGCTCAGCAGTAACTAAAACATCCCTGAATTCTCAACACTGTTTTCATTACACATCCAAAACACAGCCCCATTCTAGCTACTTTGAAGAAATTTAACTCTATCCCAGGCAAAACCAGTGCACCATGTAGAAACATTTAACAATGTGGTTTACATTTGAATATCAGGCACTGCAGATTTGTAATGAGCTTTTAAATGAGCTGCAGAATATGATAAATCCACAAAAAATAATTAGCAAACATTTTCCAAAAGTAAAAGCAATTTATTGACATTTCAAATTATGCGACATAGAAATTAACAAAGCCCATTGAGCATATCCTCACATTCCAGTGTTTCTGGAAATAACAAGATGTTTTTTCTTTACTCCTTTTTGCAGATTGACCATCCTGAGTTTGAGATGCCACCTGAGAGTAAATTCAAAAAGAAAAATTATCTTGAGGTAACATATCAGAGGCTGAAAAAGGTAAAAATAGCTATTTGGTGTAGGGATCTCATTGAATTGCTTCCTGGTTCAGAGTGGTCTGTTTCCATGGGTTACGGTCAGTGACCTTTGAAAATGTCTCCAGAAGGAATTCTTTACAAAAATCTCCACTTTTCTGGAAAGATAGTTTGTAAAATGTAACCCATTTTTAAATGCCAGGTTTAAAACTTCTAGTGCAGAAACAGAATGTTATAGTTTTAATTTGTATTTAATAAGTAATATGAACCTGGGCTTCCCTCTAGGTTTCACCTTGAATGAATGTTTAAAAAAAATGTTCTTGTCTAAATTAAGGCTTTATAACTTAAAATCTGTGTATTGGGGAAGGGGTAGCTAGCATTTCAAAAGTTATTTTAAAATGTTTTAACCTAAGCTGGGGAAACAAGCTCTTTGACCTTGGGAGTTATTACAACAAAGTTAATTTCATCACAGCTCTGTCATTTTTCTGAACTTATAAAAACTGAGTTGATTTCAGTTTCTCAGTCTGACTCTTTCAGAAGAGTCCTCAAAAAAATGAGCCTGTGTACTCATCACAAGTGTTCCTTTGATAGCTCAGGAACATAGCAGCAAGAAGCTGGCATTTTCTCTCCCATCAGAAATCCTGGCTCATTATATCACTACATCTCTCTCCTTTGACTCCAGAGATGGCCAGCCTACATCTCTAAAATTATTCCAGTATTTCACATAATTGTAAGCTGGGACAAAAATAACCTTTGGGGAATTCAGTGTTCTTCACTGAAAGAGAAGCAGCTGTACTCGGCAAACTGTATTCCACATGAATAATTACATAAGGATGTTGCAGTGAAGAAGACAGTTTTAGGGATGGGCCTGCAGTGGTTTTGAAAGATTGAAGCTTATATGATCAAGATGGATGGATGGATGGATGGGGTGACTAATTTTCAGTCATGTTTCTCCCACTGGTCATATGCTCTGTATTGCAGGTTCTCCGTGTGTATCTCTCATATTTGAAGAAACTGGGGAGCCTACTTGGAGGGCCACAGGATGGTCCCCCTGATTCCTTTTCCCTTACCTTGTCCTTCATCTCTAACCTCCAGCGAGTTGTCACCCCACTGCAGGAAAGACAGCAGAGGGGGATGCTGTTCTTTCGCACTACCATTAGGGAGCTACAGGTATCTATTCCTTAGAACCTGAGCAACACAATTTCATGTTACATTCACATTCTGAAGATCTGGATCAAAAGAGATGTGAGACACTCTGTGTAGATGCCATTCCCTTGCAACTTACACTTGAAGTCTGTTGAGCTTTAAATAACCTATTAACTTAATGTCTTTTATTGACAGCAGATGGATTTTTCAGGCCCAAAACTCTCTCCCATTCCCAATGCTAATTCAATTAAAAAAAGTCAATTCTCCTTTTCTACTATAATCAATACCCACATCATAAAAACAGTTTAATTTGTTGAAAGCATCTCTTGACAGTATCAGAGAGACTATCCCAGTTTCCCTATTATTTCCTGTCAGTCAATTTAGATTCATAGTTCAGCATGTAAGCTTTGTTTTACTTCTAGGAAAAGGCACCTGCTATTGACTGGCTGTCATGTCTCCAGGCTGTCTTCCATCCTATGCCACTGAACCTCTCTCAGCCGATTGCAGTGCATGACATGGATTATTTAAGAGGCTTGTCACAGCTCATCGAACAATGGCACAAGGAAAGGTAGGAGTCAAAATCTATGGTTATAGTTGTTCATGCCTCGAGAAGTATTAACTTCAGATACCATAAATCAAAGAGGTCTCTTTTAGAGGCTGCTGAATCTAGTAGCCTAACAATTGCAAGGCTGCTGTGGCTCTACATATACAGGTTTAGCCAGTACTAATGCTTAGCATATATTCCCAATAGGCTTGCACATGCACATACCACATATGTACACACATATAAATATATATAGATACATGCATCACACAGATCAATAAAGATGGAACACAGTGCCTTTACTGGCACCCACCCACCCATAGCACTCATACAAACATGAACAGCTCAGCCTGATCCTATTGCTCCTCTCCAGCTGATCACGATTGGTCTATATTAGTGAAATATGTATACGTACACACACAATATGGATCACTCCAATAGCTGGTCTTAGATATTCAGTCTGTCCAGAAGCTGGCCCCAGGTCCCCCGGTGTCCACAGCTGCTGGCATCTGGATATATAAGCCCCTAAGTCTTGCAGCCCTACTTTGGTTGCTGGTACTCTGGTCTCTTCCTGTTACACGCACACATACACAAGCAGATCTCTCCAGTAGCTGGTCCAAACCTCTAGACTCTCCAATAGCCAACTCTCAGACACCTGCTCTCTCCAGCAGCTAGCTTGGACCAAAGTCCCTCCAGTAGGCAACTCCTGGACTCTTTGTCTCTCCAGTATCCAGTCCCATCCCCATACACAGAGAGCAGAATGTTATTTAAGAATAGCATTTAATAAGATAGGACAGATTCTGGTGACCATGTGCAGGGCTGAATCAGACAGATGTCTTGGCAGGCCACAAGTTTATGCTCAACCATTCCCTCTTACCACCTTTCCTCTCCATTTTCCCATGCATGTTCCCCCCAATCTACCATGATCCTTCCCTTTCCCTGCCTTTGGTCCTTCCCATAAACATTCCATAATAAATCTCACAGAATCCCACAGACCCCTCAAAATATTCTATAAGTTTCACCCAGTCCTAAAAATGCTCTTTCTCCTGCTTCCCATAAAGAATCCTGTGCCCCAGCAGGCAATTACCCCTTGAGTCTTCATGGTGTTCTGGGGGAGAGAGTTTCTTCGGTTGAGTCATGTCAAATCATCCTCCTTTGATAGCCCCAGGTGTAGCCCATTCAGAATACTTTGTTATTGTTCAGGTTACTAGGGTTCTTCTGCCTTAAATTATTCCTGACACTTGCCATGCCTCTGTGTTTATAGTGACTAGCCTTCAATCTTCAGTCTTTTTAAATGTCATTTTCCTACAGGGTCCTTCACATTTACATGATTGTTTGTCTGGTTGGGAATCTCTCCCCAGCCCTTGACAGTCAATTCCAAGATGCACGCCTGGAGCTATCTAAGATTCTTTATGGAAAACTGGGATCTAGAATGGTGAGTTAGCCTTTAACTACCTTCTTCAGCCTGACCAGCAGCTGAACACCCTAGCTGATCACCTTCTAGATGTTCTCTTGATGTCTTGTCTGGATGGATTTCTTAGATTTAGGAAGGAAAACTACTCTCACTAAGCCATTAAATGCTTCCTTTTTCTCTAAGAAATGCGGGAGTAGACATGACACCCAAAACTTTAGAGAGCTAAGTGCACTGTATCACGGGGTGGGGAACAATATATAGATGGTCACCTTTCTTCTATGTATTTGTCTCAGCTGCCATATGAATCTTCATCTTGTGTGAAAGTAAGTGGAGTAAATCATAAGGACATTAATGCTTTACTTGATTAAAGTTTTCTGAACTAGCTTAAACGGAACTACATTACTTACCATTCACTATTGGCATATTTAGATAGCAGCGTATATGCTACTGACTGCACATTTACATATCTTTTTACTGTCTTCCTATCTCTTTGTCCTCACTCTCATGTGTCTCTATTTCTTTCTCTGTTCTTATAGTTCGCAGCTGAGCGCTGGAGGAAGTGCTTGACTGATACCACTTCTTTCTTTGAGCCAGTTCTAGGGCAGATGATTGTGCAAGAAATTTTCCCTCAGCAGAGCAAGCAACTTGTAGGTATTCATCCTCTTAACCCCCAAGCAGAGCTCAGCTTCATCTTTCTTTTTTTGACATGCCAACTTAAGATCACATCAAGGCAGCAAAATCATGTGTAGATTTTATAACTTTTTACCTGTTCCTATACTTATGCACTTCCCCTCCTTTTGGGGGAATGAAAGAGGTCAGAACAAGACATTACTGTCATTGCTAGAATAATCAATGCTAAAATACCAGTTATTATCTTTATCTCAACTGTTAGCAAAGTCATGTGTGCAGCACCAATACCTATGACAGCCCTACAAATGCATGCAATCTCACTGTGCTTCCTGGAATGACAGTTAGTATAAACAGTATTCGTCACCAATCTGACATATTTAAATAAGATTTTCAATTGCAAAGCCATTAAGCCATCATATGACCAGCTGTACAGAAACAAAATCAATGCCAAAACATTCTGAGTAAAAGGAACACCTTCTTTTTTTTCCTTTGATGATCAGCGTTCCTTTTTCTTTTGAGGGAAGTTAGTGTAGGCCCCAGGTTTTATAAGGAGTTTGCAGTGTATAAAGTGACAAGAGTAAATAAGTTAATGGGAAAACTAAGACTACGTGTAGTGAAGCACAAAGCTGAATGAACAAAACATGATTTTGTGAAGGAGAGACTCAGGTTGCCATAACTTTGAAAAGGGAGACACCACCATGAAATACTTGTGGATACTGAATTTTATTTCACTCAAGAAGTGGGGCAATCATTTGGTCCACTCTTATCCCAACAGGGATTGAATGAAAAAGAATTGTCTCCCTCTTAGTTACCATGAGAGGCAAGATGAAAAGGTGTGTGGGAGAGAATGATGAGCCTTCTGAGGAACCACTGGATGCCAAATAACTTAAGCCTAAACCATTGTAGAAACTGAAATCTCTTCTTTCATCACAAGAAGAGGAATTTTCCCCCAGTTATTCTGTGGTTGAATTGCGGGAACATGGGAAGATGGTAGCTAAGCCTGAGCAGTGTTTTTCTGCAGTTCTGACCGTGCCTTCTTTAATCCATTGCAGGCTGAGCAGATGTTCTCTGAGATCCAAGATGCCCTCTATGGCCAACTGGATCAGTTGGAGTGGATGGATGAACAGACCCGCCAAGAGGCTAAAGTCTTGGTGTGTGCAGAAGGCAGAAGTTACTGAGGCCTTCCTTTCCCTGAAGCTTTTGGATGGTTTTATAAGTGCCATCACGCCATGTGATCGTACATTGATGTGTAGGCAAAGAGAGGCTCAGTGTTTGTTTGTCCATGGATACTCTGAATTAATTGTATTGAGATACAATTCAGTTTTATGCACCTAAAGAGGTTAAAAACTATAAAGCTGAATGCCAGAAAACAATGCTATAAAGAAAAAGAAGAGTAGAACAGCATTAGGCCTCAGGTCATTGAGTTAAGGAACCAGAGTAGCAAGAGAAGATGTCTTGTTGAAACAGAGTAGCTGTTATTTTGAAGGGCTGATTCACTCTAAACATAGAGTTTATAAAGGACTTCTAGAATACAAAGCCTCCTGTTGGTCACATGTCTTTCTGTTTGTTTGTTTATTATGATTTTAGGTTTCCAAACTACAAGTGGAGATTGGCTATCCAGCTCACATACTCCAAACTGCCAAAGTGAACCTGGAATACCAGAATGTGAGCTATATAATGTAAACATGCCTGCCTCATTATTGGCAGTTTACCTGTACCAACTGCTATCTTGTCCACTGCTAAAAAAGGCTATGGCCTCTGGAACAATGCACATTTCTTACTGTTCATTTTCTAAGAACATATGGGCCCAGAGAGCCTTTATCTGTTGCTTCTGTGTTGTTGCCTATGCTATCTCTTACTTACAGTGGCTGGCCTGAGAGATTGATTGTGACCTGCTCGTATGTTCTGTTTGGCCTGAAGATAACATTCCTGTCATATCTTAAATTGAAGGTGTTTAGAACTGGGAGAGAAAAAACCACAAGTATTCCATTGGTTTGTCCTTTGATGAACCCTTTTTTGACCTGTAGGACATATCTCTTTCTCATACTGTCCAATTCATTCCTCGTTCATGCCTTATGACACTCACATTACCTGTCTCTTCCCTCAGCTGGAGATAAGTGAAGACAGTTTTTTCCTCAATGTGGTGGCTTGCTTGAAATTACTAAGGCAAAATTCCTACTTGAAACTCCTTCAGCATCACTCACAGGACAAGTAAGTGTCAGATACTGATCTAAAAAAATGTAGCAGTCTCACACACTCATGGACTGAGGTTGGAAGGGACCTGTGGACATCACCTAGTCCAACCCTCCTGCTCAAAGCGGGATCAGCTAGAGCAGGTCACTCAGGACTGTGTCCAATTGTGCATCTATACCTCTTTTTTAATGGAGAAGGAGGGGGAGGGCAGGTGTGGGGCTGGGGCAGAACTCGACACAGTACTTCCAGATGTGGTTTCACCAGTCCTGAATAGAGGGGCATGATCACCTCCCTTGACCTGCCAGCAACACTTCTCCTAATGCAAGACAAGATGCTGTTGTCCGTCTTTGCTGCAAAGCTGCATTGCTGCATCCTGCTTAAAAAAGCCTTTAATCTGGCAGCCTGTTTTATATTCAGTCTGAGCTCATGCTACCAAAAAACCCCACCATTGTGGATGGCCCCCAGACCCCTGAAAAAAGAACCTTTTTTGCCCGTGAACCCTTGAGTAAGGGGAATAGCTGGTTCTCCTGGACTTAGCAGCAAAGCAAGCAGCAAAGCAAACAGCAGAGCACTGTGATGACGTGAATGCTGGCAGGGTTACCTCAAAGGCAAGACATAGGATGCTTCAGAAGGCAGGCAGCATTGACAGGCATGCTTGGGACCTTAAACCACCTGAAGAGTATTCTGTGCAGGTCTTCACAGGAGATTACTAATCCAGACTTAACTTGACAGAGAAGTTGTGAGGGTGAATCCCTTACTGTGTGTGAAAGCTAAGCTACTAGCTCTGACCATCTGTAAAAAAGTGAAGGTTTATTTCAAACACCTTTAACTCTAGATAATGTGAATTTCATCATTTGCTGCTGCTGTATGAACAGTTGTACTGAGCAGAGCATTTTTGCAAGCCCAGTGGAGGAAGGGAGCAAGGTATGAGATAAGGACTTAATACATTCTCTCATTTCTCTTTTTCTGCTTCTAGCTGGCATGTGTCCCCCTGGACTGTGCATTCATACTACTCATTAAGGCACCACATGGTGGTCTTTCCTGCTGGAATGTTCCGCAGCCCTTTTTTCCACATCGAGTTTCCCAGGTATGGAGGGGTTGCAAAGGTGGAAGCTGAATGTAGTCCCTTGGCTGCACCATGTTTCCAGGAAGAATCTTAACGGGTCTGTCTTTAACCTCTTTCTTACTACATCCCAGAAAGACACAATAAAGGAGGGAAAAATAGCTTTTTCTAAAGCCAGATGGATACTGCCTTACGAATTCTGAGTGTGATCATTGACTCTGCCGGAGCAAAATCAGAATCTAGGTGAAACTAAGATAAGCCAAGTATATTACTCCAGAGCAAAGAGGCAGAAGTCTCATGTAGATTAACTGCAAAGAAGACATTGTGCCTTTGCCTCTCATTTTCTAGATTCCAAGAATTCCTCAAATCTAACCCATAGAAATCTAACCCAGAGAAAATAGAAGCCTCACAGAGCGACATTTTGTCAGAAGTCTTTTTCAAATAGATTAAACACAGTTCTCTTCCTTTTTTAAAGAAACCTTCTCTAATAAGCAAACACATTTTTAATTCTGAGTCTTCCCCGTCAATGACACATCCGTAGACTGTACTCTTACAGTTGGGTTCTTCGATCGTATGGAACGGATATGCAATATTTTTCTGATATTAAAAGCACTTAGAACAGTTGACTATAAAAATACTATTTTATGTCCTTTTTTGCATGATAATGGATAGATAATTCTCCTAATCCCATTGTACTGTAAGATAACCTCACACTATGCAAGAGGCTGAAGTTTGAAATAAACATGTCTCAGTTAAAGGTAATTATTTTCTCCATGGTCATCTTCTACCACTAGTTGTATGACATCTTCTAGTGCTTGCAGTATTTAATGAATTCATTATACTATGAAGAACAGGACACCTCAAAAGAATAATAGAAAAAAATATTTTTTCCAGTGGTATGGACTGTCACTTACCATATTCTTCCTCTCTGAAAAAGTATCTACAGCTTCTTATTCCTTTTGTATTCAGTGTTAGTGAAATACATTTTTTCTCACTGTCATCCCAGTTGACTAGACCGGTAAGTCAAACTTGATCAGCTTCTGGTGAGTTGGCACAATAGCATTTTCTCAGATGATTCTCCAAAGTTTAAACTTTACTGACAAAAGCCAATTCCGATGACTGTGAGGATAATTTTTAAAATGAGAAGTCAGCAAAGCAGTACAATTGTTATAGAATCACAGCATCATGGAATGGTTTGGGTTGGAAGGGACCTTTAAAGATATCTAGTCCAACCCCACTGCCATGGGCAGGGACATCTTTCACTAGATCAGGTTGCTGAAAGCCCCATTCAACCTGACCTTGAACACTTCCAATGAATGGGCATCCACAACTTCTCTGGGCAGCAACTATAAGTTACGAGCTACAGAGCTTCTGAAAGAGCAGTTCTAAGAGAAGACGCGTTGTTCTGTTCTTGTCACTTACTGCTGAGTTCCCAGTGATGTAATGATGATCTACTGCAACCATTTCATGCTTCAGCAGTGTTAATCAGTGCATGTAAAGAATGAATGAGCCCATCATTTCGTATTATGGAAATGCATTTTGAGTGTACTTTTACTTGTGAGACTGCTTGTAAATTCATTGCATAGAATCATA
The DNA here is from genome assembly GCF_929443795.1 of Astur gentilis. Classification (NCBI taxonomy): domain Eukaryota; kingdom Metazoa; phylum Chordata; class Aves; order Accipitriformes; family Accipitridae; genus Astur; species Astur gentilis. The sequence goes on along the minus strand of NC_064900.1, from coordinate 422,727 downwards.
GAAATTCTGATTGGAAAGAACTGCTGGAGGTCTCTAGTACAACCTCTTGCTTGTAGCGAGATTACCAATGCTAGACCCAAGTAACTGTAGTCAAACCTTCATGATTTTAATTTGCCTTGCCAGTTTTACATATCATTTTTCACTAGACAGCTGTTGCAAGGTCACTTCTCCTACCATCCAGCTTTTGTATGATTACCATTGCAGTTACTGTTTGTGCAGCAATTCAGCCAGTACTGGGTAAATAAGGACATATCTCAACAACAATACATATTATTAGAATTAATACAGGCAGAATCTTATTCACAGACTCTTCATTATTATGATGGCTTATTAGCTACAAGTACTTTAATGCAAAACCATAGTACAATTTTAAGCATTGATAGAGTAATTTACAGTTGTATTTGCATTTTTACAGAGTGTATCACATCTGAGAGATGTATTTCTCTGTGTTCTCACAGTAGAATGCTCCTGAGCAGCTCACAGTTGTGCTCAGTGGCTATAAAGAATGCTCACCTGCTCTTTTTTATTTTTTTCAAAAGCATTCTTTTCATGTTTATTTTTCAGTGCTGTGAACTTTGGAGCCATTGGGGTCTTCATGGCACATGAACTTCTTCATGCATTCTATGATTATGGTGGGTACCAGCTGTGGTGTCTTTGTTTACTCTTCTAGGTCCCCACTGGTACTTTCCCTCAGGGTATCTTAAATCCCGGTCCCTATATCAGTGTATACATATATTATTAGGGTAGATGAAGCTAAGGAAAACTCATTCCAGGCCATGCTGACTACTAAGAAGACTCAGTTATTAATGTGAGGAATACAGGTGAATGCCAGAAATACCTTTACGTTCCAGGATTTTTTTTTCCCCACAGTGCTGCCTGGGGGCTGTCCTAAATGCAACAGGAGTGCACTACAGAGATCTATAGACTGCTTGGTTGAACAGTATGAAAGCTATGGCTTTAAGGTCAACGGTACTTTTACACTGTTGGAGAATACAGCTGACACTGGAGGGCTCGCCATTGCTTACCAGGTATTGTAGTCTACTTACTTCTCTAATCTCATATTTTCACCACACAACTCAACCGCCATGTTACAAGATTGCTCTGCTGCATCCCTCTACTACATGCTGCTCCAGTTCCAGATTTCTTGCACACCTCTGCCAGTGCAGCATGTGCCCTGCATGTCCTCTGCTATTCCAGATGTAGGTTCCTCACAAAGCTTTGCTCATAACCTCACTACTTCATGTAAGACAACTTCTTCCCTTCACCAGTTCTGGGGTGGGCCTTTCTTTACTTCTGCATTTACATCATGCATAAAAAAGCATGTTATGTTTGTATGTTTATGTTATACCTGAGGAACTAAGCTGAGACATGGACTAGAATTCTGTGCAATGGTAAAATGACTCCATAATGATGTTTTCAGCAATACTTTAGTCTAGAGAGAATTTTTTATTTCCTCATGCAGTAGTTCAGCAGTTTAATTAATTACTGAGTGCAGGATGCTCTGAGATCTCTAGGTCTCAGATGGTGCACGAAGAATGTTGGGAGGTAGAAAGTCTTTTAATTTTTATTCAAATATTTGTGACTTTCTTTGAAAGTAATTTTCATTCTTTCATAGTGCAGTCACCACATCTTCTCTTAAGATGATGTGAATGTGGTAGTGTCTGAAATGGGAAGCAAAGGAGTTAGGGTGTTATTCTCCTGTCTTAAAGCTGTTAGGGGCATGGCCAGCAGCAGGGAGCCTCAGAGCGAGGAGAGAGAGATACAAACTTGCTAATTTATTAAATATATATGAGATTGATGTATTTCATTGACAGAAGACATAGTTTTGGGACACTATCCATAGGGAGATTTACTATTACTAATCTTCTCTCTCCACAGGCCTATAAGAATTGGCTGAAAAAGCACAAAGAAGAGAAGGATTTTCCTAAGACTGGACTTTCACACGACCAGCTTTTCTACCTCAGTTTTGCTCATGTAATGAATTCTAGGCTAGTCATGTGTCTCTCTCCATTGTCTTTCACATTATTACAGTTTTTCTTTCTCAGTATTCAATCACTTTTCCCCCTCTTCACAGAACTGGGAATGACCGATGTTTCTGGGAGATCCAGAACCTTATTTAGAAAGCTAAAGTTCACATACAGGGCCCCTAACCTGTTGTGGATCTCAAAGCTAACAAAAGGCCTGTCTGCAAAAATATCTTTTACAAAGCTTTGAAATCTACCAAAATTAAGTTGTAGCAGACAAGTTGTGTCAGGGAAAGCATGCTTCATTGCCAGCTTCTGAGTACTTTTTTGCTGTTGTGAGAAATCTTACACATGGAAAGTGGAATTTTACTGGAAAAGGCATGTGTCTCTCCATCCCTTCCTTCATCCACCTCTCTGTCATGTTGAATAACTAGATGTCATGTCATTCTGAGTGACGGATAGTGAAAAAAAAGAGTTTAGAAATGTTATTTAGAGCTAAAGAACTAAAGTACATGCATACATAGCTTGAGATTTCTGTGGGAACCTGGTTTAAGGATTTGTGCATTGTTGTGCAGTTGAGTTCCTCATGATAGATCATTGGATTTCTGTGCTCAGAAAAGTCACACCCTTAGAAGTCACTGTAATTGTGCAAAGGGAAAAGTTTTGTGCATGTATTGACATTAGGTCAGAGCAGCATGTAGAAAAGCAGTTCTGAAATCACAGGTTATTGGGTCTTGGTGGCAAGATTTGCATTTCAGAGGCTATCTGGCAGCTACTGCATCATTTGCCAATGAATAAAGACTGAAATCAAAAGAGTGAAGACTTGGATTGCCAGTTTAACACCAGTAAGGTCACATAACCTTCCCTCCAATCCCTTGAGCAGTAATGGGGTGTTGTGTAAGTACTCTCCTTTCTTGATAAGCACACATTGCTTTTGCTTAAGAAGCTGAATCTACACACTGATACTACATCTATACCATTATTTTAGATGGATTCCAAGGTTGTATGCACCTAAACTCCAAGGTGTTCTAAATTCTCTGTGTTCTGGACTACGCAGTATAGAAAAAGAGCAGGTAGCTTGTCATATAGGGAAATTGGGACAGAAAAGTTTAGGGAAGGGCAAAACAGAAATTGTGGTGGTGAAGGGAAAGATCTGAACATTGTTGGTACCCATGTAAGTGTGTTTCCTTGTTTACTCCAGCAGCCTCAGTCATGTGTGCAGAGGCATGAGGAGCCTTAAGTCTTGTTCATATGAGGACTTTCAGCCAAACTGACCTATCTGTTTTGCTTCCTTTCAGGCAATGTGTGGACATCAGGATCCTGAAAAACTACAGTCTTCCCTGAACACAGATCCACACAGTCCCTTGCCACTTCGTGTCTGTGGGCCTGTCAGCAATAGCCCAGACTTTGCCAAGCACTTCCACTGTTCCAGTGGATCCCCAATGAACCCAGACAACAAGTGCCACGTCTGGTAATCTGCATGGAAAAGGAGGAAGAGAGATATGACCCCAGGGAGAGGAAGGCCTGACCCATGAAAGTATGACCATCTTCTCAGGGCCCCTAGGGTGACATGGTGCTCTTATTCACTCCTCTACGTTCCTTTTCTTGTTATCCTTTCCCCAGCGGTTGATGGTAGCAAAATTCTTAAACTGAGCTCGTAAGGAAAGAGGGTCTCCTCCTACCCCTCTCAGGACTCTATCCCAGATGCGACAACTCTGGACTTCAGCAAGTCCCAAGGTAGCAAGATAACTAGCTAGTCTCCAGTACGCAACAACTTCTGAGGAGTTGTAAACAGGACTGTTGCATTATTAGTCCCTCTGTTCAGTGCATTTCTCTGTCTACTCCAGCAGCCTCGCAGTCATGTTGAATGGACAGAGCAATAAAGTGGAGTTCTAAGACTTGTTCATGTAAGATTGGCTCTTAGGAAAATCCTATGGATTACTATACAAACCAGACATGTAAGTTTCCAAAGAGGGAAGAATCCTCTTCTCTTCTTCTGCCAGTAAATGGAGATAGGTACTAGGAAAGACTTGGTGGCTCCAGCTTCTAGGCTGAATGATAAGTCACCTAATAATGAAGGTTATTGAAGGCCTTCTCTGTTCTGGCTTTTTTATCAGCAAAACTCCTAAGAGACGAAAGAGGAAAGAGGAAAGCATCCCCATTGGTGGGAGGGGGATTGGGAGCTGAGAACAGATTCTCTTTCTTCTTTCTTTTCCAGCAAGATTGTCTTTTTCTAGTCTCTGTTTAGGGTTGAGGATATGGTTGAGGGTGGAGTATGGGACAGTTACAAGGGTTTTTAGAAGTCTCTGAAGGCTGAACAATTAGAATTCCAAGAACTTCTCTGGATCCTGAATCTAGTTCTCTCATCCCTACATTTGTAATATTTGTCATCCAAACAGAGGAACAGAGCTGCTGTAGGATTTTACTTTCTACTTGAAATTGAATTTTAGGTATTAATTTACTTTAGAGGAAGAAGAGAGTAAGAAGTAATATATTTTAGGGTAGCAGGAGAAGTTCTTAAAGCACATTCTTAAGAGCAACCTAATAATTACATCAATTTCAGGTTCTGATAATTAGAAAATTTATACCAATGTTCTAAAATTTACCAAAGTTAATAAGTATACAAAATACTCTTACCTTTTGCATACTCTTCAAACTGTTCTTGATTATGGGAGCATTTTTATTTTACTTATTATATTGGCTGCCTGGGGATTGGTTGTGGAATAGGTGATGGCAAGTGGAAACATCCCTTATCAATCTAAGCATTGTAAAAATTGTGAAAATCCTAATAACTGTGTTAATTCTTTCCAAGTACTGACCGGTACAGCAAAACATTTCCCAAGAACAGACTGTTCAGAGATTTTGTTTTCATTAATTAACTAAAATACTAATAAAGTGTTTGCTTCAAAGAAAAAAATTACTTTGATTGCAAACTCTTTATTACCAGGCCTGTTTCTTTCCTCTATATTTGTACTGTCCCCAGCATGACTGGAGTTCCTAGCTGAACTTCACAAGTAATAAATAATATACCTTGAAATAATTTATTTACCCATCATAAAAAAATAACAAAATTGGGCTTGTGCTTATCTTTACCATTTAAACAGTGTATACTCTTCCTCCATTTGTTTAATCAATTTTGTCCAAGCAGCATGTCCAGACTGTCTTTCTTTTAGATGCTAATAGAAATTAACATTGTACCAGACCTTGTGTGTAATACAGAAGTTATGTCAATGTACTGAAACTACTTGGCTTCTTTGTTTATAATGTATAGAGTAAGCAAAAGCTATTGACAATCTGCCTTTTGAGGAGCCTTTACCTTTTATTGTATCTATCTTAAGTGTATGGGGGGACAGTTCCCTGGAATATGCTATTTTTTGTTGTTCTTACAATGTATGATGAATTTATGAAAACTCTGTTTAACAGGATCAACCTTGAAGTTGGTGAGTTGAATCAGTTCTTATTACTAATTATGATGTTTTTACACAAAGAACATATGGGAAGTGCAAGAAGGGAGGTCTGGCTTAGAAAAAAATTACATGAGTCTTGGACTGAGAATTTATTGTGTTTCTCAAGGAGAGAACAAAACTCTTTAAGTATGTGCACAAGGTCCCTGCCCTTGTCCTCAGTGTTGCAAGTTCCCTGGGATGTGGTTGGTGAAGAGAAGCCATGCTGCCTAGTAGGTGATCATGAAACACAGGTAGATGTTCAAACTGTTAGGATCCATGACCATAGAAATTATTTAATGCTTTATGTCACACATAAAAAAACAAGCACAACACTGCCAGTTTTCAGGGAAAGAGCCAGATCCAACAGCAGATCCTTCACCGATGAATTCCTCAGTCTCTGTGAGTCCTCTTGCTGCACCATGTTGATCACCTCCATTCCTTCCCCTGTTGATGAGGCCACAAATGTTTCCTCCATTTGCTCCCAGCCTGTAACAGGGGTGGGTGGGAACAACAAAAGCTTTCTTCTTGTCCTCTTCTTTCATACTTGGATCCTTTTCACCTCTGCTTCCCTCTCTCTTTTCTCTCCCTGCTTTCTAAACTTTCAACTCCAGTTCACCCTTACTGTGTGTCCATTTTCTCCTTCATACTAAGCAGCTTTTCATTCATGCCCCTTCCCACTCTCTGCTTCCCTTGTCCTATTCTTGTTTCTGCTCTTCCTGATTCAGTGTATATTCCTCTATGCTCACCCTCCCCATAGCATCCTCATAATTCCCAAGTGTGTTTTCTTGATGTGTATGGATGCCAGTGTGCAAACCTGCCCTAAACTTCTCCCCTTTGCCCTGCTAAGTGCATGCAATTGCAGCAGTGTGGTAAGTGGTCATCCAGGAAGGGGAGACGATCCTTATTGATATTTTACAAGGGGAACTGAGGTACAGAGAAACAAGTCATTGGAAGAACTGGGGACTGGAATCTGGACTCTGTGGTTTGACACTTGCAGGATTTTTTTCTTTTCCCTTCTTTTCTCAACACAATCTTTCCCATTCTCTTGTTACAAATGTGTCTTCTTCCATTGATTTTCTCTTCACTCATTTTCTCCCTCATGCATTTGGCCAATTTCCCCACTTCTAAACACACTTCCTCCCTGACTGTTGCCTATCTTGCTTTCTCTTTTCCCATGCTGGCTCTACTTCTCAGACTTATTCTCCCCGAATTGCTGCACTTGGGTTGTTTCCTGGGTATGCTGTGTGCTGTGACAATGTCTCATTTTTCCTCTTCAATTATATTGCTGCATGACAGACAGGAGAAAAGTGTCCAGCAGAGCAAAGAGACAGAAGGAGGGAAGAGGAAAGAGAAGCATGGCTCAGACACTCCCCAGGAAACAGTACTTGAATGGCCAGCATGTCACAAGCTCTAATTTTGTTTTCATTTTTTTTGTAAAGAGGGACCTATTGTCAGGTTGAGAGCAACTGATCACTTCAGAAAAGGTTGCAGATCTTAAAGTGAGCCACAGCTCCAGAGAGCAGATCAGGGTCAGAAGCCATTGTCTTTTCCAGTGCACAGCCAGTCAGTTTTTTTCAGGAACTAGGGGCAGTGATTACTGACTTGCCACAGGGCAATTGAAGTCATTTTAGATAATTGCTCTCTCAAGCAGTATTTTGATTTTTAGAGGGAGTTGTGTGTTAGGAGCACTCGCTTCTTATTGCAGGTAGGATCTTTTAAGAATTTATCTTCTCCTTAGAAAGTTTTAACTCTTGCCTCTAAGATTCTTACAGGTTTTCTGGCTTCCTGGTTCCACCAGGAAGCTTGGCTTGGAACAAAGTGCCTGCTTCCTTATGGCTCTGTTTTGAGAAACCACCAGTTTCTGGGCAAAGAACTTTACTGTTAGCCTACATCCCATCAAGTAATAGTAGGAGAGGTGGCATGAGAAAGACTGCAACCACAGTGGCAGATGTGACTGTCTCTCAGAACATTGTACAAGGCAAGTACAGAGCACAATGAAATATATAATGCTTATATGAATAAGAGAGTTCTTGCCTGAAAAAGGCCTTTGGAAATCTTTTATTTTGGAAATCGCTTTCTCCTCACTCTCCTTCCTTTATGTCTTCTTCCTTTTCTCCTTTTCTGTATTTTACCATTACAAGAGTCATCCCAGATTCATTCTTCCATCTTTTCAGGGCCATGACTGCAGTAATAAGCTTTAATGGCCCTTACCAGCCTCAGCCAGAGCCTTCACCCCCATCCTCTGCCCATGGGTCCAGGAGCTTCATGTAAGCTCAGGCCTGGATCCCCAGTCTCTAGTTGTGGTGTGTTGCAAGTATATGCCTCGCTCCACCTCCAGCTCCATCACAGCTGTGCCTGGCCATGGACCCTGTTATTCTGGATCTTGACCTACAAATTCCCTATTATGATATATGATCCCTTCCAAGTGAGCAACCTGGCCCTGGGTGCTGCCCCCAGGATTCTAAATAAAGCCCCCTGCCCTTCTGGCTGCCCAGCCTCTGGTGCTCCCCAGGGGTGGCCTGGACCTTTCTTTTCAAGCCCACTGAGCCTCCAAAGCTCCCCATGGGCAACCCGATCCACACCCCAACCCCCTTCCCCAGGCTTTAAGCTCCCCTGGAGATGCCCATTTCCCAGTTTCTTAACCCTTTCCTGGCTCTTTGCCTTTGGAAATTGCCCTGCAGCATCCCATAGCGATTAAATTACTCTACAGCATGTCCATTGGGAACCCAGATCTCCATAGGGTGTGAGGGGGGCCTGCTGCCAGGGCCTTGACTGAACAAAGAGGCTTTAATGGCCCAGACCAGCCTCCTCCCACATCCTCTGCCCCATTTCAGTGTAGGGCTGGGCAGTCGCCCCACATCCTCTGCCCCATTTCAGTGTAGGGCTGGGCAGTCACTGGGCTGTGTCTGACCCTGGTTACTGTTGCTGCCTCTGATCCTGACACTGACTGGCATTCCTCCTTGAACTTGGACCTGTCTCATCATCACGGACTTCCCTGGTGACCTCTTGTCTGACCCTCACTACCATCCCCAGGGCCGTCCTACTTGTCCTGCTCGGGGCTGTGGGGACGGGGCCCTGGCAAGCGAGGCCTCTGCCCTGCTGGCCTTGTTATCACACTCAATTGCTGGCTCCCTCTTCCTTAGGGACCATCTGACCCCCATTGCCCCTTGACGCGTATCTTTTCATTCCTCTTTTGCTTTTGTCTTTGACAAACCAAGCTTCTGTGTCCATACTGCATCTCACTTATTTGCTCTCCGAGCCTCCTCTTTCTCATCCTCTTGCTTCAACCCATCCTCTCACCTGCTGACAGGCTGTTTCCCTCTTGCTGTCCATTCTTGGCTGTGTGAATCATGGTCTGCCGCTTCAGTGGTGTGAAGGCATTAGAGAAGACTCGGCAATAAGTGGCTGGGAGCACAGCCACCAGATAGATGGTAAGTGCCAGGGAAACTGTCAAGGTTGGATTACCGCCCATCCAGTTCTCCTGTCCAGCACAAGACACTTTTGCTCCTCACCCCTTTTCAGCTAACGGAGTCAGGATTTCCCTGGCACCAGTCTTACTCGGGGCACATTGTGACATCACTGGGCTCATCTGAAATACAAAGTCATCTGCTGTTAGGCAGAAACACTGTGGACTTCGCGTCATATGTAGCTAACAACACCCTAAAGCATGAAACGAAAAGAGTGCAGAAGATTTTGGGAATCAATGAGAGTATGTCTCTGCTCAAAGTTAAAAAGAAATAGAATGAAAGGGATAGGATCATAACAATAGGACACCATCTGATGTGAAAAATCACGCTTAATCCTGGACATTTCTGTAGTTCCCTCTTACAAGTAGTGCTCACAAGTAACTGACTGAAACTGGACAAAAAGATTTTATAAGATCGGTGCAAGTGGAGGGGAAAGGAAAATGTAATGACTTTCTCACTTCAGTCTTTAACCATTTATTAGTATTTTGTGCTGTTTGGTTCACACAGCCTCTGTGAATAGAAATAAATTTTTAAAAAACAACAGTAGAATGGCAAGCATGTGTTTTTAAATGTCCTCTAGATGGTGATCTAACAACATCAATGCAGAAACAGCTCATCTTACACAGCACCTATTCTACAGGGGCGGGCGGGGGGAGGGGGTGGGGGGTGGGGAATCTTATTAATGCTTGCCATGCACTTTGCCAGACCAAATTGCTGACTCTAATTGAGTCTCTTTCCAGACTACATTTTAGGCCTTTGATGATGATTTTCCACCGTGTAGCCTGGGAGACAATTTTCTAATTATTTTCAAACTCACATTTAACTCCAACTATCATTTGCTGTACCAAATATCTTCCACACGTCCTGAATTTACATAAAGTTTTATGTTACCATTGGCTTTCCCTTCCACCCCCCCCCACACACACACACCACCCCCCGTCCCTTTTCTACTATTAATAATGGTCTTTTTATTCAAGATCTTCATGTATTTTCTGTAATGCCAAAAACCTGTCTGGAATTTAGGCAGGTCAGGCATTTATCTTGTCAAATCAAGATAATAATTATCTCAGGCCTATGAAAGTCACTACAGAAGTAAGCACATGCAAGGATATATACACTCTGATTTATAGACAAAGATTTCTACACCAGGTGGTGGTCTTGGGTCATCTTCAGCTTGCTGTCCAAAACATTAAAGGATTTTTTTCCAGATAGTCCTCAAAAGATTTTGCACTCAGCCCAGAAAGTGCTCATTAGAACCAGACTTCAGGAACTTAGAAGATCAATTTTTCAGAAATACTCATTAAGTTGAATGGTTGAATATTACATGGCTGTATAAATTTCTTATATACTGTCTCCTACTGAATGGTGTGTAATAAGGAATGAGATCAATATGCCAGGTATCAGTAGCTATATACTCTAACACAGAAAGACAGAAGCTTCAACAGATCTGAAGGCAAAGCATGTCAGACAGAGTGAGAGGGTAAGTGGAATTTTCAGTCCTGCAGCAAGACTAGCAAAGCAACTTCAAGGGGCATGTTCCCTACAGAGATCTCTGGATCCAAAGGAGTCTGTACCCTATTCACTGTAAGATTGTATATCAAAGGTGTTCTGCATTCCTCACAGGGAGTGTGGAATACTTTCAAGTCCTCACCTGCACCTCTGAAATTCTTTATTTTACCAAAGTAGGTAAGTAAATAGATGCCAGACGTGGAAACTCATACTACTACTACTGAAGTCATAGTGACATACTCATTCTGGCATAAGTCCAGGCTCCTGCCTCAACAAGGGATCCTGCCACAGGACGCTTGCTCCCACATCTTTTCCTGTGCTAATGCTAGTGTTGGTGTGGCTCTGTTAATGAAGCATATTAGGTGACAAAACCATTTTAAATACAGGTTTTATTAGGTCACTTTTCTAATGGGTGAGTTTTGGATCCAGTTAACTGTGCAGTCACACAAATGCCAGTCTGTGGCTAGGCAGTAGAAACAAATGGTTGGGGTGGGACAGAGGAAGGCTAGACTGCCCTTTTCTGAGTGCCAGACCCTACAAATTCAATAGAAGCCATGGCCTTAAAGAGACAGAGTGACTACGCAACTCTTGCTTGGGTTCACAGAGTTCTGACTCTTTTTTTCCCTCATTTGTGGTTATATATGTTCACCAGTAAAGAATATGTGCAGTGAGAATAGGAAAGGGGTGTACTAAGATGAAATGTTAAGTGAGAAAGCTAATAAGCTAATAGCAGTGCTTCTGAAACACAGCTCCATGGCTGAAGAGTTCATAAAATCAAAATGCAAAATTCTTTTTAAAAAAAAGAAAAAAGATGGAGAGCAGAACCAGACTATCTAGCAAATGGGTTTTTACTCAGTGTGACTGACAGTAATAGGATATTCAGCTGTCCATCTCAGACCTTGTATGCATATTTCTCTGGATGTTCCCTGTCACAGTGTTTTACATGTGTGGGTGCAAGTATGTGTGAAAATTTCAACTTGTATGCATTCAGCACAAGAAAGATAGAGCAAAAAAGGTTGAAAGAATCAAAGTCATATTAACCTTTTTTGCACTTCATCTCTATTCCCAGAATTAAATCACACTTTGTCAGCACTGATAGCCCATGTGGAGACAAAGAGTGCTCTACATTATACAATTCTACCTTCAATCAATTAATTAAACTGATTTGTTTAAAAAAATAGTTGAATATTGTGCATAAGTGGGACATATTTTGAACTGAGTCTTTTTGTGCTTGGGCTCCCTGGCCTGCACACTAGTAGGTTAACATCACCTCTTGCTGCTGAAGAGGACTGACTTGCATTCAAAAATCTCACTCCATGTGGCCTTGTCCTTTTGTTTCTGCTTATTGTCACACTGACTGCACTGGACAACAGATTCCTGCCTAAGGCTGTGCTTTTCTAAGCAGACCAAGAGATACAGGAGCATTTCTGTAGCCAGTGGAGTGAATTCTCAGTGCAGTCCAAAGGACTGCCCTTGGACTCCTCTGAAGTAGAGGCTCCAAGGTAGAAAAGAACAGTGGATACAGATTCCTCTGTCCATGCAGTGGATCCAGTAGTGGGGAACAAGCAGCCTATGAGAGAGATGAATACATGGAAACAATTGGATAAACCAGAGTCATAGCAATAATTTATCTTTCTAGGGATTTTGACTCAATATTTCATTTTTCCTCCCTCAGCTAATTCTGCAGCATGACCCAGTGTGAGGTGCAAAACCAATGAAAATATCCAAGCCAGTGCAGCACATTGGCCACTGCTCTCATATTGGACTGGGGGAGGGGGATAAGACAAACTAGTTAATGTATGCTTTCTCCCTCATCAGGTTGAAAGAGCTGGTGCATGAAATCTCGTAAAGCAGCTCTCCGGTCCAGTGAAGCACGGGACAATTGGCAGCACCAGGAAGGTTATCACTGTCTGCATCAGATGACTCTCCTATGTGAGGTCAAAACCCCATTGGATTTCTAATGAGGAGGTGGACGAGGCTGTAAAGTCATTCCCAAGATGGAGCAGTGAGGCCCTTGAGGCAAAAAGGAGCCAATGGAGGGAGGAAAGGAAATGGACCGAAAGATCATAATCAGTGAATTTCTGCATCCTACCCCAAGGCTGTATTCCTCAGAGAACAGGATAGTTCCAGGCAACTCAAGGCACACCCACTGGCTGATTTTGATGCCACGATCAGAAAAATGATAAAGATGGAGAACTTGGGGGTACTCCAGTCTGTAATGGGGGACTACAGAACATGACCGAGAGCAGATCCTCTTGGGAGTGCCCAGAACTACAAAAGCCAGGGAACAGGGTAGGAGGGAATGGCACAAGTAGAACTGTGTGAAGATCCCAGAACAGAAATGAGTGGAGAGATGCAGGGCGGGACAGAGGGAATTGGCAGAGGTTTTGGGGGACCATGGGATGGGAATGACCAGGCAGCTGCAAGACATGAACGAGGGATGTTGGAAGTTCTGGGTTTGAGATGGATGGACTGCTGCAGCTCAGGCTACAGGCAGTTGTGAGTGGAGGTGTGTGGTGAAGTGACTGCACACAGTTCTACGTTATGGCTACTGATCTGGTGTTGCAGGGAGTCAAAGAGCGCACTGCAAATTCTGAGAAACTAGTTCCCCTCTGGCAAACAGTTCTTTTTATTTTTCTGTCATGCTTATTATCAGAATGGTAACTAGTCTGGCTGGAATCTGTTTTTCATGACTGTCACATGCGTTACACAGGAAGGCATGCACTCTCCCCCTTCACTTTCTCATGCAGAATTCTAAGGTCATCAGTACATAGAAAACTTGGAAAGAGAGGTGAAAAAGAGCAGCAACCTGCCTGGGGTTTCAAAACGTGGCCATTTTTTCATCACTAATATTGGATCCTGAAAATAAAAATGTCTTGCCTCTAACAGCAGATACCAGAAGTCAGGTTGTATCATACCATGCAAGAGATGAAGATAACATCCTTACCCAGGAGGTTTCATTTATCTCACCGTGACACAGTAACAAGAAATGAAAAGCTCCTGATCTGGGAGTGACGGTGACAATGGCTGATGATCATTTAAAAAAAGAGTGTAAATTGGATTTCCACTGAAGCATGGGCTATATTGCTGCTTTCTCTTCTCATTCTCTTCTTATGCCATTTCTGTTTTCATCTGCTCATCTTGATTGCTGTTAATTATTTAAAATAGTAACAGTGGAAGCATATACAAGATACGTAGCGTGAATCAAACCTGTATTAAGCCTAGTATTCTTTAATAGCAAGAGGCACTTCCATGAGGCAACCCTTTCCTAACAGCTTGAACAGCTGTAGTAGGATACAATAAATTAAATTACTTTTTACACTAACCCAGACTTAACTAAATTTTAAATATCTAGATTTAAGTGAGATAAGCACCCCTGCTTGTTATTTTGAAGAAAGTGAATTCAGATAAGAGAGGAAGTTCACAGCTGGGAGCTTCTATATGGGACTACTCCACTGCTTGCCTGCCAGGCCCCTTCTTTTAAAAGCATGAAGAACCTGATGCCTTCAGCAGCAGCAGAGGAGTCAGTGTAGCCTAAGGAGAAGCAGCTTTAACTGTCGAAGCACCTTTCTGTCTGGCCTGTCAAGCCTCACATCATTTATCCAAATATCTTTATGACAATCATCAACCACCTCCCTATGCATTCAATAAATGTTGAAATCTCCTTTACAATGGTCTTACTATGTTTGTTTTAAAGCATTCTTATGTTTTTTTCTCTAATTTACTTCAGGATACCCTGGGTCAATTTAGACATAAGATAAGACAGAAATTACTTCAAAAGAGTTTCAGCTTCTTATTATTTCAGAAAGTCACAGTTGTTAAGCAAAATCTTAAGAAAATTAATAAACTGTCTTTAAGATTATAAGACATAAAATATACAAAATGTTGTTTGCTTTCTGCTTTCTGAATATGCTTGCTTAATATTTTCAGGGTTCTTTTTTTTTAGTAATGAAATCTAGGAAGCCACTTTTTAAAAAGCTGGCAAAATTCAGGGACTTAGTCCAATATGCACTGTAGGCTTCAAGGTCTTTCTGCAGAAGGCATTGTAGTGCTTGTACAATGCAAATTATGTTAATTTCCCAGGATATCTGCATATATCCATCCCTCTGGTTTTTATTCAGCTTTTATGATGCAGATATTAATGGTTTTCTTCATTTGTGAAGTGATCTAAGGCCTATGCGGAAAAAGATACAATTTCATGATTATTTAATTAAATTAATAAATATAATTAGTCATTATTGTTTAATAAATGAATATATATCATTATGGCAATAGAACAAGGCCTCCAAATGGGTGGAGGCTACATATACCCAGAGTTCTTGCAAATGAGGATGTGAGGCAACTCTCCATGCACTTATCGAAAGTAGAGAGAAGAGAAATGGTATAGCTACCGTGGGAATGCAAAAGTCATTAGGTGCGTTGTCAGGGCCTTGAATCCCTTTCTCCCCAGGCAAAACATCAGCAACATTGTTCTGACATGCTTTCTTTATGAATGGGCAATTATACAAGGTTCTGTCTTAATTTCTCTTGAACCTGTTCCAGAGTTGACCACATGATGTAACTATTCATTAGATAAGGTACACAAATCACTGCTGCAGTCTCCTTCCAGACTGTAATTTGGTTTGGGGTAAATGAGGGCAGTACAATGATAAGATGGAGATCCAAGATAATTAGGTAGTTTGTAAGAAACTGTGATAGTTCACTGCTGTCAGAGGTGTTACTATGAACTGCCCCTGAAGCTGCACAATCTGTATCACGCAATATATTTCAGTCACTCTTACTAGCAAGGAAGAATATTTAGTATTAAAAGAACCAAATAAATAATTCTGTGTTTAAACAATTAAATGTGATTATTAAGAAAATTACTCTTATTTCATTCTTATTATTCTAATCATGTTTTCTAAATAGCCATGGAACACTGTATGTTAACCTCAGTGACTTTCACTTCTGAATTTCCCATGGGATAGATATCATTCCAGTTTCTCTCTGTTCAGAGAAGTTTCAACCCTCCAGTCTCACTGTTTCTTCCTTCAGTATTTATAAGCCTGGGTTTGCAATACTGACTTGCTGTAATGGAATCGGCAGATGTAAGAGATTGCACTGCCCCTTTAAATGTAACCGTATTCGGATTTTGAAAAGTCAGTTGCAAAATAGCAATGGCTTCATTTGGAGCCAAGATTTTGCTTAAGAAGTATCTGCATGTGTACTAGCTAAGTGGGAGTATTACAAATAATCTTCAAGGTGCCTGCCATAGGTAGTTACACAATACAGTACTCTAGAAGTTTGAGAGTGCTGCTTTTTTTTTTTTTTTTGCTTTCAGTTTGCTGAAAAAACCCTCAGTCAACCCAAAATTGAATGTTTCAAGGTGATTTCTTGGTAAATTGTTTCAATTGTGCAAATAGAGTTGTGTGGAGAGGGAGAAAGAAGTATTTGTGTCCCACTGTGAATGAAGCATTTGGACTGAGAGGAGTGTGTTGCAGGACAGACTGGACAAGTAATGGGTGCAGCTGCAAAGATATGATCTTAAATGTTTTGCATTATCTACATCTTCTGTAATGTACTTGACCTTCTCTTTATCTATTGGATAAAGCTCTTTTAAACGTGGGGCCTGCCCTTTTACAGATACTCCTTCAAAAATGGGAATACGTTGATCCTGTCAACCGATTACATTTCCCGTTTACAATGCAAGTGAACATGTTCTGAAAGTGTAGTTGTGGCAGAAGTACTCCCTAGTACCATAATACTGTTATGCTTTCTCAGAATTGCAACAGAGGGCAGAAGTTGCCAGAACGTACATTCTTCCCATAATACTCTTGATAATGTGATGCCCAATCTGTAATCTGATCTGTATGTTTTGGAATGTGAACCGTACCCACCACTGCAGCATCTGAGCTCAGCTTCACATTGACTTTCTCTCTGTGTCTTGTAGTCTAGCCCTGGGAAACAAATAGCAGGAGCTGTTTTGAAGATTTTTTTTTTGTTGCTGTTCCTCCTTCTTTCCAAAGATAGCAGATTCACGAGTGTTTCTGTGAAGATAAACCCTAAAGGTGGGCAAGTTCAAATGCCTGATGTTTAGTAACTTATGTGACTGCCTTTTGAGCTTCTTTTCATGTGAAATGACATAGTTAAAAGGTATATTGTTAGGGTTTTCTCCCATGACTTCCTAATCATGGCTTGGAATGTTTGCTGTTTCTATATAACATAATCAATATGCTATTAATATAAAAATATTTTATATAGTTTCATAGGAAAGGATAATTCACAGAGCATAGGCAATATTAAAAAACTGACACAAAATATAAAATGGTAGAAATTGTATTTGCTTCCTGGTAGTGAGAAGTATTCGTAAAATTGCAAAATGATCTTTTATTAGCCCTATAGTAAGTTACTCCTGGCTTTTAAAGTCATTTGTTCATTTGGGTAAGGTTTCAAGGTATATCACTCCCCTGGGGTAGATAGCTGTGGAAAAACTCTGATAATTTAAATTATTTAGTGTTTAATTATCTTACAATTTATTATCAGATTACCATTTCTCTATTTATTATTTAAAAATTTATCTCCCACAGATAATGCAAAAAAGCAACAGTAGCTGAATGACTGCCCCAATTCATAGAGTCATCACAAAGATATCTTTATGAAACACTCACACATGGCAGCATGTGAACTAAAAATGCAGCTAAGAGTTTGTCATACCATGGCAAAGAAATTAGTATAAGTAGTTTCAGACACAGCTGCAGTAGCTGAAGGAACTACCAGTTCAGATAAGAATTTTAGTAACACGGTTTAAATTTATATTGTCAGTATTGTTTCTTCCAATTTTTTAAAAAATAATAAGTAACTATCAGTCCGCAACTTCTCCTTGACAATAATGTATCCTTTGAAAAGGCACTTTTAACCGAAAATGTTACGGAGCTGGAAGTGTGCATGAAATAATTGCAGAGTTGTAGAGCACTCATAGGTCTGCAAATCAGCAGTGTTTTGTGAACTGTGGAAATGAGCTGGCAAAACAATTCCTATGGGTTTTATAAGCATTAGCATATTGATTATATGTACATGCTTCCCATACTGCAAGTTCTGATTACGTTATTTCTGATAAAGAAACAGGTATCGGAGTTTTGTTACTGGATGGTGGAAATGAAAATCTCAAACTGCTGGGAAAAGGAAATTTCCAAATGAGGAAAGATTAAAAACACTACATAGCCTAAAAAAAGAAAAGAGCAAGAGGTGACATTACACTTTTTATAAAGACTGGAACCAAAACACTAGACCGATGATCTGGTCTGCAATAAAAACAATCAGTTTTCAAATAAAGTTTGTATATGGCATCATGTGAAAATAGATTGGGAGTCAACATTTATAGTTGACTTCAGAAGGAGCTTAAGAGGCAGAGAAGGCTTTAATACATAAAAATTTTCCTTGGCAATCCTGCATACAGGAGAAGCCAAATGGAATAAGCATATTCGGTTAGCATTTCTTTTTCAGTAAACTTGGTGACTCCAAAGGGCAAATTATGGAAAAATGCCGTGGGTGCACAGGTGATGTTCAGGCGGAAAAATACTTTGTGGTCTTTTCCCCAGGGTTTGGATGAAGGTGACCCAGATGTAGTGTTCTTACAGCAGTTCTTAGAGATGTGACCTCTGATCTTACAGGCTTAAAATCAGAAGATGGGCAAAGACTTGGGCCCTAATGCTGGTTACTCTGCTGTATTAATGGGAAATCATCTACTTAAGAGCTTCAGCTAATCTGACTTAGTGTTTGTGAAGGTGTCACTCGAAGCAAGAGGTTACACTGGATAACTCAAGAGGTCTCTTCCCAAAAAACTGTGACGCTACCATTTTATTTTTTTGGTAAATGATGGCCTTGTACCTCCAGCAACTTGACTTTGAAATCACTCTGAAATCTGAAAAATGAGGAGCAGATGAGAAGTTGCTTCTTCCTAACTATAAATGCAAATTTCATATATGTTTCAAGAGATACCAGATTAAGAAGCAAAATGGTTCATAGGGGACTCCTGCATGGAGAGAAAGCTTAAAAGGGTCTTTGTTGAAGCAGGTTTACCCTGCAGCCTGTAGTTGTGAGATACCCAAGCTAGCTCTAAATTAGCTAGCTTGGTTGGAGGCAGCAGTTACCAGTTTACACTGAATTCTTAGCTGCTGTGGCTGTTTGGTGGCAGGCTCTCACCCAAAATCCTTTAGCTAATACACAGAGATACTATGGTGACTACAGCGTGCTTGTACCCTTGGTGTCTATATATTCCAAACAGGTCAAGGTTAAAACTATTTGGTAGAGGGTACATCTTGGGAAGACAATTGTTTTCGAGGTGTTAATGAAAGGCAAATTCTTCTTTTTTTCCCCTGCAAATTGAGATCTTGCAAGTTTATTTTAGCAAAATTCAAATCCTCCAAAACTCATACACTTCAGTTCAGAAAATAATTAAAAAATTCATACTACAAAGTTAATTTTCTCTTGTTTCCTAAGGTCAGCCTTTAAAAATTATTTTTCAGCAGAAATAAGAGATGCAGCTTTAGGTCTTTGCTACTTTTAAGTATAATTTGTTGATTTAGTTGTAAAAATTTATGACTCTATCACAAATTGAAGTGTGTTTGTAAGCAGTATTCAGGTCTCAGCAAGTGCTGAAAATACAAATAGAGCTGGTTCACACAAAACTCCCTGAAGGACAACAGAGTCACATTTATTGGATAGTTGTTCACCTCCACTATCTGCTTTGGCTGATGCTTAAAGATGATAGTGATGTAATTTTGATGGCTGTACAGCTCTAGCATGCACCAACATCAGTGAACAGGTAGATACAGGAAGTTCATATGTTAATTAACAAAGTATTATTAAAGAGTTGTCATATTTCTATTTCTTAAAAGCACTTCTATAGATTCATAGCCTTTAAAAAGGCTGTACTCTCTTCTGGCTCAAAGCAGTGCCAGCATCAAAACTAGATCAGCTTGCTCAGAGTCTTGTTCAACTGAGTTTTGAAAAGCTCAGAGAATGAAGATTTTACAGCTCTCTTGACAACCTATTCCACTGCTCAACCACCCTCACTGCAGCGTTTCAAAGTTGTTGCTTTTTGTCCTTGGTACCTCTGCAAAGAATCTGGCTCCATCTTTCCTATGACCCTGTTTAAGGTGGTTAGACACTGCAATTAGACCTGTGCCTTCCCTCCCCTCCCCACCCCCTCCTTAGCTATCTCCATGATAAACAAACCCAGCTCCCTCAGGCTCCTCAAACAGTGTTGTCCATCTTAGTGGCCCTCTGTTTGACATGCTCCAGTTTGCCAGTACCTCTCCTGCACTGGGGGGGCCCAGCCCTGGACACAGTCTCTTATAAGCAGCATAACTGCTCTGAAATGGAAGGGAATAATAATTTTCTCTTGACATACTGCCTACCCTATTGCTAATGCAGTCTAGCATGTGGTTGACCTTCATTGCTGCAAGGGGACACTGCTGGCTTATGTTCAACTTGCAGGCTCTTTTCAGCAGAGATGGTCCCCAGCTAATCTCTCCCTAGCCCGTACTGACACATAGAGGTTTTTCTATCCCAGACCCCAGGCTGGGTATTTGTCTTTGTTGAACTCCATGAGCTTCCTGCTGGCCTGTTACTTCATTTTATCAAGTAGTCTCTGAATGGCAGATCTGCCCTCCAGCATAGCAACCACTCCCCACATTTTGGTGTCATCTGCAAACTTACCGAAGGCACCCTTTGAATGTATTTTTGATACCATTAACAATGTGAACGAACTATCATCACTCCAGGAGAGGGCAGTCAGTCTCTGCTAATTAACACACGGGGCACAGACGAATATCAAAGCATACACACGACCCTTACACCAGCTCTTGTTGTGTGTCATAGGTAAGTAGGTTAAAAACTAGGACACCCACTACAGAGACCATTGGCAATAACTAAAATAAAATATGCATTTATGTTTGATATTCAATTGTTGAGCATTACATTGAGCCTTGAGCTCGTGTTTAGTGATAGTGGATGTACCGTGACCACACCTCTATACTGGGACGTAAGGACTGAACCAAGGAGAAGTGAGGTTACTACTGAGTCATCTACTGCCAATTTATGATATCAAATTTGTGGTGCTTTGTTAAGTTATGATCTTTGTGTCACATTACCTATACTCCCTTCAGCAGCACGAGTGATATTTTTGTTGCTCACTCAAGGAAGAAGTGTCATTTTGGATCATCTAAACAACAGCAACAAAAAGAAATCCTTGGTTAATATGTAGTTTAAAGAAGATGTAAACATATTTAATTGTTTGGTCCATGGCCACTGACAGTAAGAGACTTCCAGGAGGCTATAAATGAGCCTCTGCCTGGAAAATGTCATGAATCATGACATTCCCTTACAAAGAAAAAGGTAACTTTTTATTTCAAGTTCTAATCTCAGAAACCCTCAGAAAGATAGAACACTTGCTCTAATAGTTTGTTTTCTAAATGCCTGTCCTATTCAGTTATGTAAGTCAATGGAACTTCTTTCCCCTTAACCTAGTTAGTAGTCACTGAAAACATATGCTTCATGAGACTCTTCGTAATAGAAGAATTCAACTGCTCCTGGCAAAATAAAACAGTAAAAAAAAAAAAAAGAAAAGAAAAAAAAAAGACCCAGAGACAACAGGTTCATCACTTTGGCTCAGCCCAGGCACTGCTTGGAGTATGTCCAAGTGCGTGAAGACCTGACTTCTCAGAATAATTTCTGTTCTGTACTCAGTTTTTAATCAGTGCAGGTCTGTTTTAGGGAACAGCTTTCTGGTATATTCAACATTCTCAGAGGGAATAGAGGGTAATGGTTACTTTTGATCATTCATTATGTTCTTAATTAGGTAGTTGTAATGACAAACCTGTTTCTGCTACGGAGTAAAACTTCTCTCAACTTCTTGGCGGGGATGGGGGGAACAAATCACCAATGCAAATACAGCTCTTGTAGCTTTTTGGGTGTCATAGTGTATCAGGCTCAAAATTCATTACCTGATGAAGTCTAATTGGGTAACATGAATGTGAAGAAAGCCTCAACTCATTACAAAAAGTGCCAAAGAATGATAATGAAATTAAACTTTCTGATCCAGCACAGTGTTATGGCAGGCACAAAAAAGAAGAATTCTGCATTATTAAATGGGGTGAAAACAACAGAATCTGAGGAAAAACAAAAATCCAAACAGCAAAAAAGTCTCAACCACCAACTTTTCCAGCAGAAATAAAGGGGAAAATAACTAAATGCTGATAGGTAACTAAATTTACAAATAAATGATTTTAGTTTTAGTAGTTACTTTAATAAATAGAAAATTAAATAGAAGACAACCAGTTCCATTTTATAGATTTGTCATTTCCTTTCTCAGTGCTGTTAAAATTTCATTTAAAGCTTAGTTCACTGCCTTCTCCCTGAATCAGATCCACTTTGCATACAGCACTCTTCAGTTTCTAGCATAAAATTTTCCATGAGGTGTATTAACAGTCCTTTTCCCAGAAGCTCAGGACAATGAGTGCTACAGCCTTTGAGTATCTTTCTTAACTATTGTAATACCATACCTCCACAGAGAGAACAGGATTGCTCAGACAGTAACACAGTAACCTGAACCTTCACTGGGTTAGCTAACCAAAGATGATAAATAGACAAATACTTCCTCTGTCTATGGGCAAGTCATTTGATTAATATCCTTCTTCAGGATAACCTGCTTGAGAGGAACATTTCTATCTTCTCTGCTCTTTTTCAGAGAGCACCTTTTTAAACTCTGTCTGCTTGGCATCAAGCTGTGATATACTCACCTAATCAAAGGCCTTCCAATAGTTAATGCAAGAAACCACTGGCTCCTTTGTCACTTCTCTACCAGGAAAATTCTATAAGCAGTTCTTCAGATACTGTAAGTGGACTTTGCCATTTTTCAGTGATTATTTCTGTTGAAAGCAACAAGTTCACGAAAGCAGAGATTTTGGTTTCTACTTTAATACCACTCCTAGGAACAGTGGGTTGTTGAAATTAAGTTTGCAGAACAACCAGTCAGATCTGGCCTCTTCCCATGATCTCTTGCTACTGCCAAAACTTTTAGAACAGGTCAAGACTTCACTGGGACAATCTTTGATACTGTAATTTGAAGACTGATATGTGCAGAGTTATTTATAGGAACTCTTACATTGTGAGGGAAATGTTAGGAAGCAGCAAGGGCTGGCTGCACCCTAAGGGATAGGCAGCTGAGCATGACTTCACGCCAGACAGTACAGGGGCCTCATCAGCTAGGGTACAGCCCCACACTACTTGGGCAAGGCGAGTAGGCAGACCTGGAGATGGAAGCCAGGTTCAAGCAAGAGTCTGGATTGTCAGGCAATTTTGTGGTGATGAGGCAGGTCTCAGATCAAGCTAGGAAGTTAATCCCTTGATCAGAATGATGTCCAGTGAGGGTAACCAAGGGGTGGGTAGTGGAGCTCAGGCTGCCTGTGAGGTCCTTAAAGGCTGGGTGGGCTTAAGAGGCAAAGGGGAACGAGTGGGAGAGACATTCACTCTATCCCTGACAAACTCTGGGAGCAGGGCAGGGCACAGAGAAGGGTCCAAACTACCCCCAGGAAACCTGGGAGGTTGAACAGGCTTTGAGGTGATGAGTGTGTGGGTGGAGACCCCAGGTGAGGCTGGTCAGGGCCATTAAAGGATTTTAGTACACTCAAGGACCTCACCAAGGTGGAAGAGGGGAATAAAAAGAAGTAAGATATTTTGACTCTGCTCTGGGATTTCACAGGGTACAGATGTTTGTAATTTGTCATATTAGCCAGGCCCAAAGCTGAACCCTTGTCATCAGGAGCTACCTTCAAAATTCTCCCTCTTCCACCAAAACATATATTCAGGAGCTCCCTAATGATGCTTTGGACACCAGCATAACTCAGAGCTGTGTTCCAAGTGCTAAGTGGTGTCACCTGTTCTCATACAAATAAACAAGTTTGATTTCATGTCTGCTATCCTGACATAGTAGCACAATTACTACAGGCTAAGAATCAAAAAACTCAAAGCCAGATCAGGATGGATTCATTTTTCAGAGGTTGCTGAGAATCTTTAAAGCCTGATGCCAGCTATGAAATTGGGAGTCAGTGTACTCACACCTAGTCTTAATTCAGCACTATAAGGCATGAACACCAAGCAGCTGTCACACTACTTCCTTTTTCCAAACTGCAAAAGTGTTGCTAGCCACAGATTTGGAGGTTAACATTCCCACGGATGCATCCCAGATATGTACTTTCACCCTTTTGTGTATCTTTAGGAGCAAGGAGAACTTCTACTAAAAAAGCAGGTTCTACCAGTTTCAAGACTCACACACAGAACTTTACAGTTACTGAATTAAAGACTTAGGTATTCTTATGGCACTCCTGACCAAAAGGTAAAACTAATTAGTGAGGTGCTCTTTTTGGCTAATGCTTTCTCCTATTGTTTACAGGCTGGTTTAGAGATTCCTAGCAACACCATTGGGCTATCTTAAAATCCCAGACCTCCTTTGAGGAAATCCAAATGAGAAGGCTCTCGTGGCTTGATTTCAATATTTTATAGCTTCAAATCCTACTGTCACAATTTTTATGTTAGTCTACAGTCCAGGTGAGGTTCCAAGCTGGACACCAGAGGTCTTCAGTTCTTGCTATTGTCTCTTTTGGCTTTTCCTGGAAATGCTACAAAGTCTGCTGCAAATGTTGGTGGGGTCAGTTTTATGAAGTGTAGTGATCTTTGTGCTGCTGCACCAGGATTTTCTGTAACAGCCAATGGAACTATTGCTGATCCCTCATCCAACTCACCAGGACCTTGGGAATGCATCTTTCAAAGGAGTCTGTGCCTCTGTTGCCATACTCCACCACAACTAGTTAGCCTTGGTTCTGCTGCTTCAAGTCAAGAAGTGACTTTAAGTCTTTTCTTAACCAGGCTTACTACACACACACATTCATACACAACAAATACACGTTATTAAGATAATTCAGCATAATAAAACAAGCTTGCCTCCAGCCTTTTGCACTCCTTCAGGCCAGGAGACAGATTCGCAGAATTACACATCAGGATTAGTTGCATAATACATAGCAGCTTCTTAAAGGACACCTATGCCCTGACATAGTTTAGAATGCATTGTTTAGTTACTTCTGTTTCTGAGTTATCTGTGATTTACTGGTGGTTAAGTAATTCGTATTTACATAGTAGACGAGATCTTGTGAAGATAAGAGTTTCTCAAGAGTGGTGGAGATAACACTACTAGTATGCTTTTTGTGGAATATCTAGTTATTTTACTCTGTTACATAGTTTGGGGTTTTGATATACACCACCACTCAGTTTTGTGATATGAAACTGTACATAATACTGTGCATTTGCATGCAAACATCCATGACTTTGTTTTCCTATGCTACACAAGTAAGATACTATAACCTGAACTTCTGGAAATCTCACAGTCTAACAGGGTTCCCTAACATATCTGTAATACATTAAGCAGTTATTGGCTAGTCATTATTAGAACCTTCTCAGATGGAAAATTATCCATTATACACATGGAAAAACTACATCACAACTTACTGCTGACTTGGTGAGTTCTTGACTTTCTGTTCTGCATTCTGTTTGTACTCAGAAACTGTTATTTTTCATTGCTTTTTCCTGTACTTCTGCTTCTCTCCTCCTTTTATCTCACAACTCACATCTTTAGAGATGTTATTAGGTGCTGCAATTTCAGACAAGAATTGCAGTACAGCCAGAAATGTACTGGGGCGATGCTGAAAGACTGGTCTGGTTGTAAGCTGCACTTCCACTCTTGCTCTTAAGATGGTAGCCTAAACTTGGGTATGCATTCATGCACTTTGTTTTTGCTGTTGCTGAAATGACAGTTTATCTTGTGATTTCTGAATGTGGGAATTTTTTAAGAGCAAATTTTTATTAGAGGTAAGGTGAAAGATTTTTGTGAATTGGAGCAAAAAATAGAAAATGTAATTTTATTTTTAAGATTGAAGCATAAGTGGCTATCAGAAAGAATATATGGAACAAGACAGGGAGAAATATGCAGTGGAAGAATAAGAGCTTCTGAAATGGCCTGGCAGCCTGTGGCTCTGATGCTGTCCCTGAGACAGTAAAACAGGCAAATCTTTGTGCTGAAATTTGTCCAAGCAGAAGGGTTGGGGCAATACTTATCTCTGACATAAACAACCTGGACTGTCTAAAGGCTAGCCAAGACAACTTGGCTACTCAGTGTCTGTACAATGCTCTGAAGATGTGTTAAGCATCAAATTATGCTACTTTATTTGTCTACCAGATGCTTAACAGGGATTTGGGGGGAAAATTTGGAAGGCAAATGTAGAAGACACTTTCAATTCATCATAACAAATAAGTTGACTTCCCTTTCTTTCTTTTCCCTTCAAAAGCCAATTTGTGTAAGTTTTCCTGATACCATTCATTACATAAGCACATTCTGTGCTTAACAGAAACCTTTAAAATCTTTTCAGAAGATAAAAATGGGGACTTTTATCACGTGCAGCTAATATTGTTTCTCCTTTAGGTTCAACAGGCTTCCTTACTTTTACAATGCCTTTTATCTTCCCCATTTCCTGCTAATCACAGTTCACATTCTCATGGACTTTGTGAAAGACTAGGATTACACTTATATCTTCATAATAACTTTAATATATCACCCAGGTCTTACAATTTTACCACCTCTAAAGAAACCATAAGAGAAAAACAGAGAAAGGGAAAAAAGAATATGCACTCCCATCCTGATTTGTCACCAGATAAGCACATTGGATTCAATCCTACATACCTTCAGCACTCAAAATTTCCAGGAAGGTTAACAGTTTTGTGAGAACATGGAATGTAAGGGTCAGAGCCATTCAGAAGGAAAGGAATCCATGCCATGTACTGTGCAAATTATGTCTGTCTCTACGTTAGCACTGAAATTACTTTTATAATAGGCCAGGTAATAGCCATTTTGATTTATGTTTGAAAGAAAGAAGGAACCGAAGTAGTGGCTGGGATGAAGAGAAAATTGGAGACTATGTAGAAAATTTTCCTGCAGCCGACTTCTATGATTTTTCTGTAATAATTTTTCATTTTCACGTATGTTGCTGGAAAAGGCTAATTTAAATTCCAGGGTCACCAAAATTCCAGGGTCACCAAAAGTCAGTTCATTCATACCCAGCTATTCAGATTTATGGGTTGTTTTGTTGGTTTTTTTTTAATCTAGGCTGACCTAAAAGAAATGCAATGCACTACAAAAAAGTGTAGTGTCTCTGGCAAGATCACAATCCACAGTGGCAAAGGTTGTACCCTTGTTACCTTGTATTTGTAGCAGGTATGTGAAAATAGGAATTTCTTGGTTGTTGCTGAATATTTCCACATACTGGCTTTTTTATATAGGGGAGCACATCCTAACTGTATCATATGCAATATTGATAGATCCCCTAGAACCATGAGGTGACTGAACTGCACAGAACTAACATCCTATCATTGCCAGTCTGCTGTGATTTTGTGTTGTAGACACTGTGGTGTGAGGAACACATTTGGCCAGGTTGTGCTTTGTATTTCTTCATGCTTACATTGCTACTCGTGGCCTATGGACATAGGAGGGAAACTGTGCGTAAGGAGATTTTGACATCAGCTGTCATATTGAGATAAAGACAGTTTAAAAGGACAAAAAGGAAGAAAATAATAATAATAAAATGTTAATATTAATAATAAAAGAATGGGAATACACAAAACAAGTGATGCAGAATGCAGTTGCTCACCACCTGGTCATATTTGTTAGGTAGGGCCAAGCTGGAATCAAGAGATTCCAGGAATCAGGTCAGTCAGAATCAGCCCAAGTCAGAAACAAGAGAAGTCAAGACACACACCAGGAAAGGGCATCACTGGCAGCCAGGATAAAGACCCTATTCGCAGTAGGACCCTGGAACAAGGAACAGGTAGAGCTAGAAAAATGTCAGGAGCTAAAGTCAGGCCTTGAGAATGAGGGCTAGGAGCCAGAGTCACATTATGACTCGGGAGCTTTGGAAAGGGATACAAAGAGCTAAAAGCAGGTGTAAGGTGTGTGGGAAACCACATACACCAAAACTGTACAGACTTACAATCCACTCCTCAACTACGAGGCTTTATCAGGTCCTTAGTTTTTGAAAAACTGTTTTATAGCCTCCTGCTAGACTGCAAGCCCAGCAGTGCTTAAGAGGTATGACCATGATCTGCTAAAGAGACTTTGGTCCATGCAATATTCTTACATATTTTATATCCATCTTTCACCTCTGTATTCTATTACCTTTGAAAATTACCTCTATCATGAATTACAAGAAAACACTCTTTTGCAGTATTAAGATTTTATATCCATACAGATGGGCAAAGGAAAACAATTGAGTCAGATTTACTGCAATCTGAAGCTATAATAAGAGCTGGAATGAGCCCCCCACAAGAATGTAGGGAGTCCACCTGAGATACTGGTTTGCAGTTGTTTGAACTGCCCTGGCTGCTGCAGCTCTTGCCTTCATGGCTGGCTGCGAACTCTCTCCTCAACCTGCTTGCTGTCTGACTGTTACTGACTTCTTGTACCTCAGCGCTGCTGCCTGGGTGGCAGTAGCACTGCTGCCCAGAAGAGAGAGGAATGTGTCACTGCTTGCTTGTCCTGCTGATACGAGTCTTCTAGGGGTTTTAGTCCTTGGAGAGGCAGTAGAAAGTATTCTCTGCTTGGGAGAACAGCCCGGGAAAATAGAGATTGTGTTTGTCTGTCATAGGCACTTAACACGTCAGTGTCCAAATACCTTTTTCAACTTTGAGTGGACTTGCCTCCCCCCCTCAGGAATGTTAGGAGGGATACATTATTGATACTGTCAAAAACCCTTCACACTTTGTTCATAACATCTGGCTGGTGTTACACTCTAACCTCTCAATGTAGCAAGTAATGATTTTTTCCCATTATGACAGTTTAACTTGACACTTCCTCCTAGAATGGGACAATTCAGTGAATCTCACATTTTAGGATACGATTCCTCGAGTTTGACTTAAAGCATTGTTTTTTCTGTGTGGCAATTTACATTTTTATAGGATAGGCTACATCATGAGTTTACAGAAGTTTGGATGTGAATCTTGGTTTGGTAAGTCTAAGCAACCTCTAAATAAACCAGGAGTTTCAAAGAGATGACTCAGCCCCATTGCTTTACATGCTTTTCTCCCTTACACACTGATTCTGCCTAGGTCCAGACATCCTGAACAGAATCCTTTTCTGCTACAGCAGGAGTAAGAAGGAAGGGACATTTCTGTTGATTCGAGATGGAAGAATATTAGGACAAGTCTTTAGGGGAAGAAGATTAGAAACTAGGAGCTTTTCTTTTCTTTTCTTTTCTTTTCTTTTCTCTTTTCTTTTCTTTTCTTTTCTTTTCTTTTCTTTTCTTTTCTTTTCTTTTCTTTTCTTTTCTTTTCTTTTTTCTTTGCTTTTTCTTTTCCTTTTTTTTTTCTTTTCTCCCACATAGCTTCCAGCTTCTTCACAAGAAGAAGGATGTTTCCTTTCTTTATTTTGATATTTTGTCTACTGCTTTGCAGACACCCCCCACATGACCTTGATGATGTCTTTCTACACCAAAACCTAGTTTTTGTTAAATAGAAATTTTCATCCCTTTCCTAAATAAGCTTTTCTGGAAGAAATGTGAAGAAATAATGAGAGATTGTAGAACATTAAAGGAAAATGAAATATGCAAAGTTTACATGTTAATCTACAGAAAGTCTTCTAACTTGTGAAGTAAAGTGATTTTGGTTGACATAGAGAAGGTGGAGTCTATAATGATAATTTCTTTAATGGGATTTGCAGATAGTTGGAGTGGGAGGTGTGTCCTCCTCTATACTACCTTCCCAGAGCACAGTGTCTTTTAGGGCACGTTCCCACATGTTCACTCACCTATAAGGTGTTTTGCCTGACTTGTTCAGCTGTCTATTTCAAAATTGCTTACATGTTGCTTTCCAGAGGAATTCAGAGATACATACGAAGGATGATTACTTCTAAATTCTAGACATCAGAAATGAAATACTAGAAGCTTAGGACATTGATGCTGTATGAATTCTTCAGTGCTGTATAGGGTCCTTGTGAGGGATAAGCTGCTGGCGAGCTACTTCTAAATCAGACACACCTCTGGGTTGGGCTATTTTGGAAACTAAGTACTTGATGAGGCTCAAGGTATGGTCTGCTAGGGACAAGTGATTTTATTTTGTGTTTTTTACATGTACTTTGATCAGCTGATGCAGCTGACAGACAGTCTCCTCTGTAAGTAACAGACTGGGGGCAGAGGAGTGGTGACCTGTAGTAAGCCTTCCCTGACTTTTTTCAAAGTGGGATTGCTGGCTTTCAGGCAGCTAGGCAAGAAAGAAAAAGGGACGTGCTATGGGGGTACCTTTATTTGGGAACAGCAAGCCCTTCTATTTCCGGATCTGGAATGGACTGAGTCAGAAGTTGCAAGGCAAAAAATCCTGGGATAAACATCTGGATGAAATCTACTTACTCCAGCAGAAAAGGTACAGTGCATTTCAGCCTTCTTGTCTTCCTTTTCTTCTGCTGCTCTCCCCTTGTAGCTGATTCTCACTCTTTTCCCTCAGGCTTTTCTGCCAGTAGATAAACTTTAAACAACCCTGGAGCACTTTTCTCTATCAGATCTCTTCTTTCAAGGTGGAATGCTTCTGGAGTTCCAATCTTATCTGCTTTCACAGGTGGGTTTACTAGGTCACAATTGAATTAGCTTGAGTGTTGGACTTCAGTCACAAATTAATAACGTATACTCTTGTCTTTCCTGCTTCATTGGTAAAGCTCACAAGAAAATGCGTGAGGGACTGGTTTGTTTTTTTTTTTTAATTAAGGGGGTGTGTGACATATATGCTGCAGTCAGCTGAAATAATGGCTTTTTTGCAAAGATTCTGCTTTCTGTCTCTCTAAATGTTGCCCTTACTGTGCGATAGAGTGGACTTAATGTTGTTCCACATTCTGGTGGTCAGTCACTTCCTGGGTTGGACTGCTGTTTCTCACCCCCATGGCGCCGGGCTCAACATGTACGGTGACTCCTCTTAGACCTTAACATTATCATGAAGATTGCCTGTGTCTTCACAGGTAAATAGTGAATCAAGGCTGTTTGTTACTGCTGTGCAGGGTTGCTCCCTCCACACACAGAAATGCAGGAGTATTCATGGAAACCCAGCTGAATCTGTTTTTCATTGTTCCTTGTCATTTCTGCATGCACAAACACTGCAGTACTCAATTAACAAATTGCTTCCAGTCCTTTGCAAAATTTGTTTTTTCTTTCCTCACAAAACTCTGAACATCTGTGGGAACAAAAAGGTGGCTATGTGGGACAAAATCTCTCTCTCTCTCTCAATCTCTACATATGTATGTATACACACTTATATGTATAGAGATGAGTAGAATAGTACCTTAAGAGAGACAAATGTACACATCTGTCTTTAGGGAAAGAACTTACATATACCATCATCTAACTTCTGACCAAATAACAAAAACCTGTTCTATTTTACTTCAGAGCAGTAGGACTTAAATACACTTAAAATGGGAGGTACAGTGGGAACAATAGTGTCTACATAGAATGCTGAAGTGTTTACATTTTGGGATGTTCATGAGAAGCATCACAGGTAACTGAGAAATAAGTTGTTGGCAGATTCATCAATATCCAAATGAATGTGTGCAAAAGAAAAGTCTAAATCTATTAATATTTTTATAATTATAACATTATCTTCACATTTTAAAGTCACAGAGATGTGGAAGGGACCTCTGAAGGTCTCTAACTAATCTTCCACTTGAAGCTGGACTATTGCCAGCAATAGATCACATTGCTTTGGCTTTTTCTAGCTCAGTCTTGAAAGCCATCCAGGACAGAGATTCCACCATATCTTTAGGTACCTGTTACAGTGTTGTAGTAACCTCCTAGTGAAAAACTTTTTTTTCCAAATGTTCAATCTGAACCTCCAAAATCATCATTTGATGCTGTAGCCCCTTGTTTTCCCATCTGCTGTCAACAAGAAAGGTTTGGTCCCTTCCTTTTTTGTTGCTCCCTTTCACATAGGCTGCTATTAGATTCCTGTTCAACCTTCTGTTTGCTTGACAATCCTCATTAGTCATGTGCTGCAGGCCCATGAACATCTTGTGTGTTGCTACTGATTAGGGAAAATAGAAAAACTGTTAGTCATATAAACCCTTCTTCATAAACTCTCTTAGATCACTATAGTTCAACCCCAGTGGTCCCCAAAACCAACATTTCACGGTTTCTTTATAAAACTGTGTAACACTACATGTAGTGCATATGATATCATTATCTGTGAAATCAGGGTTGCATGGGGACACAACTGTTCCCTTCCACTTTAGGTCTATATGTTTCCACAGCTTTCAACTAACATAAATTCGCCTTCTGCTATTTGGTCAGAAATTATGTGGTGCCAACATGTGGATACTCTTTTCCTGAAGAGGGACAGGACCATTTCTCCCGCTTATTGTCCTACTCTTTCCTTTCCTTTCTTGTTCCCAGAGATGCTTAGAGTTTGAGGAGAAAGGAAAATTAACATTTTGCAGAGGATTGGAATCAGTTTTATTGCTTTCATATTCTTAATTATGTACAGATAGAAAAACACAAGAGGAAAACCTTCTGTGGTGACTTGTATATGAGAGCTACTCTTATAAAACCTTTGCTTTTGTGGAAAAACTGTTGTAAGCCAAGAGGGCTTTTACTTGATCCTGTCATTTTTGTTGTGTGGAATTGCAGTGTTGTGGCTTCAGCTTGAATTCTTCTTAGTGTTAATGGTGCTGGAATACATACAGTAATGAGTAGCAATTAAATTCTGCTATTATCTTATTGAAAGCCAGTGGTAACTATATTACTATTTAACTAGTATGCTGTGACTGCACACAGGAAGTCTGCAAGAGAAGAACAATGCTTTTTCCTGTCCTACAGCTGGTGATGATAATATCTGAAAGCTAACTGTTTTGGTAGTTCTCACCTTCACTGGAATTGCTGTTCATTCTCTTTCTTCATGTGTAATAGTTCTTTGAATCTTATTGGCAGTTGATCTGAGCATTATCTACAGTGAGGGATTTCTTTGGCTTAATCCTGCACTGTATAACATTTCCTAAAGGGCCATCCAAGTTCAGGAAATGTGATACAATCTCCTAATATTAAAAAGGACTTTGAGTTTATTTTGCCTTACTCTGCTGGTTTCTTTCTATTCAAGACTCTCCTTCTTAAACAGCCTGTGGAGTCCCAGGGACAGTGGTCACATCTCATATGTCCTTTCTAGAACTATCTTTGGAAGTAAACTCTGGGATCTACATACGTTGGAGCGTATGAACATAAAAATCCAACATAGTTCATAATCATGGGGAACAAAGAGATGAATACTTACGAAAATTCAGGCCTGATAGAGGTGAAGAGGAATCACATGCCTGTCACAGTCTAATAGATCTTCCAGAAATTATGAAACCCATTGCTTGATTTATTTTTTTTAGTCCAGATTTCAGTGTAAGAGTTTCTAAGGAGACGTGAACAAAATCTCCCTAGCATGTAATTTTAGAAATTCCACCGTATAAGATTTGCACTGTTCATAAAAAATAACTAACAAATAAATCAGAAAGCAGCGCAAATGAGTACATGGATCCGGGACAATTATGTAGTATTTTTCTTTCTGCTATTTCCTGACTCTATAACTTTGATTGATAAATAATCTATCTTCTGTGTGTCTCTTCTCTTTCACAGCTGCTGCTTAGGGATTAGTGGTATCACCTGGCCTTTGTGGGATGCTTTGAGGCTTAATTATTCTAATGATAATAAAATATTTAACTTGTGTGGTACATTTTAAAAAAAAAACTAAACACAAAATAAAGCATTTTTACACACTAATTAACTACAGAAATCTGTGCTATGGGAAATAATGCATTAGAGGTTCTTGGGACAATTTGCATAACTTGCAGAGAGCTATGGTCATTCCAAACATGTTGCAATAAAAACTTTATATCCCCTTTAGTTTCCAAATTTTTTTGTGACTTTTTAGTCTCACAGACACGTTAGCGAAGTGCTTTGCTTATACTGAAAAAAATCTTTCTCAAGCTGGTAGTGAATGAGAGATGTTACCATAGTTTTGCTGTTCATTTGTCTAAACAACATTACTGAGTTTTCAGTGCACAAATTAATGTAGGACTGTCCTGTCTTAAAATCCACAACGCCCGTCAGTATTAATTGGTTCCTTTGCTCCCAAAGGTGACAGTGAAATAAAGATGCCAGCTCCCATTTCCACCACTTCATTTGTAATATGTTTCAATAACAGTGCTTCTGAGTAGTCAAGATGCAAAGAACATCCTGTTGGAAACTCTGCTGCTGCATATAAAATAAAGTCAAAGGCATCACTGGTAGCATTTCTGGTCTTTCCTTATGCTGTTACATCATCATCATAATGGAAGTTTTGAGTCTAATAATGGAAAACAAGCCTCCTTAATTTCATAAGTGCAAAGGTCCTCCAGAACTGACATTTCCCCAACAATGCATGTACACACATCTGACCTCAGTGCCTGAGACGTAGCTTAGGCTCACAGATTTAGGAAGCTATTTGCCACCTTAAACTTGGCTATAGGTTTCCTTGTGAAGAAGTAAACATGAAAACTGTGCTCTGAGAAAAAAACACCTCAAATTAATAAGTTGTTACAGAAAACTAATTAGACACAGGGTGAGGAACACAACCTAGAATAATTGTGCAAGAAAAGCCCTGTTGGAGAGAGTTGGAAGTTTTGATGCAGAATGAGGTTATGCTTCAGAGAACAAATTTGTTTTATGAATAACTCAGTGATAATAAAGAATAACATCTGCTGAAGTGTTAATCCAGTTCTAGCATGAGATTATTCTTAGGATGGTCTCAGATGCAGAATTAAGAACAGGAGATTAATGCAAGGAGATTGCCCTGCTAGAAGTGACTGAGCAAGACTTCTATTGCTTAGTGTGGTAGATGGCTAAATATCTGAACAGATAAGACTTCCCTTTTTGTATGGTAGCATCAGCAATTAGTAACCTCTTTAATTTATTTCCAGAGAATCTCTGTTTACTGTAAGCTGAAGGGGCTTTGACATACATGCACAAGAGGTTCCAGTTAATTTGCTGAGTCTTGCTGTCGATGCTGAAATTTGTTGGCCCTGTTGATTGTCCAAGCCCCTGTTATCTGTCTCCTTTTCACTTTGTGCTATTACTTCCTAACTCATTCTTTAGCATCTTGTTAGACGATTGCATTGATCCTCTTTCTGGCTGGTTAGCTTCCTCTGAGCACTCCTCTACTGTCCTGCAGTCTTGCATACATTTACATATACATACTAGGAGAAGGAATGGAGAATCTCCTTTGGCAATTTCTGGATGAAGTATTGAGCATGGATATTCTGAGCACCACAACAGGGAAATAAAAGAAAGCTGAAATAATACCCTGCTGATGAATTTATAGCTCAGTTAGAAAGAATTGCTTTAGAACCTCAGTAACTGACATAGTTATGGGGATAAAGCATGACACTAGCAGATGCCAAACTTAAACTAGAGCAAACAATAGGAAAATTCCATACAGTGAATGACTCAAGTAGTAGAATCTGAGAAGGGAAGGAAAGAAGAGAAAGAGATGCTCCTTTGCACCTCTGCTGAGCTCAGTCTTGAAAAAGAAGCTTCAGATTGGTTGCTGTCCAGACAGTTCATATATTTAACATACTTCCTTGTTTTAAAAGAATAAACTTATAAATCAAAATTCTTCTTTTCATAAAAGAGTTAAGAGTTATGGACTTGTCCTTGCATTCTTTATCTCTTCATAAGTGTAATGAGCAGGATGCACTCCAAAAGAAGTGCTTAAGAAGCTGTAAATCCAAAAGGGTACAAATTACCAGCAGAAAGTGCTTGTGAAATCCTTAACGTTGTTTAGAACTATTTTACGTGACTCCCTCAGTCAGAATCTGACCTACATTCTATCTTCTCTGTTTCACAATGGATTTTCGGGTGTTCCTGATTTTGTCCTCACCTACATTGAAAAACAGCTTCCTGAGCATATAATTGAATCATCTGTTAAGAAAACTGACTGATAGTAATGCATGATCAAGGCTTCCTAAATACCTCAACACAGCTACATTCCTTAGCTCAGTAAGAAGACTCAGGAGCACTTCCAGGTGGATACTGTTGTGTTTTTCATTGTCCGTCAAACTACTGGTTAGCCATGTAGCTATGCTTATCCTAAACTGATCCTATAAGGCAACATCAGTACTGCCTAGTGCTAAAGACCTAACTTAGCTGGCTAAATTAAGAGCTTAGTGTCCCTTGACTCCATAACTGATGAAGAGATTGATTTAGAACAGGTTCTTAACTTAGAATTGCTGAATTGTCTTCTCAGAGTGTCTAAACAGGTCTCTGCTGAATCATTTTCTGAAAGCCACCCTCTCCACACAATGGTACTTCATGGAAACTAAGCATCTACTGTAGGCAGCTCTGTTAAGAGACTAAGTTACAGATTTTACCTGCTGCTGCCTTGACACACAGAAAGTAGAGTTGTAAAATGTGAAATTCATGCTGTGTTTGATGGGCCAGGAAGAAATTAAAATGTTTTGAGGGTTCTAGATTGAGGTGACTTTGTTTTATTTTTTATATTAGTGAATTTGGCTCACCTAGTACTTGACATTTATATACTCAGCACATTGCTTTAATGTATTAAAAATGAGTTAATAATTATAATGGTACATTTTAAATGAGAGTAGAATGTTTCCCCAATTATGGGACAGAAAATTAAATGAGAATAAAAGCATGTAGTATAAACATGTAAGTCACAGACCTTTCAGGCATCAAAGGCAGCATGCCATGACATCTGCCAACACTTCTGGGATCTTCACCAGCTTGCTGTTTGGCCTGGGATCTCTGATTCTTTAAGTCCAGTTGGACATTCCTACAATAAGTAGAAAGGTTTGACAATTTTGCCCTAAATTTCTGAAAGCTGAGTATAGTAGTTACTAAGTGTCTTAGCAGGCTTGTAATTTAATTAGTTGTTTACAAGGGCTTTAGAGAATTTTGTGAGAAAGGTATTGTGTTTGTTTCCTCCCACATGGTCTCTTGCCCAATCCTTCCTCCTCTCTGAGGTCATTTGAGGGATAAAGGCCTACCCAGTAAAGCATCAACATATTAATTGTAGCATTGTTTATACTGTTGACACCGCACCTCCTTCCCACTTCCTGCCTCTGAAACTTAACATTGTCCAGGAACACTGAGTCCTTCTCAGCCAAAATAATGGCAGAGGTGGCAAGCTTGCTTCACTGATACTGAAACTTACAACTTTTGCTCAGAGTGCCTCTCTATTTTATTCCTATTCGTCTGATCCTAGATGCAATGTTCTCATCAAATCATCTTGTAATTAGCAACTAATGCAACTGAGGCATGAGTAAGCTAAAGAAGGAATACTTCTCAAAGCAGCAAGGCTAAGAGTTTGAAGGACACATAAAAATATCTCAGAATGGCTGCCTGGTTTGTTCAGCATGGTTCGTTACATTCCAAATGTTTTTATTTCTCCTCTGTTCTTCAGCATTTTTCTAGTCTAGTTTCTAGTAACTTAGATAATGGGGTGCTGCGGGTGATGGGAAATGCTCCTTTTATGGAATGATAAATGTAATGTTCAGTTATGCTTTTATTACCTGTAGCCCATGGCCATTAATTTACACTTATTCAAATGATTCGTATTTATCTGTGTAATTCTGATACTTCTCTTTGTTTTGCTTTATCCTCCAAGTTCTCTCAAGTGTGTCAGTATTTTCTGCTACAAAGGTGTGCAGAACTTGCACATTTCAGGTGGATTAAATCCAGAGATAATGGCATATCAAATAATTGGGGTTTTTGTGGTTCAAGGTTCTATTGTTCATAAAAGACAATAAAGCATAAAAGACAAAAGTTCATAAAGCAATAAATACATATTTCTATAAGCCACAGAATCTATGTTGCCTGTTTTCCTACAGTTTTATTGTTAAATTATGCTATACCTAATAAGCACCAGTTCTGAGAAAACATTTTGTGAAACGGGCCATTTATATTCTCTCTCTTTCTCTGATGTGGGTTTTCTTCTGGCTTATAATAGAGTTATATTAATAATATATTCCAACATCAGTGTTATCACTTAGTGCAAAACACCTATTGCTTTATATAGTATTTGCCCTTTAAACTGTATCCTGAAAATCTTGTAACTAAATAATATCAGAATACAAGGAAGAAATCTGGGACATGACAAGGAAAAAGCATTGAATATATCTCCAGGTATATGGTTTGACTGATGTATATGTCCCACGTGCTTTTGTGTGTGTGTGTGTGCGTGCGTGAGACTAACATCCAGTCTATTGGCAGCTGTTAGATTGTAGTAAAAGGACAGACTGGGGCTGGTAGGAAAATGAGGGCTGATGTTCTCCTTTTTCATATCAGTTGAATTTGTCATTGTTCTACTGTGTTCCTTAGACTTATTCCACAACACACATTACAGCTTGACCTGAGCCATGCTAGATAATTAAGAACAAATTAAACATCTGTACTACAAGAAAGCAGAGGTGAGATAAAAGCACAACATTTGTATCTGAACAGAGATCTAAAACTGAATTTATCCTGTTTGGAGAGAGGAATTTCCTTCTATTTTATACTGAAAATTCATGAGATGTAAGCCGTTTCTTTGGGTTTCTTCCCCTTAAATCTTTAGCTCCTGAACTTGGGCTACTTTGAATTCCTTATTTGTATAAAAACAAAAATAAAAAAACCCTACCCCAAACCACTTTTCATGAACTAAAAAATAAATCTGAAAATGTTCAAGGATAGCAGAAATATTTACCCCAAATTAGTAGATTTTGTTCTATATTTTGTGATTTTCGGGTGGCCAACTCATTATTTTGAACATTGGCAAAGCTCATTTGGATGCTGAGCAAACAGGCATTACAGGTAACTCTGCACCCTCCCTTCAGGTACTTACACACATTGATAAGAACCCCACCCAAGCCTTCTCTTCTCCAGGCTAGACAGTCCCAGTTCTCTCAGCCTTTCTTCATATGAGAGATGCTCTAGTCCTATAAACATCTGTTTTGGGTTTGTGTGGCGAGGGGTTTTTTTTGGTAGTGGGGAGGGGGCCGCAGGGCCGGCTCCTGTCAGAAGCTGCTCGAGCTCCCCCACCTCCAAGCCAGACCGGCCTCTCGCCCAGGCCGAGCCCCTCCGTGAGAGTGGTAACACCTGTGGGAGAACAGATTTAAGGAGAACCTGCAGTGAGTAGGGGGATTGGAACGTGAGAGGAACTGCTCTGTGGATACCGAGGTCAGTGAAGGAGGAGGAAGAGGAGCAGGAGCGGGGAGGAGGTGGAGATGCCCCCGCAGCCCGCGGTGAGGCAGCAGGCTGTCCACCCCCAGCCCGTGGAGGGGAGTGGGGAAGCGGATGTCCCCCAAAATGGCCGCGGCTCCCGCGCTGGAGCAGTCTGTGACTGAAGGACTGCACCCTGTGGAAGGGACCCACACTGGAGCAGTTTGTGAGGAACTGCAGCCCGTGGAAAGGACTCACGTTGGAGAAGTTGGTGAAGGGCTGTCTCCCGTGGGAGGGACGGACCCCACGGCGGAGCAGGGGCCGAGTGTGGAGTCCTCCTCCCCCTGAGGAGGAAGGACAGGCAGAGACAAGGGGTGAGGAACCGACCCCAGCCCCCGTCCCCTGTTCCCCTGCGCCGCGGCGGGGGGGAGGTGGAGAGAACGGGGAGTGGAGTTGAGGCGGGAAGGAGGGAGGGCTCCCCGGGGAGAAGCTGTTGTCAGGCTGGGTTTTACTTCCTAATATCCTTGTTTTGTTTTGATTGGTAGTAAGTTAAATTGATTTTGTTCCTTCCCCAAGTTGAGCCTGTCTTTTGCCCGTGACCATACGTGGGGAGTGATCCCTCCCTGTCCTTGTCTCGACCCACGAGCCTGCTGTTACATTTTCTCCTCATCCCACCGTGTCCGGGGTGGGGGGGGGGGGCGCAGCGAGCGAGTGGCTGCCCAGTGCTTTGTTACCGGCTGGGCTGAAACTACGAATCCATCTTTGTGGCCCTTTGCTGAACTCTCTCCAGTAGCTCCATATGTCTTTTGTACTGAGGATCCTAGAACTGGACACAGACTCTAGGTATGGCCTTACCAGAGTGGAGTAGGATGGGGAGGATCACCTCCCTTGACCTGCTGTTTGCATGAAAGGACCTTGCTGTGGTGAAGTTTGGTGATTGTACTTGTAAATTCTTCATCAGCCCCAAAGGATATACTGAAATAACCCAGAGCCTCATTGCATACTCAAAGGCACTCTTCAGCTTTAAGTGAACCATTCAGTCTGGAACTTGTTTGATGGATGGCATGCTCTTTCCCAGTACAGGCATACATTTCCATTCTCAACAATTTCCTCAATTTTCTCAGCATCAGAGAAAAAGAGTATAGCTAAGCTTTCAAATTTTTCATCATAAACTTATATGATGAGGAACTACATTTCAGAGCTCTTTCTTTTAATTATACCATAGGAAGTGTTACTACAACACAGGGGGAATTCTTGTTTGTACTTTTCCATCCATTATGGGAGTAAATCAGATGATAGCTGTGCATTACTCATTTTTCAGTGGAAGTGTTGAAGATACATACTGTCTCAAGCAAAGGCTATGCTAGCTCTGGAGAGAGGCACCGTGTGTTTAACCGTGTTCCTTATCAGCTGCTTTTTCTTGACTACAGGATCTGGGAATCCCCACTCCTCCAGGCTGCCAAAGAGAACAACCTCCAGGCCATTAGGAAGCTTCTCACTGATGGAACATGTGATATTTATCAGAGAGGTAACTTTATTATTTGTGACAGATGGTTTTCTGTGTAAGGCAAGAGTATGCTACAATGAGAAGAGTAGTATGTTTGTTTTCTAAAACATTTGCATTAGCAGACTCAAACTACTTAACTCTGTGTCAGCAGCTTCTCAACAAAGTGAGTTTTCTGACTTGGACAGTTCATCAAACCCTAAGGGAATGGTGATGATCAGAGGTTTACAACTTGAATGGGCCCATTTTACTAGGGGGACTGAGGGAGGTGGTTTACTGTGGAAGGTGGTCAGTGGAAGGGCTGTGTGTTGATTCACTCCATGTCTGAGTCTGCTGTTACTTACGAACACCTGAAGTCTCTGTTCAGCTTTCAGATTTTGATGGAGTGAAGGACAGAGTCTATGCAGTTAATGTGGCTGTTACCATGTCATATGATGAGATGGCACCTGGCAGTACTTAAGGGGGGACCTAGCACTCCTGTAATTCTCTACCCCAATAAATCCATTTCTGCTTTTGTCCCGTGTAGTTGAATGTCTAGACGACTCACATGCTTCTCCTACTGTTTCTAGGTGCAGTGGGGGAGACCGCCCTTCACATAGCTGCCTTGTATGATAACATGGAGGCGGCAGTGACTCTGATGGAAGCAGCTCCTGAGCTTGTCAATGAGAGGATGACATCAGAGCTCTATGAAGGTAATGACTCATGGAATGAGGATGGGCAGAGTTCTCTGCAGGGGGAGAGAGGAAGTACTACCTGTACATTTAGGAAAGTGGCTTATACTGTTCCTGGTTCAATATATTGCTAAACTGTTACATAGCAAAACCAACACATAAATGGCTCCTGACCATTTGTGGAAGGTGGAATTATATTAAACCCAAGTATACACATGTGCAAACATGCAGATGCACAATTGATAAACCCTTAACCACAGGTGGGCCTGTTGGCTGTAGTGGGATTGCAAAGATATGTACAGTTTGCTTTCTGGCATACTCATGTGTAACAAAGGGGTAACCTACCTGATCTCCTCTGAAAGGAGAAAAAAATAGTTCTTTGGTTGACAAAGAATAGGGATTGAAAACAAATGTGGCCGCTGCTTTTGAGTCTAGACTCTGAGCCAGGTTTTTAAAGAATGGTTCTGATTGACTACACAGGAATATCAGACAGAATCTTGAAACCACTAAAATAATAATGAGGGGGGGGTTAAAAATTCTATTACCTAGTTTGAAGGATTAGAGCAAGTTGTCTTTGGGAGCTTTGTCTTGACCTGATCTTCATGTCCCATGAAGGAAAGCATAGTCAGTCACACAGCTTTCAGCATGCTTCCTGGAAGAGTGTGGCATATCTTGGTTTCTCCCAGAAAAAATGCAGAAAGTGCATCCTGTTGGATTTTTTGGCGGGTTGTAAAGTCAGTTTTCATGAATTCATAAAAAGATTTTTGTAGGATGGGACCTCTGGAAAATCAGTAGTCCAACCCTCTGCACACAACAGGGATAACTTCAAAGTTAAATCACATAGCAACTATGGATGTAGTCCCAAAAAACTTTGATGTACCATGACTGAAATGTGAACTGCAGGCTACTGATCAGCCTGAAGTTGCTTTCTTGGAAGGCAAGGTTTTATTTCTGTGTCTTACAGGGCAGACAGCTCTCCACATTGCAGCTGTGAACCAGAACATCACTTTGGTGAAGGCTTTACTCAAGAGAGGGGCCAATGCCTGCACAGCACAGGCCACTGGGCACTTCTTCAGGCGCAGCTCCCAGAACCTTCTCTATTTTGGTACAGTCTTGTCTTCTCCCTTTGCTGTTACGGGAGGGAACCAGCAGAGTGATGAGGGAACATAAGGGAGGCTTGCTTTAGTATCCATCTAAACCGGATAAGCAGATCATTAGATTATCTCTAAGTGTCTCTAGGTGTCATCAGTCACACACCTTTTAGCAGACAGTAGGATACATCTGAGTATGTAAATACTACATAAATATATAAATCATACACATTTTATATATCTGCATGTATGCAAAAAATTGTGCATTTTATAAAAATCATAATTTGCTTCTTCCTAGCAGCATATACTGCAACTTACTTGTCAACTTCCTTATTTAGATAATATCCCCAAAAGAATACTACTTCCTTTTAGTGTTGGGGGGGGGGGGGGGGGGGCAGGCCTTTTTCTTCCTTTCTGAGTAGGATGAGGAGTGGGGCAGGAAATTTACAGGTTACCTGAAGTAACTTTTCCTTTCATATCTCTGGCTTCATAGCATAGATAGATTTCCCTTAGCATGCTTCAACCTCTCCTGCCTACTGGGGTCTTAATGTTGTTTCTCCCCATTCCTTTCTTTGCAGGAGAACATGTTTTATCATTTGCTGCCTGTGTGGGAAATGAGGAAATTGTACAGTTGCTCATTGAAAATGGAGCTGACATTAGAGCTCAAGATTATCTGGGTATGTGCTGTGTGGCCTAGTGAATTGCATGTGGTGGATCTGGATGCTTTAAATCAGACTGTCATCTGTGCATGCACATATTTTTCTCTCATTACAAACAGCTGTGGGATGTGAGGAAAATGAAAGCCATTAGTCAATTGCCAGTCTTTGCACAGGGCTGGGCTATTCCACATACTTTATCTGGTCTGCTTCCTTCATAGGTAACACTGTTCTTCACATCCTGGTTCTCCAACCTAATAAGACGTTTGCCTGCCACATGTACAGCCTGATACTTTCCTATGACAGGAACAAAGAGGGACCAGGTTCACTTGAGTTGATTCCTAACAATGAGGGGCTTACTCCATTCAAACTGGCTGGAGTTGAGGGTAACACTGTGGTGAGTTTGTGTGACACAGTTGCTTCCATATAGAAGAGAAATGGAGAACTTGAAATAACATCATGCAGACCAAGGGAGTTTGTGCATATTCTTAGTGGGTAGAAGATAGATAACAAGTCCTTTTTTTTATAAGTCTCATGTAGGACCAGAAAACCCTTTATAAGAAATTTCTTTATCCTAATGAAAGAAACAAGTGCTTAAAGAATAGATCTTTTGACCCAATTTTTTAAATATTTTGGGTTAAACAGGTATTAACAGAAATATCCAGCCCCAGTAATTTTTTGAAAGTCTGCTTGTCGTCTAGATTTCACTACCTTAAGTGTGACACATGGGGAAACTTCCTCAGGTATCCACAGACAGTTATTCATAGACAAGTCGTCAATATTTAATGTAAACTCTCATCCTTTCCCTTAACAAAAAGGCAAAGGTGGTTAGTGTTTCCTCTGTAGCTCCACGAAAGACAGGATCATTTCCCTTGCCACACCTCTTTCCTGATAACTTTTAGAAGAGTATAAAAGGATTTTTTTCTAATTAACTTATTCCATATGAAATCTGTTGTCAGAATGTATAACTGTGTCAAATAACTTCAGGAGTTTGATTAGAATTTGAGTAAAAATCACTCATCCCTTACCTCAAGCATGAACTAATAATCAAATGGGAATCAGAAAAAGTTCTTCTAGTTCTTAACCTGCTGTAATTGTCCCTGAGACATATGAGAAGCACAACAAGGAAAATACATTGTAATTAAGGGTTTTTAACAACTTTATTTGTTCTCATTGCAAATACACTATATACTGGAAAGCTTGTGATATCCTTGACCCCCTTTTCTCTTCAGATGTTTCAACACCTTATGCAGAAGCGGAAGCACAATCTCTGGTCCTTTGGCCCCTTGACCACTGTGCTCTATGATCTCACAGAGATTGACTCCTGGGCTGAAGATC
The DNA here is from genome assembly GCF_929443795.1 of Astur gentilis. NCBI lineage: Eukaryota > Metazoa > Chordata > Aves > Accipitriformes > Accipitridae > Astur > Astur gentilis. The sequence goes on along the minus strand of NC_064900.1, from coordinate 378,798 downwards.
AGTCCTTCCTTGAGCTCATTGTCTCAAGCAAGAAGAGAGAGGTACTGTGGGCACCACATACTTTCTATATGCAGATCATGGTGATTATAAAAAGAATGATGAGTTTGAAGGTTCAAGCTCTTTTATATTATGCATAGGGCAAGGACTTTGTACTGTGTGCTGCAGGGAATATGTGAAATGTAGCAGCTTACTAATGTTTGGGCTACATCTGATGCTTTATATACAGTTTCTTCTGAGGTGTGAAACTTTCAGGTGACTGAAAGAACTTAATATGAGCAAGCTACAGGAAATGACATTGTGTGATTCAGTAAAGGGTTGTCTCTTTCACCAGGCTCAAAGATATCGGTAACAAGTACCTCTAGAGTAGCTCTAGCAAGTAGCTTTCTATAACTGATACTGATTAACTCCCACAATGTCCCTGTGAGACATGGCTATGTTCAGAAATACTAAACTGGAGTGCATTTTAAAACCACTCATCATTGCTCGTCCAGGTTATGACTCAAAGCAGGTGAATTATCTCTGCTGTAGGCTCAAACATTTATAAAGGGATCACTGAGATAAAAATAGCAGAGTGTAATGGCAACCATAGGCAGATCTCCTTAAGACTTTAAAGGTACAGTACCCTATTTGTTGTAGTCACCTTAAATAATCCTAATAGGACAGGAAATTAATCAGCAGACACTTTAATTACCACAATTCTACCCATCCTGTATTATTTCCATCTATCAAAATTTTAGTCAAACTTCTCTAACAGAAGTTTCAGCTACTGGAGAGCTTTGCACAGTGTGAAGGAAGTGTATGAAACTCTCATTTGCTTTTATTGAAAATCCTCTAAATTTCTATGTGTGGTGGTACATATGGAAATTCAAGGGAAAGCAGTCTATGTCAAAAAATAGAACACCCTTAGAAGTTGTCCAGAAGACTAAACCATAATTTTAAAGCAGAATATTGTGCCTCTTATCCCAAAACATGTAGTGCATGCAGATCTAAGATTCCTAATTTCAGAGGACAAGATGTCCCCAAATACCATGAGACATTATGATTTTTATTTTCTAGAATGATCTTAAATATGAACAGTTGCAATTTTTGCATGCATAACTAGTAGTTCTTTTTTGCATTTCATATATGTTTGGCCCAAAATGTTTGCTGTTTCCTCCAGAAGAATGCTATGTGGTCACCCCATCCTATCATACCCTCCCAGTCCAGTATTGGACCAGAGGAGCATCTTTAGGCTCCAATCAGAAGCAGGTTCCTTTTGTGTTAAAGGGAATACATGCACAAGTAGGTACTGAGATTATATTTTCTGACCCTTAAGTGGATAAAAAGTGGAAAAAATAGAAGGGAACTAAACTACAGTAAGATTTTAGTAAGCTTCAAGCTTACATCATCCTTTTGCAAATGAAATTTACTCTCCTGTGCAAAGAATTCTAGGATACTGACTTCTGCAGAAAACAGAACACCTCTGGCTATCTAGCTAGGTTCATTACCTCTCACTTAGTTTTGATCCTTTAGGATATTTCTTAGGCCATTCAAGAGTTCTGTTAGTCATGTCCATTTACTGAAACATACGTATTTCTTGCACTTTGTGCAATCTGTCTTTGGCTGACTTAGAGGAAGCAGGGCAATGTAGCAAGAGAAGGAAAACATCTAGAGTGCAATAAGAAGTTTTCCTTTAAAGTAACCCACTTATGCAAATTTGACTTCTTGTTTATTTCAGTGGTCCCCTAAATATTACAACAGGAAGTAGGTCTAGAAGCATTTAATAAAGTTTGTGGGTCAAATTCCTAAGTGAGGTGTAAAGTATACCCTGTTTGTTCTACTTATGCTCGAAGTGTCAGTCTTCTAGCAGAAGGTGAAAGCTTGATATAGATGACAAGTACTAGTCTCTTCTGGAAAAATGTTCCAATTTTCTTATCCTAAATATTCTGATACAAAAGACTTGTATTGCTGTACTAACAAGAATATTCTGTCATCTTCAGTTCTATGTTCCTACAAACAACAAAAACATTTCAAAGATTTATCAGATAAATTTTAGTTCTTAGTTTTCTGTTTTACCCTCAAGATGTCATCAGAACTGAGGGTAATTTCCAATCAATTATATATATATACACACACCTTTGTTTCCCTTTTACAGAAAAGGCCTTGTTGACATTTTGGCACTTGGTTGGCAACCTCAGAAAGGATTCTTGGAAAAGTAGCTTATTGCTCATGTGAACCCTGCATGTGCTCTATGAGAATGGCCAAATAAATTCTTCCCTTTTTCATAGGTAGAGAAACTGCAAATGAAGTAACACTGACTGTCTTAAAGTAGCTGAATCCAACTGCCTTTGACTATCTCTGGAGTATATCAAGCCCCTTGACCTACAAAGCAAACTTTGATCCTTCATAAACATACCAGCCCTAGTCCTACTTCTGGACTGAGTATTTACATATTCTACTTACATCAATAGAAATTACACTTCCACATAGGGAAGACGGCTGAGGGATTACAGGCTCACTTTTCAACTGTGGGAAACCAGTACAATTATAGCTTCAATTCATCTACATTGATTTCTTCCAGATTGGGAATGGACCCAAAACAGTTATAATGAGATGACAAAAACACAAGAAGACTCCATGCTGATTTTCTGGGCTTGCAAGTGCCAGTAAACAAAGTATCTTTGTTTTACTTTCACTTTAACAGAATATGGCTTATAACTGAATGAAAAAGAAAATTTGTTTTGAAAATACTTTAGGGTGATCCATTTGATTCCAAAGTAGAGATCTAGCTCTTCAACTACCACAGATCTTGGAGGCCATGATAACCTGAGTTGGTATAGTCCATCTACTTTGAAAATAACATTTGTCACTTCTGTGGAACATACTCCCTCACAGTAGGACTCTGTATTTTATGACCAGTAGGGAATCACAGGCCAAATTTTTCAAAAGAACTCAGTATGAAAAGACCTTAATATTCTGTCTTGCATCTTATTCATATCAGCATAGTGCTCTTGTCACTATGTTGTTGAATACATCCCAATAGTGCACTACATACTAAAATTAACATTTTTCCCATGTGTTTCATTCTTTCCTCACAGACTAGTTTACTAAGCAGAGCATCTAGTTTTGGGTGGGCTTGAGAGTGATTACTTTTTTGCGCACAATATTGTGTGTTCACATTGGACAAATTAAGCTAAAGTGCACTTGGCCTAGATTCATCCCATCTCATTTTTTTTCTCTGAGGTGTCTAATTAAGGAATACAGATTCCCTACATTTTACATGTGGATGATAGAGAAATGCAAGTAACTAAGTATCTCCAGAGAGCAGTTTAGATCTTAGGTGAGCTGAATGGCAATCTGTGGGACCCTATTGCCTACAAGGAGAAAAATCTTGGGATAACCGCATCACTAATGAAGATACCTCCTTTAGGTGCCTAAAGTTATGTGATGGGCTTACTGGTAGTAGTGATACTCTACGGACATAGATGAGGCAAAGGTTGTAGGAAGAGGTAATGACATTTATTAGACATTTCATGTAGTTGCAATTTCATCTTGTTCTGGGAAAACAGTTAAAAAGAGCGGAGTGACATTGATCTTTCCAAGTTTTATAGTTGTCATCCTAGCAGCAAATCAAGAGATTCACTCAGAGGCATAGATGAGCATTGTTCAACAGAGGAAAAGATGTTGAATTTTTTTTTTCCTATAACATCTCTCTATTTTCTTTGTCCTTTATATGCATGTGTGCAAATCAACCAGATCAACCATGAGGGCACTTAAGAAAATTTCTGTATTCTTCCTGTTAGTTTTTGAAATGGAATTGTATGATAGGAGAGGATTCTTCCCTCCAGTGCTCATAACTCCTCTGTTCTTACTTTTTATAGACCCTCTGTCACTTCTAAAACCATGGTCTCAGCTTTTTTGATGACGCTTTCTTTTTGTATAGAATTCCTCAGCTACTCAGTATGTATGGATATATGCAGAGCTTTGACAGAAACACAACCCCAAGGTATGCAGCAGCACTATTTTTCATGCGTGAAGACGCTCACTGAAGCTTCTGTTTATTCCTGAAAATGTCTGTGGTCTTCTAGGTATATTTGAGCTGCACCACTGAGATTCTAAAAAGAAGGGCCAAAACATTGAATATGATATAAATAATCTAAAGGAAGTAAGTTGCAGGAGCCTGTTTTTTTCACAGTATATCTCACTGGGATTATAGTGCAGGTTTTATCATCATAGCTTAATGGCAAAAACTTTTGAAAATCCAGTCCATTAACAGGCTGCATTTAGACAGAAATTAAGGAACTTTGGAAATTTTTCCAAAGTCCTCTTAGTTGCCTGCTAAATCAAGGTAATATCAGTGTCAGTTTTTTCAAAGAGAGCTAATCATCTAAAGGACCTTTTGATATGTTTCCTACAGATGAAGAGTTCTACAAAAGCTACCAAAGTTGATGGAAATAGCTGTTGAAACCAATGTTAACTTACATGTATAAATGCAGAACTCCAATTTGGAGAAAAAAATCTAAGCGAATTTTGCAAGGTTGCACAAACTTTTTTCTGTAGCTGAAAATAGAATCCAAATGATCTTATTTTCAGTTCTGTGTTCTAATAATGTATATTTTGCACAGAGGAGAGTATCTGTTTGCTGCAGAGTGCACTGTGCTGTCTTGCTTAACAGAAAATATTCTTCAAAATTAATTCCAGTTACAGTAAAAGGCAATTCATGAGTAGAAGTAGTTTTGTATGCGTTTGAATCCCTAGAGTTCACAAGATAAATAAACTTTCTGACACTGTAAAGTTAGCCCAACCTTAATATGTATATATCTTGTACTCTGCATATAGCCTTGTAAAAGATAATGGGATCTTTCATAAAGGATGGTATCAAATGCTATTTTAAATAGTATTTTTATTTTCTGTAACACATCCTCATATATTAGCATTCATGGTTCTAGATCATAGATCTATCTCAAGTGTTTATACATGTCCAGGCCTACACAGACAACAAACTTATTCCAGTATCTAACATGCTTTTCTTGCACTTCTCACTGGTACTCAAAAGCTGTTCTCTGCAGGATATGTTTTACTGTTTTTTCCCAAAGCTCTTTACTGGCAAACTGAGCAAATCCAAACCCACTTGAGCATTCCATTTTTGCAAAATAAATTCAGCTTCCAAATGCTCAATAGAGTAGGTGAAAATAGTATGTTGACGTTCTCCCAGGAAACAGCGTGAATGTTTATAAACAAATGCCCTTATAGCAATTAATTCCTTCTTTCTATCTTTCTCAGGCACGGCAGATCTTGGACCTAACACCTGTGAAGGAGCTGGTGAGCCTGAAGTGGAATATGTATGGCCGTCCCTATTTCTGTTTCCTGGCTTTATTCTATATACTCTACATGGTCTGCTTCACTATGTGCTGTGTCTACCGACCTCTGAAACCCCGAACAGGCAACAAAACAAGCAGCAGAGACAATACAATCTATGTCCAGAAAATGCTGCAGGTACTGTGTCTATAGGAGTCAGAGCCTCATAAGCAGCATTGGGCAATTCTCATGTAACCTACTTAACTGGAAAGTCCAAGAATTTCCCAGTTCCCAGCTACTGTAGCTGTCCTCCTCTCTTTCTGCCAGCTGACCTTTGTCAATGAGGAACTTGGGGTATGCTCTGTTCTCTGCTGCTGGGGCTGAGCTGGTTCCTGTGCCCTTGTCAGGCCTAGTCATGTTTATTCCATTAACAGTGGGCCTTCTTTTCCCCCATTCTCTTTTTCAATTTCCTTTCACTCCCTTTAAAATTTAATTCATTCCCTTTAAAATTTAATTTTAATTTCCATTCACTTTTTTCCTTCCCCCCCCCCCCCCCCCCCCCCCCAGGAATCATATGTAACATATGAGGATGAACTGAGGCTGGTGGGGGAGCTGATCACAGTCATTGGAGCTGCAGTAATTTTGATCCTTGAGGTAGGAGAAACAGTGAGCTGTATAGTTGGGAGTTTCATCAAGACAGGTTTTACTTACTAGACAGACATGAGTTTGTACTCACAACTTGGTAGGTGTTATTTGATTAGTCTAAGTGTTTTGATATACACCTGTGGCAATACACACTGTCAACAGTATCTGTTGGATGAAACAGACTGTGACAATGTACTAGTAAGAGTCCAGGTGTGGAAGGAGCAATTAGAAGGACTGGCTGCACTCATGTACTATCTGCAGGGTAATGCCACAGTTCCCATTCGCACCATCTGTAGGTCCAGCTGAATCCCAGCTGTTGCATGAGATTTGTAGAGATTCTTCACCCAGGACCCCTAAATACTCATGTGTTTAGGGGTGCTGGGTGAAGTAATTTCTGTGTGTACACAGAAAAGTTTATATTTAATTGGAGATCAGTGACTCTGTGGACCTGTAATAGGAGCCTTACTCAACTAGAGTTCTGAGGTGGACATGTTTAGGTGTTCTCCTTACTATGAACTCTCCAAAAAAACCTCAAAAGTTCTTTAAATTAAAACAAATACATCGCCCACTTGATTTTATTGTAATATGAAATAGAAGAGTGAAACTTTTATATGAAAAAACTCAAAGGATGATGCCAGGGAGAACTGAAATAAAACAGGGCTTGTGAACAGCTTTCTCCCTCCCCATATATGTTCCAGAAGGACAGGTCCTTCTTCCTGTGTTTGGTCAGGATTCTGGGGCTACACTACAACTAACACAGTGAGAATTATAAGAAATGCCTTTGATTCCCCAAGCAGGTATTTTTTGTTTTCCTTTCTGAGGCTCAGCTGTTTGTCTGGTCTCTTCTCAGTAATCTGTATGAACTTCAGGCTCACAGGTCTGTGCTGCAACGCCTCTCTGCCACATACCAAAGCCTCTCAATCTGCCCAAGCGTTCTTAGATTTTCTAGCAATCTCTATCACATCATGAGATGGGCCCAATCATTCTGTTTTTAAAATAATATAGAAATCAAACTGTGAACCAGCAAACAAAGCAGATGCAGCTGGCCCCAAGATCCTGTGAATATTGGTGTTTACCATGACATTTAATGGTATAATGGAATCTGTCTGAGTCCTAAAGTCAATAAGGATGTCTCTCTTAGATCCCAGATATCCTTAGAGTTGGAGCAGCGAAATACTTCGGACAAACCATCCTGGGAGGGCCTTTCCACATCATTGTGTAAGTACACCACTTTTTAAGTCTAATAAATATATTGCCTCTCACTTTCCCCACTGCTGTCTTTTGCCAGATGAGTCACTTTCTCTGTTCTTTTAGAGTATTCCTTCTCTTGATTTATTTCTCTCACTGGCTCAACTGGTGTGTAGGAAACCAGGTGAGTGGACAGGTAGAGTTGACAGTGCTGAGAGGTCTCTGTCTATGGGGCTGGTGGCTGTATATGCCTGTCTTGGAATTTTTGAAAAGAAAACAAAAAGGAGGGTAAGATTCCTTTACTGAACTTTTTTCACTGTCTCTTCTTCCTTTGCAGCATCACATACGCTTGCATGATTCTAGTAACCATGGTGATGCGTCTCACCAGCACAACTGGTGAAGTGGTGCCCATGTCCTTTGCCCTGGTGCTAGGATGGTGCAATGTCATGTACTTCGCACGAGGCTTCCAGATGCTCGGACCCTTTACCATCATGATTCAGAAGGTATAAGACACAAACAAGTACGGGCTTGTTACACACATCCTGACACCTCTTGCAGATTGGGAGAACTGAAAGAATACTATTTCCTCCCTCGGGACTAGCATTAATGGCAAATGGACAAGTTCTTGTCTGCACAGAGGGTTTGGGACTTTCACATTCTCTCCTTAGCATAGAGTCTGGAAAATGGTTTACATAGGGTTGCATTGTGACTTGGTGGGACAGGTGGGCCTTATGGTGGCTCTGTCTTTGCTCTACAGATGATATTTGGAGATCTGATGCGCTTTTGCTGGCTCATGGCTGTGGTGATACTAGGCTTTGCATCAGGTGAGTCTACAAAAGGAAAACAGCAACATGTTACCCCTGCCAACTTTAGTATGAATTAAGTGCATGGGTTTTGATTTATTCTCAGCTTGCCCTCCAAGTTAGCTGGCAAACTTGGTGATGATGTATAGCTTCCGTTTTTTTGAGCATGGTCACTTTCCCAGTACTGATTTCTGTTCTCATGAGTTTGGTTTTCAATTCTTGCTCTTTCCAGGGTAATAGAAATTAGGACAATCCAGATAATTCCACATATATATGTCAAGATTTAAAAGCATACTGCATTTATGATATTTGTCTTTGGAAAATGAGATTAGCACACATAGCTTTATTATATCCTTGAAGAAGAAAAGATCACTGTTTTGAGAACAAATAAATAATCAGGGTAATTGAGTCATTTTATAATGGAGACCGGTGATTCTTTGTCCTTGTTATGCTGGGTACTGCACTAGCACAGAAACACGTGTAGCTCCTTCCCAGACCACTTTGCATTGTCAGCATCTCTTTAAAGGACCCTGTTGTTGCTCTTGGAATATGATTCCTGTTGTTAAATTCTCTCTCTCTCTTTTTCCCCATTGGTCTCCTCTAGCTTTTTACGTCATCTTCCAGACAGAGAACCCTGAAAACCTTGGGCAGTTCTACAACTATCCGATGTCCTTGTTCACCACCTTTGAGCTGTTCCTCACTATCATTGATGGCCCTGCAAACTATGATGTGGACCTGCCCTTTATGTACAGCGTGGTATACTTTGCCTTCGCCATCATTGCCACCCTCCTTATGCTCAACTTGTTAATTGCCATGATGGGTGACACCCACTGGAGAGTGGCCCATGAGCGGGATGAGCTCTGGAGAGCCCAGGTAACCTAGTTTAGGTGGTAGGGGGCTCACTTTGAATAAAGAGGAGGAAAAGTTGTCCAGGCGAAAAGTACTAAACAGTGCAATTACTCTGCTATCTGTGCTCTAGAGGAGGTACTTTAAAGCCTTTCCCTGGCCTTCACTTTTCTTAGGAGCTAATAAAATAAGCCATGTCCTTTTAATTCTGTTTTACAGCTTCTGTACATCAGCCACAAAATTTCTTTCATCCTTTCTATGAGTCTGAAGTGTCCAAGTGCAAGACTATTCTTCTGCACGTCTTCCCACGTGAAACTGTCTTCCAGTATATCTTTGCTATGTGGGTTTTCCTACCTTATTTCAAATAGCAGCTAGAAGCCCATCCAGCCTTTCTAGTCCATCCTGTGTCTCCCAAGATGTTCCTTATGCATGGAATCTCTTGTTAAATAGAATTAAAGTTGCATCTTTTTTACAAATCACATTTCTGTGTAACTGAGAGTTAGATTATAATTATAGGGATTGAATGAGGGGAGATGGAATGCAAGGTAATGATAACAAGTAGGTCAGTAACCTCTATAGATCCATTACGAGAAGTTGGTCTGACTCTTACTCAAAAGGCAAAAAAATTCAACCAGATCAGTTATATAGCTGTTCAAAAGGAAATCCATTTCCTAGTATTTTTCTGTGAGAAAGGAATAAGTCAAATAGTTAAATGTAGTTGTGTGGCCACATTGGTAAGTTCTAATGATGGTTAATGCAGATATAAATACTGTTCTCTTCTCTAGCTTGCAAATTAATTACCCTACTTGCTGTCATCAGGTATAAAAGGAAAGAAATTTAACAGTGTCTTAAGAGCACTATTGCTTCCTCAAAACATGGCACTGCTACGTGCCTCAAACCAGTTAGGATTGAACTAGTGAATTGCCATATTAATAGATAGAGTATTGACTGATTTTTCTTCATTGTATATGGAGCTGTAATGAAGTACAGTAATGAGTCAGTACTCATGAAACTGATAATTTTGAACGAGAGTCTGATTATTTTTTTCCTAATTCATCTGAGTTCTTTTTTTAATATTTTTTATTCTAAAGGTTGTGGCTACTACTGTCATGCTGGAGCGGAAACTGCCACGGTGTCTCTGGCCTCGCTCTGGAATCTGCGGGCGGGAGTACGGCCTAGGGGACCGATGGTATCTCAGGTGGGTTCACTTCTAGTGTGTGCACGTAAGGATCCCAAAAGAAGAATCCAATGTACAGATGTTAATAAAGAGCCTTTCTAGTGGCCTTAGGAGGAGTGTTTGGAGTCCTTCCCTTCTGGAATGCAGACCCCAATCTGTTTTCTGTGACTGATGGACAAGCACTGCTCCCTTCAGAAAGCTCTGCTGTGCAATTACTTGTGAAATCAGCTGATGCTTTCTAATCCAGTAGTCACAGGAGACAGACCCCAGAAATTGCATGCATTACAAGGCCTGAATTTTTCTTGCAAACTTCTTACGATGAGTATCACAAAACTTTACTGCTGTGCTTGGTTGGCTGTCTCTATCCATTAGATGCATGAAATGGCAGAGGCAGAATCAATCAATTAGACATTCAGCAGCAATGAACTGCACTACAGATGATTCCAAATCAGAACCGGACTAATTAAAGGCATGATTTCTTTCTCATGTGAACCTAGTAACTATGTTATACTTTGCAAAGACTGCATCATTTGGCAAAGTCTTAGGTCCTGGATTTCAGTTTAGGCGCTGAAATAAAACAATCTGTAGTCTAGGTAACGCTAGATTCCTCATTATTTCTGATTTTAATCAATATTTATACAAGGGTGAGAAAAGATTAAACTTTGGGCACACGTCTTTCCTAACTGCATCATCTTTTGCTGATAAAGCCAGAAGGGGGAGTGGAGGCTGTATGAAATAGGACTTTCTGCAGGTTTTAGCAGAGAAATGAACCTTGTGGATTTTCAGGTTTGCTGGGCAGAACAAGCAGACCTAAAGTGGTACCAATATGCAACACCTTCAGTTCAAGGAGCAGAATATAACTTTGCAAGAGCAATATCCCAGCAACAATTCTTCACTGGATGCTACGAGAAAAGAGTATTGGTGTGATCTAGTTATGTCAAATTACATATATGTTCATTGTATATATTGTGGGACAGTATTTCAGAAGACAAGGGTTGATGGAAGTGGAGCATTTAAATAAAAGTTCAGCAAAAGATAAGTGACATCTTGAGGCTAGCAGCCATGAAATATCAGAGGAGCAAAGGCAAGAACAAAGAAGGTGGATGAATATATGTGTATATACAAAGGATCTGGAGCTAGAGTTAGGTGGGGTAGGTCTGCCAATAGCTTACAGCTGGCAAGATGGAAAGGGCAAATCATGACTGGGAAACGAGTTAAAAGGACAGGAAACCATGGGCAGATAAGGGTATGGGGATGGGGGTGAAGGTCTAGGAGATAATTGTGTGCTGGCAGCTGCTAGCACCATGCCTATGTCTGGGTTAGTAGCCATATTTTTGGGAGAGGCTTGCTTCCTGTGGCTGCTCAGTTTTGTTGATAAGCTGATACATTTCTACTGCATTCAGTTTGTTTTTTAATCCTCTTACAGAGTTGAAGACAGGATTGATCCCCACAAACACAGGATGATGCGGTACACAGAAGCATTTAAGTCTCAGGATAGGGATAACTATGACAAAGGTTTGGAAAAGCTGGAAATCGATAGGGACATCCTGTATAAGAAGGAACTGTCTGCTCTGTCATTGTCACGGAGCACATCCAGGACTAGTTCTCACCGTGGCTGGGAGATCCTGAGGCGCAACACCTTCCATCACCTTCATGGAGAGGTCGGTCATGCCATGGAAGAGGAGGTCTATGATGTCTGAGAAGCCTCTTTTACTCCACAACATGGATCACTTTTGCCACAACAGTTGTCTTCTCCAACTGTTCATACATACTCCAGCATGCTACAGACATTCATCAGCCTTGATGAACTCTGGTGGTGAACAGTTAATGAACAGCTCATGGCATCTGTGCTATGACATACGAATGCAGTCTTTTCTCTCTGTGTCTCTGCTGTTGCACTGATGTTTGCACCAAGCTGGTGGGATTGTTGGGCTAAGGTCTGTGGTGATTTGTCATGCTTTGCAATGCCCTACAGAAATGAGCAAAAGAAGCCAGCAATGGGATTTCATCCATTTACAAAGAAGCGATCAGTAAACCTTCTCCCAGACCATTACATACAGTATGGTCGCTCCCTCCAGTTTCACAAAATCCCAATGCTCTCATAGCAAAGAGAGCTGACTGAGGTTCTGTTTTATGATTTGGTACATAACTGAAAAAAACCCCTGTAACTAAGCTCAGGAATGAAGGTAGTTGCTGATGCTGTGATTAAAAGAACTGTAACTATTCAACTGGCATTCAGGGCCTGACAGATTTTGCCCTCTGAAGAAACGCAGTCTCTATTAGTTGCATTTTCATCATTGCTATCTTAGCAGGACTGTTTTGGTTTTGGTTTGCTTGTTTAGGGTTTTTTGGTGATGGGGTTTTTTTTGTTTTATTTTGTTGTCACATGAATGCACTTTAAGCTTTTGGAAAAAAGTGATTGCTGTTCCTGGGAGGATTCTGAAGAATCTGAAGTGGGAACTTCTTTTCCTAATGAGAACATGTATGACCTGGTTAGGTGACTTTCAGCAGTGTGAAATTTCAACAAAGCTATTAATCTCCCAAATGAGCTGAAGCTGGTCTTTTGTTTGCTGTAGAAGTGTAGGATTCTGAATCATAGTTCTCCGACTTATAACTGAGTCATCAAGGTTGGGTAGTGAGCTACAATATAGTGCTGAAAGAAAAGGAGAAGAAATGTTGGATAGATGAATAAGAGCTATTGCAGAGGCAGTTAATTCAGAAACTGGTGCATGCTCTCTCTGAAAGTCTAAAACTATCCAATGAACAACTGAGTCATCCCCAGTTCCCTTCCAGGTACGATGCTGTGCCAGTCTGTCAGTTTGTCATCTGCCTAGGGCCACTTTAAGAAAAATGGAGAAATGTTCAGAGAAATGGACTGTCATTTCAGGGATTTTTATATTCTCAGGAGTATGGAGTTTCATTTGAATAGAAGTAAGTGGAAAGCAATCTGTGGTCTTAACATTTCCTTCCAACAGGACTAGTAACAGAAACTTTGTTTTTTAAGAAACCAAGGTTTATTATCTAGCACTAGACTTTGAGCCAAATCACCCTGTGATAATCAAAGCAGATAATGAAAAAGCTGAATCCAGTGGATTTCTGATTGTATTGAAATATCACAACAAGCATCTCTCTTGCAGGTGCCGTAATGAGCATCATGATCTTTGCAATTATGTGTGTTTATTTAAATGTCCTCTTTCTCTTACTTGAATGTGTATTTATGCTCCAATGGAAAATTGACAGAAGACTGTCTCTCTGGAATTCAACTGCATGCTTTTGAGTTGACTCATTTTCTTGAACTGAAAGTGTTGTCTGGTCTCACTCAAGTGTTGTCAGTCCTTCCCAAAACCTTTGGGGTTTGTACTGGTAGTCTATGGAGATGGGAACAATGTGGTACATTAACCAGAACTGTGAATTGCTGCTGTAACTCTAGATCAATTTTCTTTCCTAGTGAATAGGAAATAGCAGGAAAGGGAGAACTGATGGCTTCCCCCTCCTCCCCCCACCCCCAAGTACAGTAGTCTTTTCACTAGTTTGAAAACCTGCAGAAATACAATTGAGATGAAGCCACATAGCCATTTCTACAAAAGGATTCCTCTTTGACATACTACTACTAATATTTTAAAAGCTAGTTTGAAGTACAGGCTGTGTAAGCCCTGCTTCTGATGTTGTGTTTATCTCTGTAAACAATAATAATTTTGATCTTCAGACTCAGCCTATTGACACTGCAGGAGACAGAACAGAACTCAGTTGACAGTGCTAGGCCTTTATAGATTTGTGTATCTGCTCTCCATATAAAGGAAGTAAAAAAATCCAGTAGCAGGTATTTTTAAGGAAGTGCCTTCTCGTATTATTACATTCTGTAACAGTTAGCTTTCAAACTCCTTGCACAGAACCCACCCACAGAACAGCATCAGAACTGTGTGATTTATTTCCTGTCTTTGGAGTTGCCTAATCTAAATAAGACAGAGAATCATTGAATATTTTGGGTTGGAAGGGACCTTTACATGTCATCTACTGCAACCCCACTGGAATGAGCAGGGACATCTTCAACTAGATCAGGTCGCTCAGACCCCTGTCCAATCTCACACTGAATGTTTCCAGGGATGGGGCATCTACCATCTCTCTGGGCAACCTGCTCCAGTGTTGCACCACTCAGAAAAAATTTCTTCCTGACTGCTATTAGAATTTGGCTTCCAGTTTCCTGAGGCGACACATTAAAAAAAAATCCTGGAAAAAGACCTTATACAAAAGGGGGCAGAATATTTTACCAATAGTAAATTATTCCCCAGTCAACTTTGCATAATCTTTTTGTTGATAAGTGGTTACAGACATTTTTAGCATTATTTAGTTGATCTGGAGGATAAACAGCTATAGAAAAAAATTTGAGGTGGGATAAGTCAGCAGATATAATGGGCACACCAGAAGTTGGAAATATTAAATTTAATACATAAATGTGGAATACCTAGCCTCTTCCATTAGGACATATACACATGAGCTGTGCCCATGTGAGCCTCAGATAATGAAAGACTAACACTTGAGCTGTTTTGCTGCAATCTGGCTTAGACTTGGAAACAGCAATGACTACAGTCACACAAAGGCAAAGCACTTCTGCTGTAATATTCTGCACAAATGTGCTGCTTCATAATTTGCTTAAATTTTTTGCATTTTGTGATGCAGTTATGTGCTAAAATTCTGAAACAGTGCTGCTGCTTCTTGCTGTTGCAAGGTGTCTTTCCTCTGCCTCTTAACAATATTGCAATAATTTCAAAGCAGATGTTCTTCCCCTCCTTGAAACTGCTAACCTCAGACTATCTTCTATGTTACTGGAGCAACTTCTGAGTTTATGTTAATGTGATAAGAATGAATGTTTTGATCCAGTTGCTTGTAGTAAAATGAGAAGTATTTTGCTGAAAATAAAAATATTAAATAGGTGGAGTATCTTGTCTGCTGCTTTGTGTCTAAAATATCACGGGGCAATTTTTGTTTTTGTTTCTCTATTAGCAATCATGGACTTTAATTGACAAGTTCTTTGGATTGTCATGTTTGGGTCCATGTTAAATTTTTTTTGACCTAATGTTGTTTTTCCACAGCAATCCACTTCAGAAATTTCTTTATGCAAAATTTGTATGGAGTTTCAAATACTGATTCCCAGTTCAAAGAAAGAACTGTCAATGCCCTTATTTTTTAAAGTCATGGAGTGTTTAGTGAAAATGTAGTACAAGCTCCTTGGAGAAGCAACCGTATTTGCATGTTGGTGGAACGGCCCATTTTGGATGGTGAGGTGATAGTCCTTTCTATAGCTGCTTGCAATAAAATGTGCTTAAGTACAGAGAGTTTTCTCAGTAATACACATGCAAAACATAGATAGACACAAAACTGGGCTATTTGATGAATTTGATGTTTACACCATTTCTTAAATGATTACTATGATTTCCTTTCTAGCCTGGTTAAGGGCTTCATCTTACGTTATGCATTAGAGCAAGCCAGGCAAAGAAAGTGCAAGCCAGACTAACGGGATGAATCCTGATGAATGAATTTCCATAAACTCCTATTGAAGTGCATTCTGTACTCTTGAGGAACTCAGCTGTAAACAAAGGGTCTTGCTTCTTTATTAGATAACAATAAAGTTGCTAATATAGTAAAACAATAGTTTAATTGAGCTTTGAATTTGCACTTGTTTTTTCTCTTTTTTTGTTTGCAATATCTAACTTTGGTCCCAGTAACATAGGCTATTTTTTCAGATTTTTATAATAAATATGGTAACAAATCTGTCCTTATCTATGTCTTAGGTAGAAGTAAACAAGTTTAAACAACACTTTAAGTTGTTTTTTTGAAAGCTTTCTAAATGGCAATAAACCAATCCAACAAATACTTGGTTCATAGAAGTTTAGGTTAATATATAGAGCCATTAACCATTGATTTTAAGAATAAAGTTATTTTTATTTCTGAAATGATAACATTTTAATCAAGCTTTCAACTGTGCACAGAGAACTCTTTGGCAAGAGTTTTGGGCCTGCCTTGAGAAATCTACAAGACAAGAAACTAGTGAAGATGTAAGCAAGCGTCTCCAAGCTGGGCCGTAAGATAAGCCTCTGGTCTTGCTACTGTTTTATGCAGGGTTGATAATTGCAAAGTATGTAAGATCTGCTGCTCCAATAGAAGCACACTTTACCATCATCCCTCTGCATACATGAAGACCTTGTCCTTAGAACACCTTCCTACTCATTAATCAGATGCATTGGTTGGCTGAAGTTCTCTTTTTGTTGCAATGAATTAATTGAGACTATCTCAGAAAGAAGCAGAACTGGGAAAGAAGATACTACAGTGTTCCATAAGCTCAAACAGCCTATAGTATCAGAATGAATGATTTTTAAAAACCTCTGAGAAGTTCTAAGTTGATCTAGGAATTTTAATATAAAATATCAATAAATTAAAGTTTCTAGGGGGATAATATCTGCAACACATACTAATCAACTATATTATTGGTATAGTCAAGCTGGACTGGAAGCCACTTGGCAAAACCATGCTGTGCATTGATGCTAGGCCCACTTCTGTCTGGGACATGGAGGAAAAGTTAAAGAGAAAGTGGTGGCTTCCTAGAATTCCCGAGGGGATAGCTGGGCAAACAAAATGCCAGCAACCAGATGGAAAAATTGCAGATTCCTTGTCAGATGTGCTGATTTCTGTAGCATCTTGAGAATGAAGTTTTCAAACTGCCCAGCTGCTTAAGTACAGAACATCTAAAGCTTTGACTGAGATGAGTGAGGCTGTGGTTTCAGGCTTCCCACAGATCCAACCAGATGTCAGGGTATTAGTTACTGTCTCCTCACTGTTTCAGATTATCTCCATTTGGAAAACTTTTTAAATAGGAAAATATGAGATCTGGTTCTGCGTCAAAAAGAATTTTATGGCAAATTCTGTGGAGGAGAATAAACAGTTCTGCCTTTCAGGAAGTAAGAGTAAGTTACAAAAGGTACTTGCCCAGTGCTAATCTCATTTATCTTGTAAACCATTCTCTGGCTTTTCCCATTATGCTTCTGATAGATAATAGAAAATTCACTAGATTGCCCGGAAAAACTCTTCTGGGAGGCAATTTGACTTGTTCACCTTTCATCCTTTCTTTTAGTGTTCAGTGCTTGACAAATAAAGCTCTGGTTTTTCACCTAGAGGTGAAATAGACTGGACTAATTCTTCTCACAAATAAATACCAGCGATTCTAATCACTAATCAGTAGCATTATCTATGGGAGAATTTTGCAAGTCAGCTTGGATTTGAAGATATAAGAGAAGCAAGGTATTAAAAAAAATGAATGAAAGGCTTGAGGTTAGCGGATTTCTATTAAGATTTATCTATTGGCTCATAGAAGAATTGGTTGTAAAGGACATCTGAGATCATCCAACATCGGACCATGTCTGCTGTGACTTTGTCTTCCAGAGTCTTGAAAATCTTAAAGATGGAGATCCAGAACTCCTCTGTGTATGTTTCTGTGCTGCACCAGCCTTGCGGTCAGAATATTTTTCCTAATGTCCAACCTGAACCTCTCAAGTCACAATTGATCATTCTCCCTTATTACTGAGACATTAATAGTTGTCTTTATTTGAATCCCCCCCCCCCCAAAATGAAGATTTAAAATAAAATGAAATTGCAAGTCCATCTTTACTCTCTCCTGTAATTTCCCCTCTCTCATATGGTCTTGTGCATATATTTTGTCCTCCACCAGCATTTTAGAGCTCAATATGAATTTATATAGGCTTAGATATATACATATACAAATCACATTAATTACTGCAGTACTGAAGAGGTGAGTTTTATAATTACAAATGAAAAATTTGAGCTAAAAAAAATTTGCTTAATGCCACTTAGGAAATAGTATAAAGTTGGACAATTGTCTTGGTGTTTTTCTGATTCTCAGTATGAACAATAACCTTGTATACCCTGGGGTTAAGGGTATAC
Organism: Astur gentilis; assembly: GCF_929443795.1. NCBI lineage: Eukaryota > Metazoa > Chordata > Aves > Accipitriformes > Accipitridae > Astur > Astur gentilis. The sequence goes on along the minus strand of NC_064900.1, from coordinate 360,909 downwards.
TTGATAGTGCCATTCAGATAGCCTTATGGGTCACCTTACAAACTAGTAAGTTGTGAAGCCCTTACCTGCTGAAGGACATCAGCTGAAGCATTTTGAAAGGCCTCTGGAAGTAATTTGGAGGGTATGGGTCTTCATAAATTTCCCAGTAGGCTTAATGCAAAATGTCATAAATTGATAAATAAGACAACAAGAATAATTTTGAACTCTGTTCCCTGAGTGTCTTGCTTAAGGCACATCAACAAGACAACAGAAGGCTGGTTTTCCTTTGTAGCCTCAAAGAAGACTTTCTGAAGTGCTAAGCTCACCATATTTTGCAAAGTGTACAGTTTATGGGCTACAGAAGATAAGACTGAAACAGTTTGGCCTGTCGTTAAAGAAAGTATGAGGGTTTTCTCCTAAGTCACTGAATCTGCACCCCACCTTAGCTTGGCACCTTTTTCTTAAATTGTAGTTCATGTGCAACTTTTCATGATTCAGCCTTTCCCTGATTTCACCAAGCTTACAGCACATGATATAACATTTACACCACCACCCCAGGGTCTAATCAAGCTTGCTGGCCACAGCTGGGGCTCAGACTAATGAGAAGGTATCAGTACTGTTGATTAAGTCTGTACATGCTGGAGAAGAAACTGGTTGCTGTGTCATACTGTCACACAGTTTTCAGAGTAGTGTCCCTGTGAATAAGTCAGGACAGTTGATTTTTATAAACATTGTTTCCCAACTTTGGGACAATAAAATGGATAAACACTGAAGAATGACTATTCAGCTCCTAACTTCAGAGGAAGCTGCTCACCATTTTAAAACTTTGCTTTACAGCAAAATACATCTTTATAATATTGCAATGTTGTGGTACATTTTTAATATCTTAGAGTTGACAGAGTCCAAAAACCAGAAACACCTCTTTGGCAGAAATAAGACTGGAATTTAGTGATCATAAAAATTTACTAAGTGCTAATGCAGACATTTGGGGATTAACAAGGAAGAGACATGGGTGTTTAGATATCAGGGTGTTTGTGATATGATCAAATCATATGAGAGGAAGGAGGGAGGAAGGAGGTGTAGAAGGGAAGAAAAGAAGGGAGAAGAGGAAGGGAGGAAGGAAGCAGGGAAGGAGTGAAGGGGAGAAGGAGAGAGCAAGGGAAGGAGAAAGGGAGGGAAGAAAGGGAGGGAGGGAGAGAAAGTGAGGGTGGGAGAAGTCTATTTTTTTTTTTTTTTTTTTCCATTTGAAGTGTTGAAGTTGAGATGACATGCTGTTACCTGACCAAGGCAAAATCCATTCTTAATAAATGACAGCTGGGCCACTTTGCATCTGCCAAAAACGTCCACATCTCCTTAAAGGCTTTTTTTCTCTCTCATTAGAGAAAGTTTCCTAGAACTGCTATAGTCAGAAAAGGAGAAAAGAATCACAGAAATCCAATTCCTGAAGCAATTTTTACATTAAATCAATGAGAAGTGTGAATTATAGGTTGAAAGTTTTCTCTTCAACTATTTGTTTAAACTGGTTATAAACTGTGAGTTCAGACTAGGTTGGGATACAATGAATTTTCTTGCACTTGAAATGAAAGATAATAAAATGACAAGAATAGGTTTTGAGGTACAAGGCAGATGCAAGCAGAAGAATCTGAACTATGATTCTGTTTCCTTTTTTTTTTTTTTTCCACAAAGCAATGAGATCACAGCTGCTCATAATTTTCCCAGAACTCCATCTATGCTGCTTCTGCACGTAGATACACACACTGCTTCAACATATTCTCCTTCATGACAAACCTGAAACAGAATCTAATGGATTCACATATAAGTTAGGTCTTTATTCAGGCTCATGGTACTGTTAGCTTGCTTGGTCTCCTGGGGAGCGTGCCCTGGACTGCGGAAGCAATAGAGACTGGCTCACCCTAATGCAATACACTGGGGATGTGGCTGAGGTGCTTGAGAACGTTTGGAATGGGCTTCACCAACTCCCATTGGTAAAACCACATGATATTCCACATATGAAATAATCAGGAATGGATCATAAATGTCAATGTGCAAAAGGTCACCTTCATGGCATTTTGTCAACAGCTGGCACTGGCTCTGGACAGCCTGCACATGCATATCTGGGTGTCAATCATAATGCTAAAGCAACTGACCTTTAACAAATACTCATCTCACCAGGGAGGGGCTGATGGAAGGACTGGCTCACCAGCTTGCAGATGGTGATCCTAGCTGGTCTTAGAGCATAACAGTTTCATCAGACTCATGGTCTGGTGGAATCCATGCTGAAAGAAGGCATGTGGTCAGTCCAGGTTATTTGGGTGTGCTAAGATCTTTAGCCACCACCTTTTCGCAATAAGCCTGGATGTTCTCCTCCTATTCTCTGTGAAGGGCAAAGATAGGATATTTTGAAATGCTTTTTACGTATAGTGGCATTGTATTTCCCCTCTCTTCATCACTCCAAACAGCAGTTGCCATTTATGGCTTTGTTCAACATCTTTCCTTCATGAATATTTGATCTATAGCCTTGAATACTGCTTGGGTAAATCAAGCATGACTGGAAGTGATTTTTGAGTGTTTTTAAGAGGGCTTTCCAATATCAGTACTTGGTGAGCTGGGTGCTAGGATAGCCTGAGGGAGCACTCCATTAGAAAAGTATAAATGCAGCCACAATGGTGCTTCTCTTGTTGGCAAAACAATCAATATAGACTGAATGATCCAGTGTCAGAACTACCTCCTCACAAAACAAAATAGGTCACCTATTTAAACTCAAATATATATATAAATGTTGAAAAGTGAGGGCATTTTCTAACTATAGCACAACTCTGCTATCAAAAGCAAAAGGGTAAAGTGGTATAGTCAGGAGCTCTGTATTTTCTTGGGAAGGTCTTTTCTAACCCCTTACCTCACCAATGCTTTCCAAAGACTTAAGTCCAAAGATTCAGGCATATGATTGAATGCTAAAGTAATAAGACCTTTATATTTTAGTGTGTCTGCCTGTGTGAGACTAGCTCTCCTATTGACTAGTCAGAGGATATTGCTAATAGCTAATTAAATAAATCCTTTAATTTACAGCAATCATGTCTGTGTTGTTGGTGATAAGTGGTTCTGAGAAATACTTTGTCTAGAGGCTGATGACTGCTCTGATTAAAACAATGACAAAAGTGGAAAGAAAAAACAGATTTTCCTTTTTTAAAATAAAGGCCACTGGAAAATAAAATTTTAACATTGGGCATTTTCTCTTAACAACCAACTCTTCCGCAGTATCTGTCTGTAAGAAAACAACAGCAGAATCAGTACTTTTAGGCAGCAGATTAAGCTCATCAAAAGTCTTGTACTACAGAGCTCCTACTCTCTGGATCCCAAAGGATGTTAAAATAACAGAATAAACTGCTCAACCTTTTTGGAACTGGGACATGTGTTCTAGTGATTCTAGACACTTGGTGATCACTCTAGTATAGGCTTACTTTAATAAATAAGTAGGCTGCCTATGAAGAGTCGAAGCGTCCCCTCTCCAGGTTGAGGAGAGAAGAGTTCAGATTTATAATGCTGGATATATGCTCCCAATTTCTAATTGCATCTTTCTCTATAAGACCAAATCATGTGGCCTGTTCAGCTCAAAACCTTCCACTGTGTTTTGTTTCCAGAGTGTGTAATATATAGCAGGCTTTCACCTGCTTTCCTGAAACTTTGAGTGTTAAGTTGTCAATAACATTTTACATTTCTGTATCCTGAACTATCCAAAGATGTCAAAACACTTGAAATATCCTATAAAGTGGGACATAATTATTCATCCTAGCAATAGTCAAATTTAAGGAACTGAAAAGAAGACTCATTTAAAACTCCCACAGTTTAGAGGGAGCTTAGTTACTGGGTCTACCAAATCAGGCACACAAGATCTGAAGATCCCCAAGTGTTCAACCTAAATGCTGTCCAAAATTGCATGAGAAACTGCTATTAGACCTCAACACAAAAAATTGTTCTTCTCTCTGTTCTTACATGTTCCAAGCACAGAACTGTCTTCCTGCCATGACCTCCTATGGCAATGTCTTGTGGCCCAGCTTTACTGAGATTTTTAATTTGGCTCTTTGTGGAGAGCTAAGCTGATCTAGAGCAAGATTGACTAGCACGCTCATTAGGAATGAGCATTTTCCCTACCACAGCATCTGTTAACACAGCAGTTTGGCACTTAATTTCCAGGAGCAGCAGGTAGGGGTTAAGTTGTTTAACGGCAATTTTCCATGGTGACAGTGCATTGCTCTCTTCAGTCCATAAATCTCCAAGCAATTTACAACTACCTGATACTCAAGATTATTTTTCCCATTGGACATATAGGGAATTGGTAGTGCTGCTGCCTGTATAAGAACACTGGAAACCTGTTTCTCGTACAGACAACAACTCTGTCTACATGGAATCTTAAAGGCATTAGTCTTCTATAGCCAGATCTTAATAGTAACAGAAGTTCAGACACCAACCTCTGAACTGATGTCTATCAGCTTCTAGCTGTATGAGGCTGATGATGCTAATGATGCATAGCTAAGTGGATGTGTTTCTCTATTCAGAGCAGTGATGACCTAGCAATGTACTCATTGGGGATGGAGTGTTTCCTCCAACAGCCGCTCTGTAATTGCCTTGTCTAACTCCTCTTTGTTCAGGAAATCGATGCAACTGAAGAACACATTAAAAGGCTTTTCCTTCATTCCTTATATACAGATGATGTCAGGGATTGTTCATATGACTATATTTAGAGATTGTTTTCAAAGCTGGGAGGTGTGTTAGCTTTTTTTGCTGGTGCAGAGAGGTAGAAAATTCCATGGTGGAAAACTATATATACTGTGTGCCAGGAAGGGTCATGGAGTTTGATTCCTCAATATCACAGGACCATGTTACCATACAATCCCTTTCACAAACTTAACAAGCCTTAAATAAATCACACAAACAGTAAAAAATAAAGAAATCTCATAAACAAATACAGGATCATGGAAAACATACCAAACAATTACAGTGGAAAATGTAGACATATTTCTGTATACAAGGTCATCTACTTGATTCCAACTAAAACTACCCAGAAGTTCATTTCTGACATCAGGCAGTGAGTGCATTTCCCTTAGCTTTAATCATGTAAATATTAGGCAGCTGCTCTATGTCAGGTTTTCTCAATGGTCAACAGCGGGATACTGCTTCAGATGGGAGGGAACTCATCCTGCCTTGGGAGCCTTTCTCAATTATGGAGGGAACTTGTTGGCTATCTGACTAGTGACATACAGATGTCTACCATTTAGATTAGATGTCTGCCTCTGCATCAATCAAGACCTAATACCTTGAGCTTCAAGGAAGTTTCTTCCTTAGCACTCACTTGCTTAGCAGGATTTTGCTGTGATAAGATATTTGTTACTTTTAAAACATATGTGACTAGTCTAAATTAACAGTAACTGCAGGTTAGCGAATATTTATGACCTCTGAAAGTAGCAACAGTTAGTGGCGTACATTTCAACTTTGATTCATCTGCAAGTGGTCTACTTCTTAACAATAATTTCACCCACTTGGGAGCCGTTTCTATATTATGAGATAAAAATCTGGACAGCTGTTAAAAGACAGGCAGCTGCATTTGAACCAGAAATAAAACAGCATTGAGAGACTAGATAGGATTTAAACTTTCATGTTTTTCCTTTCAATTTCCCTTTAGGGGAAGTTTATAGTATTTCCCCTTTGTAAGTGGAAGTGCAACACAGATAAAGAGGTAACACATCACCTTCTTTGAGATTATAGTGAAAGTGTCCATTTATTTAATGTTTGCACTTCACACAATTTGTAATTACAGAAAACAAAAGGAACTCAACCCTATCACCTGCCTCAGTATCATTCTGGAGATCTGCCTTCTGCTTTGACCTGAATAACCTCATTTGCAGCGTGAACTGAATGCTTCTAAATCTCTAAGTTAGGGCTACTTTTCAATCAGAAATCTAGAAGGGATATTTAGCATGTCAAGAAGGCTTACTGGAAACTGCTGGTCACATAGTAGTACAGTTCTAATGCAGCATATTATTCCACATGTATGAGGTTCATATTTACTGTAAGTAACCCCCTTCCAAATGAGATTAAAATTTATAATACTGTAAATACCAACTCCCTAAAGTGTAAATGAGAGATTGTACTTACATTGACTTCCAGGATTATTTCCTCTAAATATTCTTGCTTTCCCCCCCCCTATTTCTTCAGAATTTTTGTTTGTTTCCTTCTGATTTTTTCTGGACTGTGGCTTCAGTTCTGCCTACTCATTAAATATTTCCTTCATTCTGAAGGGCTTTTGCTTCCTTTCCACCCATCCTTCCATTACCCATGTGTTTTTCATTAGCTCAGCTTGCTCTCTTCATCCTCAACTCACTATGAGATGTTACTGTAGCTTGTTCTCCCTAGCCTCTACTTCAGAAAGTAGCAGGAGTTGCAAAGGTAACCAGACTTATCAATACAGCTAGCACTTCACACCTTTTGGGAGCCTAACCATATTAACATTCAGTGATGTTATTGAACAGTTGAATATGGTAGCTAGAGATAGTTTCTGAATTCTCCAGAGAAGGATTTGTGAACATCACAGCCCTCACTCCATTGCTATTTCTGGAATACTTTTTTTCAGTTAAGAAGATTTTTATATTGATAAATGTCTATCAGTCCTTGAATTTGTCTGATTATTAGGCTCTGAAAAATTGCATGAAGAAGCACTTGCTTATTTGAGGTATTTGTTATTTCCATGCTTTAAAAATGTCAGTAATCCAGTCAGGGAGCAGAGCCATTACTATATGATTTTGAAACCCATCACAATGGAATATATTTGTTTTATTTGCTACCATGTAAAATCGCTGTATTAATGTGTGAGAGTTGTCATCTTGCACTGCTGATCTATTACTGTTTTGATATCTAGCATGCATTGCAACATTTTATTTTATAGGATGACTAAATTTGGAGAACAAGGAACAAGATCGCTTGCCTCTTAGTCCCCAGGTGAATGTGGAGCTAGACATTTTTAATTTTCAAATGAAAAGTTGAATCAGAGAGGATACTACCAAAGAGTAGGTGGTAAGTATGGAGTTCTGTGTAGGCTACATATTTAGGGTTCACTTCCAAAGCTGAACTACACTTGAAAATTTTCTTCACAGTAGCCAGTATGGTGCTGTGTTTTGGATTCGTGCTGGGAACAGCGTTGATAACCCAGGGATGTTTCAGTTACTGCTGAGCGGTGCTTACCCAGAGCCAAGGGCTTTTCTGCTTCTTGCCCCACCAGCGAGGAGGCTGGGAGCGCACAAGAAGTTGGGAGGGGGCACAGCCAGGACAGTTGACCCCAACTGACCAAAGGGATATTCCAAACAATGGGACGTCATGTTCAGCATATAGTTCTGGGGGAAGAAGAAGGGGGGGGGGGACATTCAGAGTTGTGGCATTTTGTCTTCCCAAGTCACCAATACACATGATGGAGCCCTGCTTTCCTGGAGATGGCTGAACACCTGCCTGCTGATGGGAAGTGGTGAATGAATTCCTCATTTTGCTTTGCTTGCATGCACAGTTCTTGCTTTACCTGTTAAACTGCCTCTATCTCAAGCCACCAGTTTTCTCACTTTCACTCTTCCGATTCTCTCCCCCATCCCACTGGGGGGTGTGAGTGAGTGGCTTAGTTGTCAGCTGGGTTTAAATCATGACAATGGCTGAATAAGAAAATAAAATCCGTATCCTCAAATACCAGGTTTTTTACTCTTGGCAGTGTTTTGTGGAGGGAAAGGAGGAAATTGGAATGCAGGAATGAATTCTCACCTAAATTTAGCTAACTCATGATAAAGCCCTATTTGAGAGAAGGTTCTTGTTAGTGTTAGAGTTAAGAGGTAGTACCATAGCCCGCTTAGGCTTAAACTTGCCTTGCTAACTCCATTGCAGAATATAACCTCCACAAAACTACATACTCCCTTCTCCCTACCCCCTGCAATAGTTCTTACCATCAGCACAGCAAATTTAGTAAGTAATTGATGCGTTTTCTGTGCCTTGCACAATGACTCTTAAGCATTTCCTAGCATTTCTTGCTACAGAGAGTTACAAATATTAAGGACATAAAAGCCATTCACCATAGTAGTATTTGAGATTATCATGGAAGATTGAGAGCTAATTGGTCACACTAACACAAATAAAATTTAGTGGTGTTGTTCCCATTTTGTATATGATGGAATTGAGATATAGAGTTGAGCTGCCCAAGGAACTAAAAGTATTTGGCAGCACAGCTGCTGTCATATTAATGTCCCTTTAGTACATACCTGAGATAAATATAGTGGTGTAGTAAGTAAAAGAAACATCTGCACTCAACTAACTGAAATGCTTTTTGAAAACACTAGAAAAATATTTTGATATTCCAGAATATTTTCCCCACAAATATTAGGAAAAGCAGACCATCAGTTTCTTGAGCATTTGTTACATAATCTTTTTTGTCTGGACAAATTTCCGTTTTCCTGTGTGTACCGGAGTAACCTTATTTAAAACAATTCTCAGTCTGACTGCTATGTTGTAATGTGTACTTCAGCCCCGTCACTGGTCTGTAGGAATTCCTGCTTGGTATATGCACCAATGTGAACGCTGTGGCATCCAAACTTGTCTGTGTCCTCTTATGGATAAGCTTGTGCTTTGTTTTGGTGGCTGCTGAGCTGTGAGGAAAACAAATTCTATCTATCTATCTTCTGTGTCTGATCTGACCTTTCTGTGTAAAGATAATGTGTCAGCTCTTTCAAAACACCTAAATGGTTGAGAGGGAGCGAGAGCTAGTTCGTTCTGAGAGGGCAGGACAGGATTTTACACCTTTTCCTTGTCAGAAGTCAGGCCCTTGATATTTAATCACTTCTCAAGAGACTGTTCTTCAGCTACGAGAACTAGAACAAATGATGTTTGCCTGGTATTTCTAATAAGTGTTCCTGAGAACACAAGCATCATTGGCGTCCTTAAAGGAAAGGCTGGTCACAACCAGCAGCAGAGCAGTCATATGTAAATTGCTTTTGCTGTGTTCCTATCTAACCTGAACTCACTTGCAAAGACCCTCACGTCAGAAAGATGATAGGCAGCTATATAGACTGAGTTACATATGTTCCCCCCAACCCTTTAAAGCCATTCATCTGTTTGCATGAAGACAGATCTCTCATCCTAACTGTTCCTGATGCTAGAAGGCAATAGAGGTTCATCTTCCCAGTCACTAAGGTTCTCACACTCCTCCATGTATACCCTCCTCTTTCTCCCTCCCCCCCGCAATTCCTTTGAAAGGAAAGCAGCGGTCTTACATCCATCAGCGTGGTGAGACTCTGAGTTCACAAGGTTTACCCTCATGCAGTTCAGCAGCAGACAGACTGTACCCAGAGACCTGACTCGAGCCAGCCTGCCAAACCTGCAGCAGATTACAATCATTCCAGCTCATGCTTTATGGATCAAAACAAGTTTTCTTTGGTTTCTGGTCTTGATTAGAGAATGAGGCTGACATCCTTGGTTTATGGTGACAGCTAGATGATACCGTGGCTTTGTTATGTCTGTTTAACAAGAGACCTATGACCTAACTCAGTCTCATGTATTGGTTTTGTGTTGGTGTGCTTTTCATGCTCATTCAGTTGAGTAGCATGAAAGAGAAGAAACGACAGTCTGATTCCTGGGCCCTCACATTTTTTTATTGTTAATCCAGCAGGATGAAATTTTTATTCAGGGATAGAAAGTACCTGCAAGGCTATTTTTGTAGGTGCAACAGTGTCTGCATTAAAGAGGACTTAGGGAGATGACTCCTTTTCAATCCCTTTGCTGATATACTTTTGGTTTAATGACTCACACAGGGGGAAAAGAACATCGTAGGATAGCCAAAGGGCACGGGTAGCTGTTACCTGGGACAGGGTTTTAAGCATATGCATGTGGGCTTGCTTGTGGTGGAAAGAGACACAAGAGAAGTTTGCCTGGAGATTAAAGCAGAAGAGCTTCAAGCAAACCTTCCCATTTGGTCTCCTGTCACTATCATTGCTCCTTCTTCTGCAGACAGGGACAAAATATACCTGAAAGAGAAAGAAAGTGAAAGGAGAGGAGATGAAACTGAGCCCCTGACAACCTTTGGCACTTCTTTTATAACTCTGCTGTTTCTCTTAAAAATCTGTTCTTGAAAATATGTGCTGGAAGTCCTGTGTGGAGTATAAACAAGACTATTCAGGGAACACAGTAGACTTCTTACAGCAAGCTGCCTCTCTTTAAATCAGGGAGTAGTTTGGAGGAGAGGTGCGTGCTTGCTGTCTTTCACTCAGCAACTTTCCAGCAGGCCGCCTGTCTCTGAAACTCAGCCAAGTTGCCTGTCTTAGCCAAGTGTTGCAACTTTCTGCCACTCTTCTGCACTGACCTTTACTGTAGAAGCACCTGTTTCCCATTTGGATTGTCTTATCCCAGGTGGAACAGGTGGAGGAAGTGTCATTTACAAATTAAAGGGAGAAAGAGATGGAGGTGGTGGATTGAGTTCAGCTGAGGAGGGTACAGGTCCATGTGGATGGTCTTGCCTAAGGATCGTGGGTTGCTCCTCTGGCTCTGGAGCTCTTTTTTACACAGCTTACAGGGTGAAAGAACTCAGGTTAGGTGCCTGGGTGAAATCAACCTACTGCAGCAAAAAAAGGTATGTCCAAGACTTGCTGTTCCTTTCTACTTCTTGCTTCGGTTTTTTTTTTCTTGTCTGCTGTCCCCACCTGGTGTTTACCTGTTTTCTGCCCTAGACTTTGATGCAGAGAATAATTGCTGTCTCCAGGCAGCTGGGAAACAGTTCCTCCTTTCATATGTCATTGAATATTAAGAAATGGGCATTCCAAAGATGCTAAGGACAAGCTAAAGGACACTACAACACAATAGCATACATAGCTGATTTGGCAGCTGAGAATTCAGCAGCTCCAAATTGTCAGGGAAAGCACAACAGAGATCATAGGAATCTTTGCCATCATTAATAGTCTGTGGTCTTGAGGGAGCCATGCTCTGACCTTTGGCCCAATCGCAACCAGAAATTTGATGTGTTACACCCATGATTATTGCATATCCTCTCTGATATGTCTCTGCTGAAATATTTGTGGAGAGGGACAAATTTTTAAAGCATTGTAAAACCGTGTGACTGTGGAGAAGAATAAAACAGAGATTACAGGAATCTTCCACCATCCACATGTGAAGCCCTAGGGGAAGAAAGGCAGCCGACGAGAAATTGTATAGCCTCTTCAGTGAGGCTGAATTTATGTGGTCGCAGTGAGCTGGCGTTACGTGCTTTGGCTGCCACTGAAAGCAGAAGTCTTCTGGACCTGTGTCCAAAAGCTTCTACATCTACTCTTACCACATTCCTTGTGCCAGCACTAGTGCTAATGTGGCTGTGCTGTGAGCTGGAGCAGAAAAGTGAGCTTGCTGCAGACTAGAAACCCGAGAAAAAGGGTTGTTTTCAGCTGGATGGGTTCTTGATGTGTTGTGAACTGAACAAGGATTAACCCTGGCACAAGGATGTATGGGAGGATGCATATCTGGGGCAGAGACAAGGGTGGGGCTGAGGCCCCCCCCTCCCCCCCAAAATGGTTGCGTAGCCGCAACCCAAGACACAACATACCAACTGTTGATCCACCTTGCTCTGCTGCTATGCAGAGGCTTTTGACATCCTCCTCTTCTGACAGGGATGCCCAGAGAGGTGGGGGATAGCCAAACTGTCTGAAATCACGCTGGGAAAGGGAGTACCGCTTCAACATGGAAGTGTGCTTGGTGGATGGGTAGCAAAATAGTTCCTCTGAGTTTTAGCTGTCTGAGAAGTATCTCATCCGTACTTGCAGGGGGCTACATATAGCAATCATCATTGTTACTAATTTTCAGGATCCATAGCATAGGGGCCATAGCGTCAGTGTTACTTAAATGATATTTTGGAGAGGGAGGGGATGATCAAGGTGACCTGTTGCTCTATAGCTGGGTGGTCAGAATACAGAAAAAAACTTTTATCGGGGTAAAAAGATTTTCACAATGCTAACATAGTAGCTGTTCTGGACTCTGTTCTTGCAAGGTATTTGGGGAAACGGAGTACTGCAGTGTGGATGATTATTGCCTGTGGGTGGCCAAATAGGTGAATCACAGGACTGGCTTGATCAGTTATTTATTCTATTAAGTCTTAGGGTGTGCATACTGTAATTCTATGTGGCTTAATCATGATGGCTTACACCTGAGGAGTTCATGAACATGAAGGCAGCAAAACTTGGCTTGAGAACTGAAGTCCAGGGGGCCAGTAATTGCACAGTAACTGGAAGGTTAGCAACTGGAAACCTTTATTCTAAGCCCTCCTGCTCTATTACCAATGTTCACTACCACTGAATTAATGAACCGTTCAAAGCAAATAATTAAATTAATGGAACATGTCTGAAAACAGGAAAGGGGTGAGATGTTAGAATATTTTCATTGTTAGCGACTTCCTTTTTAAAATTTTAGCCTATTTAAAAATAGGAAGAGAATAACAATGAGAATATTGTAATGCTTAGGGCTAGAAGCAGCTACAAGCTGAATGAGAGAAATAAACAGTCACAGAGCCAACATCCTTCAGAAAAATTGCCCCTGCCCCATTCTGCAAATGAGTGAAACAACTTTCTGCTGAAATCATTTGTTCAGCTTTGGTTATCCTGCCTCAAAAAAATGAGGGGAATGTAACATCGGGTACGAAAAATTATTTAAAGCATGAAAAAAATATGATGGGAGACAGAGTTGAAATTGTTTGCTTTAGAAAGATCAGTAGAGTGGGAGGGTGTGTGCATAGAGGCAAGAGTTCTGAAAACAATGAATGAGAAAGAGGAGGATGATCCTGTCCTTCATATAATGGAAGAAATAAGAGATGTTGCCAAATTAAAAAAAAAAAAAAAAAAGTGCTTTTTACAGAAAGTGTAATTTACTTCTGGAACAGGATATAGTGAGGTGAAAAGCACAGCACAAAAAAATAGAGCGTAGAGAATCTAGAGTTTGGGTTTTGGGTTTGTTTTTTTTTTTTTTTGAGGTAGATTACATTCATACCATGGCTAGTAGCATAAATCTACTGTATGCAGTCAGAGATGCAAGAGACTTGTTTAACAGCATTCTCAAGGTGAAGCTCTACAGGGAAGGAAAGGGACAGTTAAACGTACTGCAGATTCTCCCATCGTCAATGCTGTTATGCTAGTTTACATGACACCACCTCCCTACCAACTGGCATTCTTAACTGCCTTATATACTTCATGAGTGGATCTGATCCTGATATTAGCATTTAAAAAACCTCTGGCATCTTTCTGCATCATACATGTCACTGGCTGTGTTCTGACAGAACACTGAGTTAGTGAGCTGCCATTGTGTCACAGTATGGCCAAGACTATGTAACCTTAGTTTCATGCAATAAAAAGGGGAATTGTTACAAACTTCACATAACCCTGAATTTTAATTGTGATGCATGGCCTTGGATAACTTGTGTTACCTCTCCCCATTTTCAGTCTTACAATCTGCAGGGTAGAGGTTCCCTTTTGTTTAACTTGTGTCCCAAAAGGTCAACGTTGGTTAAAAACTTTGACTATATCTTAAGGGCTAACATACTGTAATTCCTGGTTGCCTTAAAAATAGAACTGAGTTGATCTTCCAGAGGTTTTTATTTAAATGATTACATATATTTTGATTATGCATTTTAAAATTATTATATATCGTTATATTATGCATATATAATTAAAATGTATAACATTTTTCAACAACACATGCATTCCTGATGTAGGCAAGGCCAAATGCTATCAGTGGTGTGTTCATGTTTCATGTTACACCAATGTTGTTTATTCAGATATCTGAAAAGCACCCTACCACCTAGCAGGAACTGGAATTTCATGTAGAACTGTCTGGGACATTCTTCTAGATGATTACATAGATAACATGCTGAGGAATGCAGCACTGCTAATAGAGTATTAGGAAAGCAGTCATTACCATAAATGACTGTATTTTTAAGAGTGACTTTTTCTAACAGGTTTATCTAAAGGTTTATTATGTAACACAAACAGCCCACAGCTGTTGCATTTTTATGAGCTAAATCCTACTCTCAGTGACACTGTCCAACCCCATTGACCTCAGTTAGCCTGTCCAAATGGGTCCAAGAACAGATGACCTTCTGACCAGTAATCACCTCCTCCTCTGTTGTCTTATGAGGCTACACAAATAGTCTAAGGGTTTTCTCATGTTTGAAATCCAGTTTCATTTTCTTTTAAAATTAGAATAGAATAGTATAGTTCTAGTTGGTAAGGACCTACAATGATCATGTTGTCCAACTGCCTGACCACTTCAGGGCTGACCAAGAGTTCAAGCATGTTATTAAGGGCATTGTCCAAATGTCTCTCCAACACTGACAGGCTTGGGGCATCAACCACATCTCTAGGAAGCCTGTTCAAGTGTATGACCACCCTCTCAGGAAGGAAATGTTTCCTAATGTCCATTCTAAACCTCCCCTGGTGCAGCTTTGACCCGTTCCCAGGCATCCTATCACTGGGTAGCAGGGAGAAGAGATCAGCACCTCCCTTTCCCATTCTCCTCCTCAGGAAGCTGTCGAGAGCAATGAGGTCGCCCCTCAGCCTCCTCTTCTCCAAACTAGACAAGCCCAAAGTCCTCATCCGCTCTTCAGGGGACATGCCTTCCAGCCCTGTCACCAGCTTTGTGGCCTTCCTCTGGACACACTCAAGGACCTTCACATCGTTCTTAAACTGTGGGGCCCAGAACGGCACACAGCGCTCAAGGTGAGGCTGTACCAACGCCGAACACAGCGGGATCATCCCCTCTCTTGACTGGCCGGTTATGCCGTGTTTGATGCCCCCCAGGATGGGGTTTGCCCTCTTGGCTGCCAGGGCACACACTGCTGACTCCTGTTGAGCCTCCTGTCAACCAGCACCCCCAGAACCCTTTCTGCAGGGCTGCTCTCCAGCCACCCCTCTGCCAGTTTATACTTGTGCCTGGTGTTACTGCATCCCGGGTGCAGAATCCAGCACTTCAACTATTAAATTTTGTGCCATTGATGATTGCCCAGCTCTCCGATCTATCTAGATCCCTCTGCAAGGCCTCTTGTCCCTCGAGAGAGTCAACAGCACCTCCCCGTTTGGTATCATCAGCAAACTTGCTAACGGTGCATTCAACTCCTGCATCCAGATCATTGATAAAAATAGTGAACAGAACTGGCAGCAGAATTGAGCCCTGAAGAACACTGCTGGTGACCAGGTGCCAGCCAGATGTAGCCCCATTCACTAGAACCCTTTGAGCCCCGCTTCACCCAGTGTACCGTGTACCTGCTCATCTCACAGCTGGACAACTTTTCCAGAAAGATACCATGGGGAACAGTATTGAAAGCCTTACTAAAATACAGAAAAATTACATCTACTGCCTTCCCTTCATCCACTAGGTGGGCAGCGTTATAGTGGAAGGATATCAAATTAGTTAGACAGGACTTTCCGTTCGTGAGCCCATGTTTACTGTGCCTGATGATTGCATTGTTCTTTAAATGCCTTTTGACAGTACCCAGTATAATCTTCTCCATAATTTTTCCAGGTACTCAGGTTAGACTAACAGGTCTGTAGTTCCCTGCGTCTTCCCTCATGCCCTTCTTGTAAATTGGAATAATGTTGGCTAGCTTCCAGTCAGTGATGATCTCCCCAGACTCCCAAGGCTTTGGTAGACGATTTCATCAGGTAAACAGACATGCATAGTAAATTCAGTAAATTGAAATAAGTGGGTGGAAAAAAAAAATCTACTTAAACACAGTTTTGTGCTCTACTCTACAAAACAGGTGTCTTTAGCAGGTCTACTCTTTTAACAGAAGCTGAGGTACAGCTTCCTGAGCACCATAGAGATGGCTCACCAGAATAATACGAGAAACTTGGGTTCTAATATTTATTATCTTTGTTTCAAAGTAGGGATGAATCTTTCCTTGCAGGAGACTGTACACATTACTGAACTATAGGATTTTTGCAGAAATAGCAGTTCTCCAGCTTTTTACCATTTCCTTATAATTAGTCCAAAAAGAGAGAAACTATCTTCCACCTGGAGATACTGAGAGCAGTTTAATAAGGAATACCTGGTAGGAGTCTGGTCAGGCCCATTTTCTGAGACTTTGATTCAAATCCTGCTCTGAATCATATATTATATGGTTTTAAATTCAGTGCTGTCACAGAGTAGGTGACTGAATTGAAAGACACAATAAAGTATTTTTTCCTTTTCTTTTAAATTTTGTGTGTGATAGTTCTGCGTATTTGTGCCTCAATCCAAAACATATAACTGATTCATAATTTTTGGTTATAAACTAGTTGTAAAATTACTTCAAAATTCTTGAATAGGCCAAGAATAACCAAGATAACCCAAACTGCATTTTCCTGCAAATAAAATATTTGCCAAAAATTGTAAAACCATCCCCAACAAATCCTCAATTCCATTAGTTTAAGTGGAGTAAACCCAGGTATGAATATTCAAGACATGCAGAGTTTTTTAGTTCTGATAGATTTCAGGAAGTTTGATATGCCTCAGCACTACTCTAGTCAAGAGGTTCTACAAATGGATATCACAGATAACTGCAAAGTGATTCTCATTTGCAAAACTACTCCAGGTTTTTGTGGTGACATTCTAACAACTTTGCTCTAGAAGTACCCTGTGGCCAAAATTAAGATATGGTTGAGTCCTCATATCAAGAGTATTAGGTTCCAATCTTAACCTAAACTAAGGTTTATTCTTAAAAAAAAACAAAAAAACAAAAAAACAAAAAAAAAACCTCTCCAGTGTACCAAATCAAATATCTCAAGTGTGATACTGTTTCTTTTGATAGTCATTTATTCCATAGACATTTTTTATATTCACATGTTTTTTTTACTAAAATAACCTGATGAGGATCTCAAACATATCCACTTTGTTGCATTTATGCATCAGAAGTTCAGTATGTAAGTGCTTCTCAAAGCTCTATCTTCTTGGGCGAAATAGAGTACTTTTAGAGTTACAGACACCAGTACCTTATAATGTCATATAATCTATATTCCTTCTAATGAAGGTCCTTCACCTTTAGCACGTTTCTCAAAGAACTCAACCCCTAAGACTTTTAAACCCAACATATATTGGAGGTGACGTGATCTTCCAGGGGAGAGGAAATCCTTACGTCCTGAGTCACCTGTACCTGGAACAAGTAGAGTAGTAGATATTATGTTTCTAGCATACCTGTACTAGCTGTATTTTGGAAAAGAACACTGGTCTAGTAAGGAAAGATCACAAGTTTTATTTGGAACTTCCCAAGTTTTTAATTTTGATGACCATAGTAGAGGAGTATTTGGTATTGTTCCTTTAAAATTGTTTTCATTGAATAGGTCTGAGATAATAAACTATTATTTTAGTGGTTTTAAACTTGGACTGACCAGAGGCCTTTCTAATCCACTCTGTTGATAACCTGTGCTATATCATTCTGAAGAAGGTAAAAGAGCACTCACAGTTAATACCTTGGAAAATAATCTATTCACGTTTGGCTTTTATTTTGAAACAAAGGCTACATTTTCAAGGTTTACTGGAATGTCTCTAAAGAATTGCCCTAGATTAATTATTTCCAATAATACACTGAATATAGTGTGCTGGCAATTCTGGTTTCTGCTGAGATGGAGATGAGGATGGTAAAAAAGCAAGCAGTTATGATCTGTCCTGTTCCTCTGTTCCTTAGGAGCTGGAAGGATGAAGTAACAGCTTGTCCATGCAGTGAATTTGGCTAAAATACCCACTAACGGATAACCTGCTCGGCATGTATTCCTGAAAGGCTCCTGGTGATATAATGTTATATTTTCTTACAAAACTGTATACGCTTCTGAAGCACAATATTTATTTATTCTGGAAAAAAAGATCTGTGTTGTTCTGGAATAGAATAGCTGTTACATAGGAGTTTACTATAACAGTAATTCTAATCAAGTGCTATATGGATAATTCCTAGATTACATTTAGGTATGTCTGGAAAGGAGAAAGAGGGGAAAGACTGTAGTTTGGTTTGCTTAATTTCATGCCAAATGAATCACCATAGCATATTCAGAGTGATGAACAGAAAGGATAACAGGAAGTATTAATATATCAAGAGATTATGTGTTTTGATCAGAAACTGGTGTGCTGAAATGACTTAAAAGGGTTGTTAGTGTTGACCTCTTGTGTAAGATGTATCATCAGCAGTCAGCATATATATGTTTAAATTGTTCCTGATTAGAAACTGTATGGACTTTGCAGGACCACTTTCCAGAGAACAGGTACTGTTCCAAACAATGCCAGTGTTAGAGTCACTTGTCTTTTTTATTACGAAAATGGTGAATGTCACTGTGATTACAAAAACCATAAGTAAGGGTTTTTTTATTTGTCTAGACCAACACAAGAATTTTTTGTTTAAGGCCTTAATTTCATTCAAAAGATTCTTTTATATATGTATATAAACTATCTGGAAACAAATAATATATCTGCATATTACTGTAGTTTTTAGCAGGAACTTTGGGAGTTTTATAAAGTTCTGTTCTCTGAAAGGAAGCACAAATAGGAAATTGTCTGTAGTATAGACTTCTGTCTTGCTGTTTTTATTTTCATTTCGGTTTGATGTTCAGTCAAATCGCTCATCCACATGGAAGTGTGTAACTTCCAGGACAGTTGCAACTAGGGTGACATCTATGAGCAACGACCTATTCTGTGAATACTTAAAAGTATTCACAGAAATACCATCTAAATGGCAGATGAGGTGGATCCAAGGAGTCTCTGCTAAAACCCCTGATGTTCTGGGGAATCAGAGTATCAAGAAGTCATGGAGTCACCAATGATCTCAGTGGAGCACAGAACATTCCCTAGCAGCAGAAATGGCTGGTAGTGTGGTGCTACTGGTATGTTTAAGATATCTAGTAAATCCTCTGAGGTAAGAGCAACCTGACCCAGTTAAATTGCTCTTGAAGCCTGTGACTGGCCTGGTGACCATGAGGAGCACCGCAGGAGCGTCTGCAGCATAGCAGAAATGAAGGAAGGGGACCTGTGTTCCTCTCGGTGCCCAAGGCTAGACACAAACTAGAAGCTGGGGCTCTTTGTTGCATCATTCTATTCACGTGGCAACAAGATTACTGGCAGAAAGACAAGCTTATTTGAAAAAAGAACACATGATTTTCACAGTGTTTCTCACGTCAAATTGCCAGGGTGCTTTTCAAGGGTTACCTGAGTATCTGAGACGTAAAAGGAAATGTTCTGCCCAGAGCTACAGAGTCCTATAACTGGCTCAGGTCTTGTCCAAATCCGGTGTGTTGTGGAAAGTACCAAGTCCTTGTTCGAGGACCTTGCTGAGTGTAGTGTGAGGGATGAAGGTTACTGAGTTGGTATATGATGTGACTCAGCCCCATTCCAGGCTACCTGGTCATTTGTAGGCTTCACTGTCCTTCACTAGCGATTCTCCTTTTAGATGGAACAATAGCAGGATTGTGATATGGCAGAGAAGATAGTGTAGGGCAAAAATCCTAGAAAAGCAGCAAATTTTGGGTTGCCATCAGGCAATCCACGGAGTTCAGACAGCCCTTATTATTCAGAGTATCTGAATGAGATATGCATCTTTGAAGTCACAAAATGCCTTTGTTTATGACACATGTGCACCCAGAGTGTTTGCTGAACAGCATTGTAGCAATAGCATGTCATAGATATAAAATATGATAGCGCTGGCTTCAGTTCTGTGCTGAGAGATAATCTGCAGCGAGGGGTAGTGATAGGGAGTGGGAATACATTAAGAAAACACCCATCAGTCTGCTGTTTTATCATTCTGGAATTGCTGTATTCCTGGGCTGAGTCATAGATACAGAAGTGACAGTAGGGAATTGCTCCAGAAAAAAGTGCTATGCCAAGCTCCTCTTCTACCCACAGCTCTTGAGACTGACTCTGCTCTTGTTAGACTAAACATCGGTTCTGGAGGGCACAGTATGCAACTACCTGGATATGATGTTTGTAATACTCGGGGAAGGCATTTGTACTGTGGGGTTCAGGAGCCGAAGGTATAGCACAGTGAAGGAAAACATAATAAAATCCAGCAGAGGAAGAAGGCTGCTTCCTGCCCCCCCCCTCCTCCCCCCCTTATTACAAGAGCTCTGTCAGCTGATAAAATAGCATCTTCAAATGAAATAAAATGAGACTTATTGTTTGAGCCAGGGTGGAGTCAAGCCTGGGAAGAAGAACAAGGTATATAGTTTTATGGACAAACTCCCTGACTTTAGAGGTAGCAGCTGCATTCCAAGGTTTTAAAGCTGGCCTCATAAAGCCTGTGCACATTTTATACTTAGTGTCTGATTTACACCGAGGTGTCAATGGCTTAGCCAAAGATGAGTCTTAAGATGGGGTTACCTTGAAGTTTGTAGCAATTTGAACTAAAACCTAGTTCAAATGGTTTGTGTTTAATTGAGGTTGCTACATGTGTATTTTCTCTAAACAGACGTGTATGTACTGAGCAAGTCTTCATCTCTTGGGTTCAGGCAGAGATTAATTTCCTCAAGCCCTTCCTGTTTTCTGCTCAGATCTCTGCTGCTATCTTGTGGTAATTTAGTTTCCCTGCAGTGGAATGGCTATGGTATCACCACAAAACCGTCTAGGATCTCAGAGTAACAATCAAGATTGAGAGTTTCAAGTTTAGAGAAGCATTTGAGGTAGACATCTAAGGTAGCCCTTTTTGTGCTGAGTCATGCTAGACATTTCTCAGCTCAGCAAATTCTTTGCAGATTTTAGTGTTAAAAATAAAATAGACTATTGTTCCTGTCTCAGATCAAATGAATTATATTTAATTCCAAATAGTAAATCACCCCACAACCTAAATCTGGAACCTTTGCGTGGAAACTGATATGCAGGATTCCTTTGTGGATGGTTAGCAAATTTAGATAGATCTATTAGTATTAGGATAATTTTCAATCATATTATTTTTTGCATCTGCCTTTGCATTTGTAGAAATTTGTGTAAAAAGGTTTCCCATTCAGGTCAACAATCCACTGAATCTGCCCACATATGTTGCTCTGGATGGGTTTTTTTTGCCTCTTCACCATGGCGGCAACATCATGTAATTTACTTCTGGAACAGGATATAGTGAGGTGGAAAAGCACAGCACAAAAAAAATAGAGTGTAGAGAATCTAGAGTTTGGGTTTTGGTTTTGGGGGTTTTTTTTTGAGGTAGATTACATTCATACCATGGCTAGTAGCATAAATCTACTGTATGCAGTCAGAGATGCAAGAGACTTGTTTAACAGCATTCTCAAGGTGAAGCTCTACAGGGAAGGAAAGGGACAATATTACCCACTGAACTATTAAGGAACCATTATAACAATTTTATCTTATTTATGTCTTTAATAAATCAGGAATTGCATTGCTGGTAAAGATGAGTAGCTGACAACACTACCTAGTGTTATGCAGTGCCAGTGAATGCTGAACAAGTGTTGATCATGCATTCAAGCATACTCCATTCCTCTTCTGTATCTTTTCTGCTTTTTCTTCTTTGGTTTCGGCATGCCATTTTGCAGATGCAGGTCAGCAGAGACATGTAGCCCTTTTCCTAATTTAGTTCTTCAACCTTGTATAGCTGTGGTGTAATACCTGTTGGCAAGATTCTCTGTTACCCCCATCTTGCCCTTTCAGCAGGTTTGTCAGTAACTTCAGGCTTGACTTCTCATTTTCTTAAGCACAGCCTGCCCCATTAAAAGCAGGCAGAGTAGTTTTCATTCTTTCCTTATGAAAAGCATGATGCTGCTTGTTGTTAGTACATTTTCTTAGGGTATCGCCTTATTTTACTTGAGTTAATAAGCTGATGAAGCAGCAGCTTCTTTCTTTTTTTTTCTTTTTTTTTTTCTTTTCATTTTGGCAGATTAAGCTGGCTAGGTACATACAGGCAGAAGCCCTGTGGCTCTCAGCATCAGAGATAATTACAATGGGCATGCAGCCAACCTTTATTTTTCTTAAAAGTTATTTATTGCTGTTAACAATGATGTCTTTATTTTCAAACTTTCCAGAGGGATCATTATGTATTTTATTCAGCTGAAGCTCCCATGCTGGGATGGAGCAAGATGAAAGGTTTGAAAATTTAATAAGGATTCTTTTTCTACCTGAGTTTCCTGGTTAGAGGGGAGTGCTAGGAGTCAAAAGACAGTTTGTGTTCTGCCAGTGTATTTCCATCTGTCAGAAAGAAAGGATTTGGTTAATGAATTTTGTATTATGACAAGAATCAATGATCCAGCCTACTTGAGACTGGCCGATGAACTTGAAATGGGAACAGAAATCCAGAAATAATGCAGGGAATATGTGCAATTTCTGCATGGATCTCAGGTGTTGTCTGCTAGAAAATGCTGAGGCCTAGCAGTGTAATATTTGAAGGTAATTTGACACTTTGTACAAAGTCTAGTCAAGAACAGTAAATGTGCAATTACTCTGGAATGCTAAATTACCTGAGTCAGAATTATATTTCCTTTGTGACACTTTCATCAGCTCTCTAGTCATTTAAAAGCTGAATTATAGATCTTCTTGTTATGCAAAATGTCTGATCGTTAAAAAGTGGTTCATTCATGAATGTATCTTGACAGTTCTCAAAAGTGTCTGTTATCTTGAGAACAAAAAACTCTAGCCAAGTCTGTTTTGCTGATGCAGCAAGATTTCTTTCCTAGAACCACTATGTTTATTTAAGACTACGAATGGGCAGTTTTTATTGTTCTGGGCTCTGGGAATCTCCCCTGCTCAAGGCCTCAAAGGATAATGATGTGCAAGCTACTCAGAAACTTCTTGCTTGTAAAGCCCGTGGTACTCATCGGAGCAGTAGTGCCCCTTCTTGTACTAGCCTTGACTGAAATACTTTTGAGAAGAAAACTTCTGGGGTCTGCATATTTGGATAACGGCCACAGGGCTGTAGCTGTAGCAGAGAATAAACTTGCCAGGGTGGAGTGGAAACAGCTGAATGGTGGGGATTCCGCACTGAGATGGTAAATTTATTATTGTCTCTCTAGGTGCACTGGGGGAGACAGCCCTTCATGTGGCTGCCTTGTATGACAATGTGGATGCTGCTTAGGCTGTGAGGGAGGCAGCCCCAGAGCTTGTCAATGAAGTAATGACATCTGAGCTGTAAGCAGGTGAAAATGCTGGGCTGAAAGGACAGTGTCAGGACACTCAAATGGTCCAAAATAGTCCAATAATGGTCTAGATCCATGTTAGAGATTCACTCAGGATCCCTAACAGCCAGTGAAAATGACCTACTCAAGGATGTTCTATTTATTGTCCTGTGACTCAGTTGCTTGACACCTCTGGATACTCTGCTTTCATTCCAAGAAGTAAACCGTGTACCTACATTGATCTAAAAAAACTCTGTACCTGAACTGTGTACATATGCTGACCTAAAAAAACAGGAGTTAATTTTGTCCTTGGAATATAACCCCTTTGATTTGTCTGGATTGATAAATGAGCAAGATCACTTTGTGGTAAGATCTGCAGATATGTTTCAATGCTGCAAGAAGCAGTATGGATTCAGAAGATGATGCTTTTCCTATCTGAAGCTCATTCTCACATATGTTGCTACACAGAGACATGCCAGAGGAAGCACTGTAAGCAGTCCTGGGGATGAGCCTCCTCCCTGACCAAACACTCTCGCTGAGAGGAGAATGCATCTGAAGCTCTTGTACACTCATGTAGCCCTCGGGAGCAGCTGTATTTATTCTGTTGTTTTGCCTAAATCTCAGGGTGAACACTACAGTTAACTCTGTGAATGTTTCAAAGAGGATGTCACTTTTTTAGAATGTTTTCATAGCAATTCTGTGCATTGTGTGAGAATTGCATCCTCCTATTTCAGAAAAAGACTGAAAAAAGTAGGGAGTACAGTGATTTAAGTGGAAAACCTAGCTAGATCATTTGCCTCTCTGTGAACATTTCTCTGTGCCTCAGTTTCTCCACCTGTAAAATATCATTAATTATTTCAGAGCCATAAACAAAGGTTGATGTAAAATTTGGTGAAGTAACATTTCCATATGCTTGAGACACTCACATAGAAGCTATTACAAAAGCACATTAGGAGTGACTTTGCAGGAGACATTCTGGATTTTGTCCTGTGAGAAGGACCACAAGATCTGGCCTAGTTTCTTATCCATGCGGTCTTTAATTTGTTTTGATCCAAAGGCAGATATACTAACTGTGAAGTAAATTGCCACTCAGAATGACCAATATTCACTCTCAGCATTTCTCATTAAAGTGTTTCAGCACCTTGTTTATTCCACTTATGTTCCCACTCATATTTTCACACTTCTGTAATTTGATAAAAACTGGAATAGTGCAATAAATGTCATTAGTTGATTTATGTTAGGCAATGATCTGGCCACTGTATTTAGTAATTTGCCAATGCCAGGATCTAAGAGTGTAAGCAAATGAGTTTAGGAGAGAAATTTGCTGCTACTGTTTAGACTGACTCTTCAATTCTTTTTCAGTCAGACATCTGTGTTTTGTATATATGTATATACCTGTGGTGTATGTGTATATATATGTATGTTGTGTTTATATATGAATGTACATATGTGTATATTACACTTCTACTTCCATTTCTTTCCCAATAACATTAAAATCTACTGCTACTGAAACTAGCATCATAGATCTTTCCATCCCATTGAGTTTTCAATATTCTCCTCTAAAACTGCTACTGGGCCATTGTCTAATTTCAGATTGAGAAAGCATGAAAGCTTCCAAAAGAGGGTCACTTGGCTCTCTGTGTACTTGTTTAATAAAAGCAACTTTTCAGAGAGGTAGCCATTTTTCAGATAAAATCTGCTACAGATGGTGGTCTAATCTTACTCTTGATTACTTCACTGTGAATATAGTGGCACTGTGAATATAGTCATTTTTTTTTAGAATGTTTACGTAGAAATTCTGTGCATTGTGTGAGAATTGCATCCTCAAATTTCAAAGATACAACCAATACCAACTGAAAACCAGGGGGAGTAAACAATCTCCTCTGGGGAGGTTGTGATCCTAGAGCTACCTAGACAGAGAAATGCTCAGTTCCAAACTCACTAGTCCTAAATCAGAAAGGAAAGAGTCTCTTGTACTGATAACCTATCCCATCCACTTCAGTCAGCAGCAAACTACCTTTTTTGATAATTTTTCTTGTGTATTGAACGCCTCTACTTGGCAGCTGCTATCCTTAGATTTTAAAGTGCATTTGTTTGTAGGGCACTGAGGGGGTGCAGGTTGCTAACAAATTGCTTTCTCTTACTAAAGCTGAGTAGAGACAGCCTAAAATTCTGTCATAACTAGGAGATGAGGGTTTTTAATCTTACTGTTTCACGGATCTCATTTTCTGTCAGACCTCTACAGGTAACACTGTTCTCCATATCCTGGTTCTTCAACCCAACAAAACCTTTGCCTGCCAGATGTACAATCTCATCCTCTCTTATGAAAGGAATAACATGGGGTAGGAAGCCCTGAATCGGATTCCTAACAACAAGGGGCTCACTCCATTCAAGCTAGCAGGCATAGAAGGCAGCATAATGGTGAGTATGTGAATACCATTCAGATTACCTAAAGATATTGTCACTGTATCACCTCCTGAACTGACGGAGTTGATGGATTACCTGAGTATAGGACCATTGAGATGCAACAAAGCAGCTGCCCAAGGTAAAATGTGATAAGACTGGATCTGTGCTGATCCAGTGAGAGCTTCTGCTCTCCTGCATCATCATCAAGTTATCATTCAGTGTATCAGAGTGCTATTCTGGTCGGTAGTGACTTAGGAGGCAAAACATCTATTACTAATCACCTAACATCACAGCAATGACTTGGGTCAGTTCTGGCTGAGGGAAAAGAGGACCTCTGTTAAACTGGTAATGCTTGTAACGTGTGGGGATTTTTGGAACTCTTTCCACCCTGCTATTGACCCAGATCAGCTTACTTAGCTTGAGAACCTGGTAACACCAGAGACTGACAAGTCCATCCTCTCTTTGCAGGAAGAGTAAGGCAGCTGGGCAACCTGGAGAGACTACAAAGGAGACTGGTTTGAGCAAATGTTTTTATTGTTTCAGCTGTTCCCATCTCATTAATTAGATATTTCAGCACCTTGTGAAAAAAGAAAACATGTCCAGTGGAATTTTGGCCCTTTGACTTCCACCTTGTATGACCTCACTGAGATTGACTCATGGGAAGATGGACCATTCTCTCTTGGAACTTACCATCAACACAAGGAAGAGAGAAGTGTATGATTTGATCTCTAACTCCTTCTTTCACTGACAAAGTTTTGCACACTTCCTAAATATCCCAGAATATTAGAATTGTCCATGTGTTGAAAGCTAGGAGTGCAGCTGTTACAGTGGAACATCACTACTGGCATAATCTCAGAGGAATGCGGGTTTGGATGTCCAAGAATGGCCTGGTCCCTGTGTCCTCTTTTCCTCGTACATTCCCCCTTATCCTAGGTTCTTTCTCTGTTGTCATTATGGTGTTGTTTATCTAGTGAGTACACTGGGTCTTAGTCTTTAAATAGGTGCAGTGGCAGTAAAGGAGTGAATAGGTCAGTGAAGAAAAACTGTTGCTTTTTCTATTAGTCTTTCTCTGCCTGTGGCATTTCAATCATTTGTGTTTGATAGGCAGAGCAAGGTACAGCCAAGACTGGAAGGCTCTACTTCATCTTGGTTTGTGATAACTTTGGGAATGGCAGTCTTCCCAGTCTGGGGTGAGTTGTTCATAGGTTACTCTTCTCCTGATTGACAATGTAAATTTAGTCTGGCTTCTTTTCTGAGGCCCAGATGGTCCTTGATCTTACTCCTGTTACTGAGCTGGTGAGTTTGAAGTGGAATAAATATGGATGTAGCAGTTTCTGTATCCTCACTGTGTCCTATGTGGTCTACATGATCTGCTTCACCATCCGTTGCATTTACTGATCTCTGAAACTTCAAGACAACACCAAAACAGATCAAAGAGATGATACTATATATGTGCAGAAACTGTTGCGGGTATCTGATTCTTCATGTCCCCTTCATATCCCAAAGTGACTAAGCCTACACAGGTAGAGTGTAGACCGCCACCCTGCAGACTTAATGGAGTGACTCAAGTTTTCAATGGTAGTCTCTATTCCCACATCTCTCAAGCGCCTGAACCTGAAGGCAGGGGTTAGGGAAATGAAGTCCCACCCATTGTAAGTGAAGATCAAGGTAAAAACCACCTGAGGAACCTGAACATACAAAAGTCCATGGGACCCAATTAGATGCATCCCAGGGTCCTGAGAGAATTAGCTGATGTAGTTGTCAAGCCACTATCCATCATATTTGAAAAGTCATGGCAGTCAGGTGAAGTCCCCAGTGACTGGAGAAAAAGAAGCATTACCCCCATTTTTAAAAGGGTAAAAATGAGGACCCTCGGAAGTACCAGCCAGTCAGACTTACCTCTGTGCCCAGTAAAATCATGGAACAGATTCTTATGGAAGATATGTTGAAACATATGGAATCTGGGGAGGAGATTAGAGACGGCCAACATGGTGTCACCAAATGCAAGTTTTGCCTCACTGATCTAGTGGCCTTCTATAATGGAGTGACTGCACCAGTGGACAAGGGAAGAGCTACAGATGTCATCTACCTGGACTTCTGTAAGGCCTTTGATACGGTCCCCCACAACATTCTTGCCAATAAATTGGAGAGATATGGGGTTTATGGATGGACAGTTACATGGGTAAGGAACTGGCTGGATGACCATGCCCAAAGAGTTGCAGTCAATGGCTCAATGTCCAAGTGGAAACCAGTAATGACTGGTTTCCCTCAAGGGTCCATACTGGGACTGATACCATTTAATACCGCTCTCATTGTGTCATTGGTAGTGGGATTGAGTGCACGCTCAGTAAGTCTGCATGACACCAACCTGAGTGGTGCAGTTGATACGCTTGAGGGAAGGGATGCCACCCAGAGGGACCCGGACAGGCTTGAGGAGTGGGCCCATGTGAACATCATGAAGTTCAACAAGGGCAAGGTCCTGCACATGGGTTGGGGCAATCACCAGGATCAGTACAGTCTGCGGGATGAATGGCTTGAGAGCAGCCCTGTGGAGAAGGACTTCGCAATACTGGTGGATGAAAAAGTGTATGTCAGCCGGCCATGTGCACTTGCAGCCCAGACAGCCAATTGTATCCTGGGCTGCATCAAGGGAAGCGTGGCCAGCAGGTCAAGGGAGGTGATTCTGGCCCTCTACTCTGCACTCCTGTGACCCCACCTGGAGTACTGCATCCAGTGCTGGGGGGCCCAGTGCAAGACAGACATGGACATGTTAGAGCAGGTCCAGAAGAAGGCCACACAACTGGTCAGAGGGCTGGAACAGCTCTCCAGTGAAGAAAGGCCGAGAGAGTTGGGGTGGTTGAGCCTGGAGAAGAGAAGCCTCTGGGGAGACCTTCTTGTGGCCTTTCAATATACAAAGGGGCTTACAAGAAAGATGGAGAGAGACTTTCCACCAGGGCCTGCAGTGACAGGACTAGGGGCAACACTTTTAAACTGATACAGGGTAGCTTTAGATTGGATATAAGGAAGAATTTGTTATGATGAGGGTGGTGAGACACTGGAACAGGTTTCCCAGAGAAGTTGTGGATGCCCCATCACTGGCAGTGTTCAAAGTCAAGTTGGATGGGCCTTTGAGCAACCTGATCTAGTGAAAGATGTCCCTGCCTATGGCAGAGGGGGTTGGACCACACCTACATCTGTGGTACTGAAACTGAACTTACAGTTCAACTTGCTAATTGTGCTGCATTCTGACTGTGGCTGCATAAGAGAAGTCTCAAGAACGGTTCACTGATCTTATGATATATATTTGCGTGAAGCTACTCAACCTAAGATCCTCAGTGTTAGCTTAATAACTTGGTACTATTTCCTACAGAGGTCTTAAAAAAGCATTCTAAATATGAATAAAAAGTCTAGCAGTCCTAACAATAAATATTATGTGCATGCAGTTAAGCAGCTGTTCACATGTTCCTAAGTATGTTCCTAAGCTGACATTTAGTTTCCTAACTGGTAGGTTTGATAAACTGATCTTTCAGTTTGCAATAATATTTCACCTGTCAAAAAAAAAACATTGCTTCTCAGCACAAATCACAGGCAACCCAGCTGCTGGACTACTGCTATTATTACTGCAGTTCTCTTCACCGGGGAAAACCACATTTGTTTTTCATAATCATTGTTATTATTGTTGGTGTTAGTTTGTTCTTGTTATGAGTCTGCAGAGATAACAGGTTAAAATAGCAACAGTTTTGCAACTTAACTTATAGTAGAGACATTAGGGTACATTATAATTACTGTCCTTTTTTATAGAGCAACATTAATAGACCTATTTTTAAATAGCTTATTTCAGATAGTGCCTTCTCATTCATATCTGTCAAACTAGCTGACTTCTCTGAATAAACCTGATTTTCTTATTTTTAATCTCCTGTTCACTTGCAAAGTCAATATCATTCAAAGAGGACTAGAGTCTGTTCTCCGCAACTGAATTGTTTATAAATGATCAATCTGTTACAGCTGTCCAACTGCATGGATAGTAGTAGGTTTGTATAAAAGTTACCAAAATGCAATGAGAGAGAGAGGGTGTTGCATAGATGTAACTAAAATTCTAGTTTTAGCCAGCAGCGTGTATAATTTCTAGTGCCACTGTAAACTAGAAAAAAGCCAACCTTACGTAGCATGGCCTGAATTCAAGGGATTAGTTTTCAGAAGCAAGCAGCATTATCACTGTTAGGCAAGCACACTTGGTCTTGTATAAGAGACATAAATAACAGACCAAACTCTATTACCTAGCTGAGGCAAAGATGCTAACCCATTGTACTCATACTTGTGACTTGCTTTTACAGCAGCTGACTAAAAGACCGCATTACTCTGGTCATTCAAGGAAAAAAGGTCATGGAAGAAACTAGGAAGAAATCTTGATATGTTTTCATGAATCTGCATGTTTTAGCTGAGACTCTTTCAGGAACAGAGTTTTCTCATCATCCCAGAAAAGGGAAATAAAGAATATAAGCTACAAGGCTTTTTGAGGGTAGTAGAGCCTTCTCTTTTGTGTTTGAGGTAGCAGTACACCACGGGGGGGCAATTCCTCTCTGAACATGTCTGAGGTACAACACGGCAAGCTCTGGAAGACTCAGCCATTTCTTACTAGCTCAGTGCAGGCCTTTCAGTAACACAGAAGTGGAACAGCTTCATACACAGAGCACGATGATCTTGAATGCCACAACAAAATGTAAATTCTGAGAGTGCTGCCTTTTTTTCCATATAGATTTGAAAATGGAAGGATTAGACTAGCTTTTTCTTAGGATATGAGGTTTGCTCTTCCATGCTGTCTTTTAATGATATCCAGAGATTCAAATTTACATGTGATGTACAATCCTTAGGATGCTCAATACTCATGAATAGTTGCTAGCACGGCATATATGTGAACAGTTCATTGCATTGCCCTCTCTAGCATCTGCTGGTTTCAGGGAAGAGAAAGAATGGGTTTTGTCCTGAATCCAAATCTATTGCTTAGCTGCACCTGTATGCATAAGAGCTGTGTAGCTGACTGCTGAGAAAGTGTGCCAAAGGCAGGATGGATTCAGGCTGCTTACCTTCACTTAGACTAGCTCCCAGGTAGATTCGTTGGCTGGAATCCCTGACCGAAGAGGATGCAGCAGTAGGGGCAGCTCTACCTTTGTTTGCATATTAAAGGTAAGTTGCTTGGTGTTGCTCACCATTTCTCACCACACCCAGAGGTTTCATTCAGCTTAACAACAAGTGAATTGTCTGGGCCTAAGGAAGCTAGAGGAGCTTTCTTTTTAGATAGTCCCAGGTGCTGCATATATTTGTATTAGACAGATTCTTTCAGCTCTCCTTCAGTAGCATCAAGCAGCTTGTGCTCCCTCAACTAACCCTAATATAGTGTTATCAAAGTATGCACTAAGATTACATCCTTGAATTTTAAAAAAACAAACAAACCAAAAAATAGGGACTGCAAGCCATATCATCTGCATGTGCACTGAGGATACTTGGGTGCCAAACATAGGAATCACTAAGTCATACTGTCATTGAGCCTTTCCTCAACATCACTTCCGGCATGGATGCAAAAATATTAGCTTATGTGCTTGTCTTTGAATACTCTGGCTGAGCAGGGCTTGCTTTTGACATAAACATGCCACGGCTTAGTGAGGCAGGGGGCGCACAGACATGTAGCTCCTGCCTGAGGATTTCACTTGGCTGCCAAAGCAGCATAGGTGGGAACTTGCTTGCCTGATGTGC
Organism: Astur gentilis; assembly: GCF_929443795.1. NCBI lineage: Eukaryota > Metazoa > Chordata > Aves > Accipitriformes > Accipitridae > Astur > Astur gentilis. The sequence continues at coordinate 329,665 of NC_064900.1, read as the reverse complement.
TCTTTGGCAGCACAATACAACTGACATACTGGTGCAGACCCATTTGTCTGGGAGGCTGTCCAAGAACAGACACCTAAAAGGCAGGTGCAAAGAACCTCATGAGGAATAATTACAAAACAGCTTGCCTTAAGGTGAAGTTTCTTCCCGTTTCCAGATAGCGAAAAGTTCATGTTGAGGCAGAAGAGCTATTGGTCTTTGCAATATATTCCTTCCAACTCTAAGTATGAATCTTCTGAGTTTTCATACAAATGCCTAATGCCCTCATGAAGCTCTGCGCATTGATACTGGTGCATTTAATTTACTCAGTCTTCTCATCCACTGCATATTATAGATATCATATGAAGTAAATGTTGGCAATAACTTGTTAATCTCCCATTGCTTCTCTGGCAAAGAATATGGCTCTGTAAGACTTTTTTTGCATTGTTTCTTACTCTTCCGGTAAAGTACATATACCAGGTGCCTAGGTGAGCCCCACTCCTTTCCCTCATGATTCTCATCCCTACCTGTTGAGGGTGCCCATATACTGCAGGACATCCCAGATGACATCTGTGGAAACAGAATGTTGGATTTCTGCTTTCACATGACTGAGAAAAGTAAGATCAGGATATTTCTAATGCTTTTGCCATGACTGCCTTTCCTCCACGCTTCCAGAGTTGAGGGCTGACATGATGACAAATAATACAAGATGCATTGTGACATGAGAGCCTTTGCATCCCAAATTGTGGAAGAAGTTAAGTACTCTGAAAATAGGGAACACCCTGGGAATAAAGAGAATAGAGAGACTTCTTACAAAAAACAGTTATCTTTTTGCACTCTGTCTGTGACCCCAAGCCTGTCCCTGTGCAGTTCTAGCCACAGCCAGGATATCTTGACACTTTACCACTCAGAACTATCATAGGGACATTTAAACCTTGCCTTAGAACAGAAGGCAGAGCTCTATGACATCCAATCTCTACTTGCCTGCCTTAGTATAGCAAGCAAATCCCTTTCCTCCCACTGTGAAAACCACTTTGCCATAGACTTCATATGCAAAAGTAAATGTCCTACTGCCTGAACTACAACCAAACAATTCATTTCACTGCACCTCCCCATGACCTCGTTGTCATTGGTATGAAATTCAGACAAGGCTCCCATTTTGTCCCCATTGCATGAAGACAGAGAAAGTTATTTTCTGCATGTAAGTTTCCAGTAGGCTGAAAAAAGGCCATAGGATTTGAACTAGATCACCAGTTTCTCCACTAATCTTGACCACTGAAGACATGGAAAACATAGCCTGCCATGTTTCCCCAAATGGCCAGCAGAACTTCTAGAAGACACTCATACATGAATATGCTCTGTTGTCCTGAGGTGAATACATATGGAAGGCGCTAGAGACCACAGATTACCCTCAACATCTTGTGCTCAATATACTTTCTGAAGAGGACATCACTTGTTCAGTCTCAGATGCTGTAGGTGGAGCCGACAGTCAGCAAACATGTAACTGGATTTGTATTACAAGTTTGTAGAAATCCTTTAAAAAGCAACAGACTCAAATTTTCTAGGGTTGGACTCTCTCTAGTCTGTTGTTTTTGGTTTTTTTTTAAAAATTATTTTCACACTCCTTGTACTGCCATCACTGTTTTATTCTCATTTCCTTGTATTGGTTTTGTATTGACTTTTTTATATCTTGAAAGAATGCACTGCTGTTCTCCCTTGTCAACTAAAAAAAATTAATAATAATGTTGCTCTAATGGTGTAATAAAGAGTCAACTGTGTTGGCTGTTCTAGCGCAACTATTCTGGAGCACCTCCTGTCATGTTATGGGACTCTTCAATACATATTAAATGTGGCTTCTCAGTCTTCAATTGCTGGGTTGACTGGGAAAATCCTTAAATCCGTACAGGAGTAGTATCTGCAGAAGTTATGCTAGTCTAACCTTGACAGCTGGAGAAATACAGTAAGTTCATGACTAGTTCACAGTGAGCCAACAGATGGGGACATATCGGAACAGCTAGGGTTATTTCCTCTCTAGACACAAAGAAGGTATCTTTTTATGTGATGTCTTCATTGGGCTCTTGCTTAACAAGGCCATTTCCATTTCCTTTCCAATGTGTTGGTGAGGTAGACAAGTGTATAGTTTATGAGTTTACCTCTCAAGCTCAGCTTCATGTTTTCATATTCCTGCCTAGGGATAGATACAGAGATACAGTCCTGAAGCTCTCCTCCTCCTTGAGCAGGTACTAGTCTGTCTGAAGGGAGTCATAAGGTCTGCTATTCTGGTCATTCTCATGCATCTCTACCAGACAACATAGTTGATCCCAAGCACACTGTTATTCCTTTAAGGACTGAAGTGACTTGTGGGACTGATGCTCTTCCCTGATCACTCTTGACAAAAACTTGTGAAAGAGTATCACCTCCCTTATTCCAAGTGTCTATTTAGAGTTGACTACTGTGGGTCTGCATTTTCTTCAGAAACAATATTCAATCACCTGGGGCCCATTGATGTAGCTGGTTAGGGTGAGAAAAAGAGCAACTATTTTCCAAGAGCAAAGGGCTTCAGACTTTTTTGTCATGTTCTTCAATGTCTGTAAGAGGGTCAGAAGAAAACAAAACCCAAATTCTGGGTGCTCAGGATTTCAGAACATCACAACTTATGCCTTTCCTCTTAAGAATGGGCTTGTGAGGACCAGAACCTATTTGTTTCCCTCTCCACTTGCAGATCCAGGAGGATGGATTCTAGGAATCCTTATTGTTCCATTCTGTTGCAGTCCCATAAAAAGAGTTATGTAGCACCAAGGACTTGCTGTTCCTTGCGTCAGCACAAAGGATTAGCAAGTTTCTCTCCTGGATCATAGAGCAGACCCAGTAATTGCACATGAAATAGCACAGAATTTTGAGCCCTTTACTCTCAACCTCTTTACCAGGTGACATATCTTATTGCTTACCACATATTGTACACTAACTGGAACTTCAGTTCTGGACTGAGCTGGCATACGAAGTGATAGCCTGATGCTCATCTCCACCTGAGTAATAATCTCTCACACCATAATGGCATCCTTTTGGAAAAAAAATGGTAATTTTTTGTTGCCTTTATTATGTCTTTGTAGCTTTGCTGGGCTCCCAGCCACAGATAAAGCCTGCTGATGGCTTTATAAAAATTGTCTGATACCTTTTGTTGGCAGAGAAGAGGCAACAGGTGCTTATGATCTGTCCAAGCTATTATTCCATCTTCTCCCCATGTTACTATAACTTTCCCTCCCCCAACCCATTCCCGATGCATGATGTCAGCCACATTTAAATGCCACCAGTTATATAGCTCTGCTTTCAAACCATGACAAGGCTTTGTTTTTGTTCATGGAACGGGACATGTAATGTGCACTCTCTGGGTGCATTAAGTCTTCAAGTAGTATACTGACATCTCTTTTTTCTTACAGTGAAAATTCCTCTGAATTCCCCTGAACCTTTCCAGAGTTTGAGACTAGTGGAATAAGGATGGTGTAAACATCACACTTCAACTGGTTCAAGCTGATTCAAATGGACTCGCATGAGCTGGATGCTGTTTAGAATCTTCTTCTGGTGACCAACGAGGGTGATGCCAATACGCTGGATATCTCTGCAAGAGAACAGAGGATGTGGAAGTTGTTATAATGGGCTTCTTGTTCTGAACACTCCCAGTCCATCTCCCTGTAGATCCAAATAAATGTGTACGAGTATCTTTGTCTGAGAAACAGTTGGCAAGGCTTCTGCTTTTGCTTGGCAAATGTGTGTGGGTGGAGGGGGTGTTGGCAGAACCTGGTAGGTCATGATACAAAAAAGAAGCATTGGAAGTGGGCCTTGAAAATGATCAGAGGGCTGGAACACCTCTTTTATGAAGAAAGGCTGAGGGAGTTGGGGTTGTTCAGCCTGAAGAAAAGGCTCCAGAGAGAACTTCCTGCAGTCTTTCAATATATAAAGGGGGCTTACAAGAAAGATGGAGAGAGACTTTTACCAGGGTCTGTAGTGACAGGACTAGGGGCAACACTTTTAAACTGATACAGGGTAGCTTTAGATTGGATATACGGAAGAATTTGTTATGATGAGGGTGGTGAGACACTAGAACAGGTTGCCAGGAGAAGTTGTGGATCCCCCATCCCTGGAAGTGTTCAAAGTTAGGTTGGACAGGCCTTTGAGCAACCTGATCTAGTGAAAGATGTCTCTGCTCATGGCAGGAGGGTTGGACTGGATGATCTTTAAAAGTCCCTTCCAACCCACACCATTCTATGATTCTAAGAATGTTCCTTTTCCTGGCTCCTGTCTTCTATATAACACTTCAGCCCAGTATATTGTATGGCTGGTTCTACACACCTCCTTAAAAGTGGTTACTACCTGTGGCAGCTGTCATGAATATTCTGATGTAACAGTCTCTCTGCAATACTGACAATATGTTTTGTAGTGTACATGGGATCAGTATTGGTGCTTATAGAAACAGATTACAAATGTATATTGCTATGGAGGGTGTCCAGAGGCCCTAATAAGATGTGAGAAACAGTAGCTACTTTGCTCTGGCTTCCCTCTCCTTTTTCATGTGTATGTATTCTCCATATAGCCCTTACTAAATACTTCTCAGAGTGCTTTCACTTTCTGCATGGAAAACTCAGTGTCTGGTATCTTCTGCTCTCTACCCCTCTACTTACTCCAGAGTCATGCGTGATATGACATCAAATGTAATCAGACCAGCCTGGTCAAAATTCTCCTTGTAACGACCCATCTTGATAGCATCCAACCACTCATGTGCATTGCTGAGTGAAGGGAAATCTGGAGGACAGTTGCTCAGGAGAGGCTGAGATGGTCTGCAAAAGAGACAGGTTCTAAAAACCCAAGTTATCAACATCAGCTGACCACACCAGTAAGGTAAGAGTTATGAGAGGGAGAGAATGCAACCTCTGAAGAGCACCAAATGGAGAACAATATTTGTTATCCATGCCCTGATTCCTGAAGTCCCACCTTGATGACCTGTTTCTAGACTACTCATGTTCCCTTTTCCACCTGAAAACAATCAACCTAACCCAAGAAATTGATCCTTCCTTCCCATTTTATACTCTCTCAGGCACATTCTCTTCTTGTTGCCTGAGAACTTTCCACATTTTCTGGGTCTAGACCTATTAGATGGGCAAAGAGTTGCAGTGAGGAGGTTTTTGAGGCAGAGATGAGACATTATACCTTTTTACCTCTGTGACTAGCTCTCCCTCTCCTAGATGCACTCCTTGGATCAGAAAGCAACCTATGTGACAATGAGTGCATTGTTTCAGGTACAACACCCATCAGATAAAAGCATAGCAGTAAAAGGCCAAAGAAATGACTGTTTATACACGGCATTTGCTATTTTCCCCATCATCTGAATCTGTCCCAAAGCTGTAACTCTCTTTATGTGCTGTTTTTAGTAAACTGGACTTGACTAAGCACTTTTTCCCTCCCCCAACTGTGGAGTACATTCCACTGAGACAAGGTTTATAACCACAGGGGAAAACCCCTCCAGGCCAGCAGGATGCAATTCCACCATCAGCTCAACAGCCATCTGATCTTGGTGCCATTTAGCCCCCAGAGACTTCTCCTTTGCCAACCTCCTGCCTCTGGTTCCATCAGGTTGCAAAACGTGGTTGGGAAAATATGGGATGCAAGTTGCCGTTCTAATTAGTAGAACTAGTCTGTAATCTGTAGCTAAGGCTACCGATTTCCTTCCCTCCATAAACTAAGGTCTTCTCTTCCTTCATCACCTCTTGTGATCACACAGTATTCTGTGATTGCAGAATATCTTGTGCAACTGCACCCAGATTTGTCCCTGCCTTCATTCCCCAAGATCCCTCACTAGTTCATCCTCAGTGCACCTCATCAAGAGATTTATCTACCCTCAGATTCAGCACTCACAACTCCTCATCACCCATTAAGTCAATCAGGATACACAGTTCTTCCAACCCTCTCCCTAATTTTTTTCCCCTTCCTAATTGTTTCCAGTCTCAGATGAGAGGGTTGGAAAAAAGACTATATAGCCTGATTTACTGCTTTCTTTTCCTCATGATGCCTACTGAGAGACAAGCCCTATTATTTTGCATTAAATCCTCATCTCACCTGCTGCTCCCAGTGCCAGTGGCTTTGAGGGCAGATGGCTTGCGGATCATTTTATCTAGGGCACTGACTATTTGTTCAAATTTGGGTCTCTGGACCCGCTCCTTCTGCCAGCAGTCAAGCATCAGCAAGTGCAAAACAGTTGGGCAGTCCGGGGGTGGTGGCAGGCGATAGTCCTGGTCAATGGCATTAATTACCTGCAGGAAAAGAAGAACAAAGCTTTATTACAGTTGGGAAAATAAAAGACAAACAAGCTTCAATCACTTGGTGGTGTATGACTTTCTTCTACTTGAATAGGAAGAGAGGCAGATGTACATTCTCACCACTTCTAAAACTTACATCCTGATTGGACATGTCCCAGTAAGGCCTCTCACCATAGGACATCACCTCCCACATGACAATGCCATAGCTCCAGACATCACTGGAGGAGGTGAACTTGCGATACTGGACAGCTTCAGGGGCAGTCCAACGGATGGGGATTTTGCAGCCCTAGAAAGCAGTCAGAGAGCAACCAGAATGTTAGTGAGATAAGGACTATTTGTGAAACTGACGTCACTGAACTGATCAGATGCTGGTAGCATGACACAACTCTGAGCATGGGGTGCTAGTCCAGTTGATGATGTCTTGTAGACATTGTTGGTTTAAATTCAAGCTATGTTCAAGGTTTCCACCTTGTTCTATTGACAAATATAGATGAAAAAACAGAATCATGCCTCCTTGCTGCCACAAATCCCATGACATAATAGATTTTAACTTTTATAGCTCTTCTCTGCAGCATTTGAGAGGTGGCAGATAATAAAGTCCTCCTGAAAGTCACAATCATTTGGAAATCTAAAGCCATTTAAACAATCCCAACCCGCAACATCAAGGACAGATACACTGAGTGGCTAGCATTAACTCCTTTGTTTTTTCCATCCTGACCTCTCTGACTGTACATATGACCTGCCAGATGAAATATTATTTAGGTGCTGGTTCTTCAAAACACATACATCTAAAACTTGTTTCACTTTTCAGTGACTGAATTCTTCTTCATCATCTGCATACCAAATGGTAGGTTCAACCCACCTGTTATAGTCCCACCCATTTTGTAGTATGTATAACAGGTGTCAGACCTTCATAGGCAATAAATTCATTTGATGGTTGGTTGTAAGCCCATAAATATACTTATGCCCATTATCTTTTCTGTAGGAGAAAAACAACTCTCGAAGGGTGGTAGTACAGGACTTCAATCTCTCCTTCAGTCCTTTATACTTCTTGTAAGAAGCTAATGTAAGGAGAAAGACAACATCTACATCAGGTTATGAGGTTTGTCCTATTCACCATCATTCCACAAAGAACAGCACGGAGTCTCCATTTCACATGGCAGAGTGGATCAGATATTCAGTTATTTTTGGGTTTTGCTGGTTTGGAATAGACAGCCCACAAGATAGAACGCTCTACCCCACTGGTCTCTCTGGTCTCAAGATGGATGAAAAAGGGTAAACCAAATCAAGGAGGAACACAGGAAAAAATGATAGCTGGCAGCACTGCAGTAACTCACTCGATAGAGGTAACTCACCAGAGCTCCAGTATAGGTGGGATTTGAAGCATCATCCTCCAGAAAGCGGGACAAACCAAAGTCTGACACCTTGCACACAAGGTTACTGTTGACTAAGATGTTACGTGCTGCCAGGTCACGATGCACATAGTTCATGTCTGAAAGGTAGCGCATGCCAGCTGCAATCCCCCGTAGCATGCCCACCAGCTGTAACACACTGAACTGTCCCTCCTTCTGCTGCAAGTGAGGAGGCAAACATAGGCTTTTATGACCAGAGAACATGAAGCCAACAGGGAAGACTAACAAAGAGCAAGGTAACAAGGCGCATTTATGAAGTTAGAGAACATACATCTTAACTTCAGCCAAAATCTGAAGGTTCAGGGACAGCAAATAAGAAAGGAGGGTGGGCTTAAAGCAATGAATCTCAAATGAAGTCAGACACTGGTGATCTTTTTCTGAAGACAAGTCTCATCTTGTGGCCATAGCCTCCTTTAGCATATTCCACCTAGTCTCATTAACTACTAAGATGGCTAAATGAAAGGGAGCAGACAAATCTGCTCTTACTGTTTTAAGATCTTTACAATGGGTTCTATCCAATTCTACACAATGGGTTCATGTGCTCTTCAAAATATACCTGCCAAAGCATTTGTGGTTGAATTAGCATATGACTCAGTAAAAAAAAAAAGTAGTGAAGCATCTATACTACAAAAATGCCTGTATTTATGTTTCATTACTAGAAAAAACACTGGAAACTCCGAGTCCAAAAATAACTACAAGTTTCATTACTTCATTACAATGTTGAAACTTGAAAACATTCAGTGGAATAAAGTCTGAAAAGCATTATTAGAAAAGCAAACTTTGGAGCATGCACATAAGGAACTGGAAGGCTGTGTACAAAGATAAACAATTTAGTACTGTTTACCATTAATTATTTGAGCTGGAGAAGTCTAAAATAATGAAGAAATTTTATCGGATGGGTGAGCTTTTGGAGTATTTTCACCATGTTGGCCCAAAACCACTTATTCTGGTAATTTGCTATTATTTCTATTGCACCTGAAGAGGGCAACTGAGGACTTATAGAGACAGGAGTGAAGAGGAAGGACAGGCAAAATTATCAGATCTGAGACTGGCACACAGCAAGATGAAGAGGTAACGGTTGTGGAGACTCTAGTTGTGGTACCCTGAGGAAGGAATCCAGTGATCCATTCTCCATGAACTCTGTGACAATCATGACTGGTCGGCTCTTGGTGACCACACCCTCCAGATGGATGACATTGGGATGCTCAAATTGCCCCATGATGCTGGCCTCGCTCAGGAACTCCCGTCGCTGTTCATCTGTGTAACCTGACTTCAGGGTCTTAATAGCTACTGTGTATTCACGCTTCCCTGGGTGTTTCAGGCGCCCAAAGCACACCTCTCCAAACTCTCCTGTCAGGGAGGGAAGAAACACACCTCAAGTAAGGAAACACAGCAAGGAATTTTGGTCAGGCACACTAAAACATTCTATTGTGGAAGACTCCAGGTACTGCTTGGAAATAGGGTTACTAGGACTATTTGGATTAAGGTAAAGTTCTTGATGATGGCTCAGGTTGGAGACTTAAATCCTCTGGGTTCAGCTGAGGAGCTCTGAGTCTTCAAAGGGTGTTTTAAACTTGGTTTGGAGCCAGCATCTAAGGGTAAGTAGGTTAAGATGAATTTTGGTAAAAATGAAGGTCAGCTATCCTCAGACACTTGAGGTACCATGGTTGGGTCCATTTGAGGCCAGTAATGTGCCAGGTCTCAAGGTGAACAAGAAGGCACTTCAAAATCTGCAGATTCTTACACTACCTGATCCAATGACCTCCTCAATCTTGATGAAGGACACATCAATCTCCTTGGCAAATTCTCGAATAGCTTCATTGGGATCTTCATAGGTTGAAGGATCAATGTAATACTTCACTCCAAGTCCTGCAGCGGAGGAGACAGCCCAAAACATCACCAGAATCAAACCCTGAGAGAAATGGGTGTTAATGAGCCCTGAAAAGAGACAGGCCCTTGCCATCTGTTGCTCAAGAACTCTTACCTCGTGCACTGATATACTGCTGGAGGCGGTCTGTGTATGGAGTCTCTCGCCTTTTACTGCAGGACATAAAGGAAAGGAAAGTCAAAACACACACAGGAGTCTCTCATAGGATGTTGGGGTAGGCTTCTCAATGCAAGACTCAGAGAATCCTTGAATTTAGGGATAGAAGATGGGTGTTAAGATCCTGCCCATCTCTTGGTAACTAGTGCATGCTTGTTTTCTATGTGGTAGTTTTTACACCACTGTTTGCATCCCCACTTTAGATATGACAAATGATAAGGCCTCCAGCACTATCCTGAAAAAAAACCATTAGAGTCTAACATTACTGCCTTGGAAGTTTTTTTGCTATTCAGGCTAAAACTTCATTTTAATTTCATATAATTACAACAAATCATTCTTTCAATACTAATCTAAGCCATCTCCTGTGATGACTTTTAAGTTCTTCAAAAACATTCTAAGAGCCATTTACTCTAATGCTTAATTTGTGAAAATTTCCCCCAATGTTAATTCTTCTTTGTTTTTCCTCCTGGTCTCTTTAACAGCATTTACTTTGACTATTCTTTTCATAAGTATGGTACCCAAAACCAACCACACAGAGCCAGAAGGCAGAAATCTGTTCCATTATGTGATTTTTTGCATGTGCAGATCAAAACCGGTATAGTCTTCATTATTGTAATATTTATTGCATATATGCATCTAATTTCTAGTAAGCATAGATCCTTCTCAGCATAGGCGTTTCTCAGATTTCATTCGCCTCTTAAATGTGTGTGATTCAAGCAATTTTTTTCCCACATGATCGATTTGTGTTATAAGTTTCATCCTATTCTTGGTTTGCTCTAAACATATTTTCCATTTTCAAGTTACTGCCTTTGTTCCCAATAGTTTTCATTTTTTTTTCCCAAAAGTGTACACTTCATGCTAGTTTACAATCTTTTCTAAATCATATTAATTAGACTAGATTGTAAATCAAACCCTGTAGCATCCTGTAGTATCCCTGCTGTATGCATGGATTTGTGTCAACTCATGTGCTTTGCTGGTTCAGCACAAGACCATCTAGCTGCTGATACAATTAACATCTGATGACAAGATTATCATGAAACCCTATGTTACTTTTCTTTACTAACATAACTAATTCTGTCATTCTAACAGGTAACTTTGTGTATCATTCTTACTTGTCAGGCTTATGTCTTCAAATCCTGCTAAGATTGCAAAAGCACAGAGCGTTCTACCTTCAAAATCTGTTCTGTTGTGGAAAGAAACTGGCTTTACTGGGGGCCTATACAGAAGAGCTCTAACTCTGCTGTTGTATCTGAAAGTCAGGTCTACATTCACAATTTTTTTTTAGGTTATCTGATATACCAATGGTTTTCCATTATTAAAAAAACCCAACAATTAGCTAAAATAGATGTTTCACATTGCATATTGCCTGGAAAATGTGTACCAACAATTTACAAAACCGAGTTAAAATTATAGCATTTGACTCTACATATATTCACCCTTTTAAAGAACTACTCACTTCATGTGGTGTTCCTCATTTCCTACCTCTTCAAACTTACTTTTCTTATCAAGGACAAATTTAAAGTAGAAATTTAGTATCTCCACTTTTTCCAAACAACTGTCTATTTTCACATGATCCTTCAAGTATCAATGAATCTATTTTTTATGATACTTCTTTTTATACAGATACATTTACAGAAACCCATTAATGTTTTTCCCCAACACAGTTTTGGTAATATTAATTTATTCTGGGTTTGGTTTATTTTTTTTAGAAAAATATACGCTTTATTGAGTTGTGCACATAATATCACATTTCCAGCTGTAACAAGAAATTATATTTTTAACAGTTCAAAGCTACAAAAGGAGGCAACAGTGCATATATAACAATACTTGATAATTCTTTTCTTTCCAGAAAGAAAAATATTAAAAGAGACTATACACAGAAAGAGAAAACAAATGTAGAAAAGGGAAGAGAACAAAAAAGAAATAACTAAAACTAGATGTCACTTTCTAGAGTTAAGTAGTTTATACATTTTTTAGGTCAGCAGAAAAAGCTAAAAAGTCCCTCTTGTGCAGAGGCAGAGTAGAGCAAAGACAGAAATCCATTACTGACAATCATCTAGGGGATTAAGTTCAAACCTCAGTAAATTCAAGGAGCTGGTAATGACTTTTTCTTGTCTTCAAATAACAAACCCCCCATTGTTTACTTTTGTAACTCTACAAAAATAGTGACCCTTACTTTTCTCTCTTTCTCTTTAAAATTTCTGTCCTTCTTTTTTGCCATATCAGATTATCTCTACATTGACTTATCTGCTCTTTTTTCTTTCCAAAATGGGAAGTGGTATTTGCTTTCTTTAACCTGTATTTTATGAGTTAGTTTTCCATGGAACCATTGGGGTTGTACAGATTTTATTCTTCAGCAAATGAGCTATTGTCTCTTGGTCCTTGGTTAAAGGGCATTTAGCACCTTCTAAATAGTGGATCTAAATACTTATTCCACCAGTTCTTCTTCACTACATTGTTTCACTTTCCACTTGCTTGCCTAAAATGCAATTTACAGTCCCTTCTTTACAGTGATGCATTTAAATGTCTTTTGAGCACCAGCTTTAAAATGCTTCCCTCGTGTTCATATTGCTAACTAGCCAAATATCAGCTAAGTACATGAGCAGTTTACCAAAGGAGAGGCTCCTCAGATAGGAGTAATGGGGCAGGATCTTTCCTTAATTAGAAAATGGCATCTCAAGGACATCTGGATAAATGTAGATCAGGCTGTTTCCCTTGGGATGGGGTTAAGTAGCAGGGGTAGGAAAGTTCCACTGTCTGCAGTGCACATGAGCAGGTCAAGGAATTCACCTCTTGAAGATGATGGCAAGGATGGCAATGGCAGCAATTACCAAGAAGGCTAGACCACCGAGCGCTGAGCCCACGATAAGCGGCAGTCGGTCCTGTACCATCTCCGAGCGCTCCCCTAGCAAGGAAGACACATGCATACACACACAAATGCAGAGGACAGGAACTGTTAGAGTCTACCCTCTACTCAACTAGCTCTCACCCATAATTCCATCCCTACCAGCCCTTTGCTTCCCAGGCTAGTCCTGGCAGTTCAACAAATGCTTGACTTGGTTATCCCTTTACCCCTCCAGTCACTGTGCTTCTCCAGTGCCTGCCTTCCTACTTTTGAAAAGCCAGTGCTCCCTCTGAATCCACTTTTCCTTCCCCTGGTCCACTGACAGCTGACTAGCCACTTAAGTATAGGCTAGCTCTACACCTGGGCTTTGATCCCATTGTCCCCTATTAATTTAGCTTGTAGATGACATACACAAATACCTTTGATCCAGACCAAAGTGTATCACAAGGTAATATGTTGCTCTCTGCATGAATAGATGGTGTTACTGCTGGAAGGCAAGCTTCTGGGTGTATGTCCTGTGTCCCACTTGTCTTTAAGACTTTCACAGAGCATTCAGATGTAAGATGTCCTGTGATGGCTGGAGACCAAACTACAGCAGTGTATAGTGCTATGTACTGTAATACCCTCCTAAAGAGAGTTCTACTGACACACTCTGCTCCTGCTGGTCAGAGGTGCAGGGGCAACAATCAGTAGGACTGGGGAATATGGTGGCAGCATAAATAAGATGCTCTGACAGTATGAAGAGTCTCTGAGTGAACAAATCTTGCATATGCAAATTATGATATACAGAAATACAAGTTGAGTAGGAGTGTCTGGTTGCAGTCCTCCAGAGGATAAGCTAATACTCTCCCGGACACACCCAAGTGAAAGATGGTCACATGCAGATCTGAGTACAAAATGGTAGCACTTACCTCCCATTAAAGTCTGGAAATACATCTTTCCACTGTATGGGCCATAGCCCACTGCTGTTCTAGCTCGTACTTGGAAGGCATAGATCTTGCCTGGGCTCAGATTTGATATGGTGGCCATGTTTGTTTCACTAGTCAGGGTGAATGAATTATCCTCATCTTCTGCCTGTGAATGTCAGTGACCAGAAATGAATGTGAGACTTCTGCCCAGCCCAATCACTGTCCTCACCAAGGAATGCTAGTTTCCATGTTGGCTCAATATTAGTTGAATCTGTTACAGAGCCTTCCAACCACAACTGCCATTCCAGACCTGACTTCCTCGCATGCTACTCATTGCTCCTCACTGCTGCTTTTCATTCCCTTGGGCCTGGGCTTCCCACAAAGCTCTGCCAGAGACCCTCAGTCCTGACCTAAACAAGAGTGAGAGACAAAACTACCTTGTCCTGTGGTTCCTTGCTAAGCATATCCATAAAAAATACAGGAAGCTGCTAGACATTTTATTACAAATAGCAGGCCCTTTTACTGCTAGAAAAACAGTAGCCCTGCACAATCCTGCAAAAATGGTTATGTGAAAGATCAAGAATATGGAATGGGAGCTTGCTGAACAGCCCTACGTACTTCTTCCCCTCAAATCAGTTGGGTTAGGAGTCATGAAAGATGTAAATGGAGAACAACTTTGTATTTGGCACCCTGTAATTCCAGCACATAAACAGGTAACTCATATCCACCACTTAAGTGAATGAAAGAGTGCATTCCTCCTCACAGAATTTCTTAGAGATGTCTGTCCAGGCACAAATGGGGACACAGGACTTCCCTCCACGAACACAAAACAGAATGTTGCAGTGTGTCCAATTCCACCATACGCGTTTGGAAACTTAAGCCCCTTCCACTGTTACTTGTGTCAGCTGGTGCTAAACTTACTAGGTTGTTAGCCACAGCTTTTTAGCTTAGCTATCTTCTCTTTTTTTTTTATTTGCATTGCCCCTAGATCATTCCAATTTGGGAATGCAAATGGACTGAGGCTAGATGAAGCGTGCATTTTTCTCCACCTTACCAGTCCTGATCCAGGGGTGCATCTCCCAGACACAAGATTTCCCTGTTCTCTTTTGCATAATAACTATACAAAAATCAGCACCGCATCACTTTCTGCTCACCTTGTCAAAGTAGCGTAGCTGGTAATCCAGGATGATGCCATTGGGCTGGTCTGGCTGAGGCCATGACAGTGTGATGCTATTGGTAGTACGACTCACCTGATGCATCATAGGGACTGCAGAGGGGACTGGAATAGAAGAGAGGAAGGAGAAATTGCAGTGGGATAAGCTTAACAATGAACTATAATTGAATATTCATTATGATGAGTTAATAAGTTAGGTCAGCTCTTCCTGTAATCTCCCTTAATTTCCATTATGAACTACTTTATAAAATAACCAGAATAAATCCAGGCACAATTCTACTCTGCTGGGAGATACAGTCACTGACAACTTAGAAAGAAAACAAGGAAATCCACATCCAACTGATCATGTACAAGAATTATGAAATTATCTATGTTATTGCTGGAACATTATTCTGATCTTCAAATTTTCAAATTTTACATGCAAATTGACAAGGTGTTCAGTGCCACTGCCTTGTTCTAGGATCACGCTTGGACAAACAATGTGATAGTGGTCAGAGCAAACACAGAGCACACTACGTCTCTTCTGCTTCTCCCCCAGAGTATAATTCTTTTCCTGGGGAAAAAATCAAGTATGGGCTATCAGAGTAATGGAGGCTTTTCACTACCAGATCACAGTTGCAAATCAAGATGGAGGCAGATGAGAACACTGATGTGTTAAGGAACAGACTTTGAAGCATTCCTCAGTTCAGTGGTCCCAGTTCAGCTGCAGATCATAGAGAACGAAAGCATCTCATTTCACAGCCTGATATGCAGCCTTGTGTTCAGACTAGCTCCTGGATCTCAGGCCAATCCCTGTCAGGATTGTTGCCCAGATGTCAAAACTACCACTGTATTTGAGACTCTCAGTCCCTCTAGGCCACTGAACCACAGAAGTCCAGTCTGAATGGGCTTCTAACTAGCACTATTGTCTGGAACCACAACCTAAAGGTAACTGTTAAGTGTGCATGTACAGTTTTTCTGCCTGTTCTTAAATAGCTTGCTAAGTTTCTGTCTTTTGGTGAACAGGCCAGCCTGGTATACTACCCAGATGGAACTGTTAGCTCTCGATTCCATTATGATATTAAGTCCTTATAGTCTGTGTCAGATATTAATTAATGTGGGAAAATGTCAACCTCCCTTTATGTAGAAAGCAAGGATCTGGACATCAAACACAAAAGAGGGCTTTGGAAGCATGAATCTAAACCAGAAAGCAAGCAGGAACTTGTGTCTACCAATTTTGGAAATCTTTTGATTGCCTATTCTAAAAGTCTGAAGTTCAGTTTAAGACTTTGAGACTTGTGTAATTGCCATTACTTCTCACTAACCTGAAATTCATTAAATCAGTAGGAAGGAAACAAAATATTAACTTGAAGAGAATATGATTAATGATTCAAACACTGCTCACTGAACTAAAATTAGATTACAATAAGAAACAATCCAAGCTACTATTTGGGGTAGTTTTGCTTTTCATTTTTTTGTCCTCCTGAGACAACAAAAGTACAGAACATCTATTTAATAGCAGGCGCTTTCCTGAAGTAGTTAGTTCTTCTAAAAAATGTCCCCAGAGCAGGATGTTCCTCAGAAGGGAGATGAATGGTTGTTAAAGCCACTTGCATGTGAAGCTTTCTGGAGAATGAAAATCCACTTCTACAGAAAACATCCATGAATTTATACACACACACTCTCCAGGTTCATGCAAAAGCTAAAAGAATATGAGTTTCTTGTAAGGAAGAGATTTCCAAGCAAAAATTTCAGGATAATTGGAAAAGGATCTTTCAGCCTGCCAGCTGTCTGTCCACAAAGCTCTTCTCAAGTTTTGCTTTCTCTCTGCAAGCAAAATGTCATGTTGCCAAGAAACCTCCAGGTAGGCAGCTAGGGAACCCTCATTTTCCTAATGGAAGTAACATTTTCAGCAACATTTAAATTTTCCAGAAACAGCATGCCAATGAAAAGCTGCCACCTAACTCCACTGGTTTTACACAATAGACATAAACTTCCTTGATATGAGGAATGAAGCAGAGACATTTGGCAAATGATCAAAAACTGCAGAATAGCATTTTCTTCCCTCATTAGTTGTGAAAAAGAGAAAAGGTTTGTTTTTAATAACAAGATAAAATTATTCTGAAAGACATAATTCAAATGGGCTTCAAACAGTTCAGGCAAGTGGGAACCAGTTAAAAATGTAAATGAAACAAAAATGTAAGAGTATAAACAATAAAATGCTTTCTCTCATCCTTACTCCTTTTATTTTTTACAATTGCTTGTCTTTCAAACAAGATTGCACAACTACTTCACCTGCTAATGACAATGTCGAGACAAGGATGGGAGACAGCAGCAATTAACCAAGACCATATGTAGCATTTGAGACATAAACGAATAATACTGTATGCAAATGATAATGTGAGGAGAATGGGATAATTGGTGAGTTAACATTTGATGAAGACAGATTTCACTACATTTTGATGTTGTGAAAAATTTAACTTCCTTCTGATGGGTCATAAAGCATACACAGGGAGAGGTGCAAACCTAAATACACAGCTATAGTGCCAGGGAAGAGCCCACTTCCTTCTAGTTTCAAATGAAGATTTTGCAGAATGATCAGTTAAATCTCCCCTCCATGCCTGCCCTTCCATCTCTTCTCATTCCCCTCCTTCCCACATCCATCAGTTATTCTTGCCACCCCTCTCATTTCTTCCCAATCCACAATTTTTCCCCTACCTGGAATGAATAGTCAAAGTCAACTAGGAATATTTGACCTGTAATTTAGTTAAAACATATCTGTTCTGATGTTAATATGTTCTATGAATTTTCAGCTACCCATCAACATGTTATCTTTTGCCAAGGGTACAAAGACCTGAGCTGGCACTGTGCATAGTACATTTAGGCACAGCAAAATCTGCACCAGAACAATGATGATAAATGCTACTCTACTCAGATGGGCAGTATGCAGAAGCAGAGTAAAGCTAGTGGAATGAGAAATATTGGGAAAGATAAGCAAAATATCACTGGAGTAGCTTTGCCCAGAATTACACTGTGTATATCTCTTAACCATGCGCCGCAGCATTTTAGAATGCCCCTATTACCCAGGTATGTCCATCCCTCACGGTAAATTGGGGCGTGGTGGGGATGCCCATGATAACATAGTCTGCTGTATTAAAACTAGTCATTTCGGTGATATGTACCTAATAAGCAGATACTACTTAAGGCAAAAGCCTAAATGAGTAAAAATGCTCCGTATTAAAAATAGCTATGAATCAATGCAAAGCAGGTTGGCTTTAATCTACCTTTCTGAGACAGAGTTCAGATTTTGATACATGTGTTTGCCTCTCTTTTAAGGACAAAACTTATGAAATGCTGGCCAGGGAGCTCTCCCACCACTTCAAGTAAAAAAGATATCTATATTTCTCCTTTGAAAAATTTCATACCAAGGTAACGTGAATACTAATACTAAGGTGATGCAAAACATGTTTGTGGGTGGACTAAGGACATATTTCCCATCATTAGTGTATGATAAAGTTACTCTCCCAGTGTTAATAAATTAGGAAATATAAAGCTCAAGGTTTTATGTCTTAACACAACATACAAACTACCCTACATCTGCTGCCACAGAAGTGCTAGATGAGTATTTTCCTTTGTATGCATGCTGACTATTAAGAAAGTTTATAACAGAACATTGCTTTCAAAGCTTGTTTCATGTATATAAGTGTCCAGTTCTATGTTGATTTGCCACTTTTATTCCTTTTGCTCTTTTCACATGGGGTTTATAAATGAAGACATGCTAGGTCTGCGTCTCATGACAGCTGAAATCACAGGGCCTGATTCAATCCAATACAGCACCCAGATTCTATTTTTGGTGGGCTGTCAGTTGCAACTCTTCTACATGGCAGGACAAATTTTTCTTGTTAGCACACAGGGGTGGAAATAAGATATTTTGAGTACCTTGAAAATGCTACATTCTCTGAGTTATTAATGTTTGACATGTTTCTGCTGTTTTCTAATAAAGCTGATGTCCTTGACTGTAGCATCTGCTCAGACCAACAACATGTGCCTGCAAGCCGAAAAATCTACCTAAATCAACATGTAAGGAAGGAATGTGAAGGAAGTGCAGGCTAGTATAACGGTACATGGTGATCCCCACTTATGCAGAGCACAGCCAAGTGCCGTTCTCAGTAGACCATGAACATCTCTGGCATGTGACACTCAGTCCATATTCCGCACAGATACCCATGATAGGCAGCTGAATCCCATCCCCAGGCAATACAATCAGTGGAACCTAATGAGCCGTGGAACAATTCAGTTGCCCATACATTTGAGAGGCCCCTGGCAACCATTCCCTCTGTCATCCAAATGGCATTCCAGTAGGTGCTGGGTCTTCCACTGTTCCTATGTCCTATCTGCCTACGTCCTCATGGAGAACACAGCATGGGCTTTGAGCACTGTCTCCCATAATATCCTCATAGACAACCTGATGAAGTATGGGGTGGGTGAGCAGACAGTGAGGTTAATTGAAAAATGCCTGAACAACTGAGCCCAGAGGGTGGTGACCACTGGAATGAAGTCTAGATGGAGGCCAGCACCTAGCGGTGTACCCCAGGGGTCAATACTGGGTCCAATACTGTTCAACACCTTCACTAATGACATGGTTGATGGGGGAGAGCGTACCCTCAGCAAGTTTGCAGATGATACAAAACTGGGAGGAGTGGGCTGCGCTGCCATCCAGAGGGATGGACAGGCTGCAGAAATGGGCTGACTGGACCCTCATGAAGTTCAACAAAGAGAAGTGCAGAGTCCTGCACCTGGGCAGGAATAATCCCATGAACCAGTATAGGCTGGGGGTGACCACCTGGCAAGCAGCTTGGCAGAAAGTGTCCTGGTGGACACCAAGTTGAACAGGAGCCAGCAATGTGTCCTTGTGGCAAAGAAGGCTAATGGTATCCTGGGCTGAATGAGGAGGAGTGTTGCCAGCAGGTCAAGGGGGGTGATCCTTCCCCTCCACTCAGCACTGGTGAGGCCATGTGTGGAGTCCTGTGTCCGTTTCTGGGCTCCCCAGTACATGAGAGACCTGGACATATTGGAGAGAATCCAGCAAATGGCCACAAAGATGATTAAGGCAATGGAGCATCTCTCACAGGAGGAGAGGCTGAGAGAGCCGGCACTGCTCAGCCTGGAGAAGAGAAGGCTTCCAGGGATCTCATGAATGTGCACAAATACTTGAAGGGAGGATGCAAAGAGGACAGACACGGGCTCTTTTCAGTGCTGCCCAGTGACAGGCCCAGAGGTGACCGGCACAAACTGAAACACAGGAGGTTCCTTCTGAACACAAGGAAACACTTTTTACCATGAGGGTGACGGAGCACTGGAGAAGGTTACCCAGAGGGGTTGTGGAGTCTCCCTCCTTGGAGAAATTCAAAAGTGGTCTGGACGTAGTCCTGGGCAACCTGTTCCAGGTGACCCTGCTTGAGCAGGGGTGGGTTGGAGAAGATGTCCTCCAGAGAGGTCTCTTCCAAGTTCAACTATCTTCTGATTCTGACCAGACAGCTGAATCACTCACTCAGCAGTACTGACTAGAGATCCACGGACTATAACAGGACTTCAGACAACTGGCTCACAGGTCATCACTTAATTGGGTTTCAAACTAAACCCTGCGAGGGTCTCTGTGTTCTTTCTAGTTATTTATGGGTTTTCTTCCCCTTCTGAAAGCATCCAGTGTCTCATTCATTGTATTTCATATGGTTTGATCAGCCTCAGCTATGCCTCTGATGTTCTCTAATATGCCTCCATATTCTCTAATACTAGCCCCAAATCTACCACTCTCACATTCTTATTTCTCCTTCGTCACCTCTTCAGGTATCCTATGATCCTCATATTCTAAGCAAATGGCATGAAGACCCTGGCTTTGTTCCACATATCTTCCCACATATCATCTTCAAGGACGATCAGTCTGAATACAGCATGGAAATTCCCTTCTTTATGTGTTTAATATCTTATCTTGATTTTGAGAATGTCCTATGTCTTTTCTACAGACTCCAGTTTAGTTCCGACCCCTTTCTCTAAATATCTGAAAATACTTTAAAAGTATCTTGGGTTTTCTTCTATCATAACCTTGTACTTTACTTCCTGTGGATGGAAAGTGCTTTAGAAAGGCAAATTACTTAGTTATTTTCACTTCCCTTACCTCTATTATTACTACTTTTTGCGTAAGTGTTCCACTCATTCCTAATAAACAGGACAAAATCCTTTATGCCACAAGGTGCCACGTTTTACTATGCACCTCCTACTTCTACTTGCTGAAAAAGTTTGTCTTCATTTAAACAGCTGCTGAAACCTGAAATGTGAAAACAAGCACATTTATTCTCTGCCCGTGCTGCAGAGATAGGGCATAGTAAAGAGAGAAACTGGAAGTTTCTTTTTGTCGAGCGACCACAGAAATTTTTACTAAGTCCCAGACATAACTGGGCAAATCTGCTGAAGATGGCAAAGTTGACAAATGTCACTAAGGGAAAAATTAAACCTTAAGAGTATTTTTGTTGTCCCTATGTAAGAAGAAAACAATTTAAAAAAATTAAATTCTTAGGGACCTTTGGTGAGTGCTCAGAGTTGGCAATTAGATTGTAAATAAACAAACAGCTTGTTACTTTGAAACTTAATGTAGTTCATTCAGAGGATAACAAACACAGAGCTCACACTCCACTTGCTTTACCTGCTGGTTTTAGCCTGGCAAAACACAATAGTATGTAGCTTTTGACAGCTCTCTTTTTATTCCTTTCCTGTTTTGGTCAAGAAAACGCCTCGTCTGTGTCCCTGCTCTTGCCAGCTAAGTCTGCTAGACTCTTGTCTCTCTTTGGAAAAGCAAACATCTTCAAGCAACTCATCCATTTCCCTTCATAATCTCATAATCATACTTGGCATTTAATTCTTTTCCTCTTCTCACACTATTTCACCTGAATATCTTCTGTCAGGTCCTCTTAAATTTCCTGGCACTACCCATAACTGTCCTTGTCCCCATTCAGCCTCTTACACAAGCCTTCAGTCTGCCTAGCTTCCATTTCTGCAGTTCTACAGATTTTTGGTATTGCCAGGTCCCACTGCTCTGAATCCAACTGATGTATAAGGCTTCTACATATCTTTTCACAGTTACAAGGCAACCTGGTCACATAACCTTTATCCTCGCATATCTCCATTATCTCTCATAATGTCTGGATTCAGTTTAAAAAAAAGAATCTACTTGCTTTTAAAAGTCTGCGTATATTTGCTCCAACATTTGGGTCTCTTGCTGTCTTTCTCTCTTCCTCTTTATTCTAGGTATGTAACAACTGCCTGAATGAATAAGTTCAGTAACATGTCTCTGGCAACAGATATTACCACATGCTTCAGTGGAAGGTGTAGGAAAAAAAAATGGACAGGTACCTATAGCTGTGCACAGAGAAAGTTTTTTCACAATCCTTTAAAGGAAAACCTCCCTTCTGTCCTGACACATGAGAAGAGATATTTGTTTAGCCTGATAAGTACACTTGAATATGTTAAAATAATAATTAAAATTTTAGTCAGTTTGATTTTATTTTTTTTTAAATAATATGGTTGGATTTTAAGTTCTTTGCTTTCTTTGTGTCAGGTTCCCCTCTGTGAAGAAGTGTAACTCCACTACAATTACATAATAGTCTTTCTTCATGCAGTGCATACTGTCTGGAACAGCCTCCCAACATCTTTCTATATATCCTGACAGTTCTTTAGGTATTCACCCTCAGCACTTCAAACCTGAGGTGAAAGCAATTCCCTTCTATCTTGTCTCATCTATGGACAGTTTTTCCTTCTGGTAATTTGCATATCATATTTGCATGTCATACTATTACTATCTAAGCAGGTTTTATTATTACCATCCAAACAGGTTTCAGATGGTTTTTGCTATAGAAGGTTAAGTCTTACTACATCAAAGGAAGTTTTTCAGTGCTAGCCCTTCTTATTCTGTCTTCAGACACATAGTCACGGAAGAGTAGGAACATCATAATCAGACTACCACAGAAAAACATGATTGTATAACCAAAGGTCTAGCAGACTGTTAGGGATAAGCAAACTCTCAGATGGAACAGTGTTTTGGAGACAAAGATGAAGAGCAAATAGCTAGCAGGGGAAAAAGAAAAGTAGAACTGTTCCAGCACAGAATATTGCCCAAGATACCCTTAACAAAGGGGCAGAGGGTGGGGAGGAGGACTTTTTGGATCAGCAACTGGAAGAAGAAAGCTAACTCTGACTGATGTATGAGTAAGCAGAATATTCAGAAACTGCCAGGGCTGGAGGGTCTTTCTTTGGTCACCTTTAATTCAACACGAGAGAAAATTTTTGCTATGGCCATTTATTCTGAAAGCTTATCTTTCTCCAGTTTGCTTTTTTTATACCTGTCATGGTTTAAGCCCAGCCATCAACTAGGCACCACACAGCTGCTCGCTCACTCCCCTGCCCTCCACCAAGTGGGATAGGGGAGAGAATTCGGAGAGGGGGGAAAAAAAAGGTAAAACTTGTGGGTTGAGATAAGAACTATTTAATAATTAAAATAAAATAAAATGTAATACTAACAGGAATAATAATAAACTATAATAATATTTGTAATGAAAAGGAATGAAATGAAATAAAATAAAATAAAGGAGAAAATAAAAACAAGAAAAGACAAGTGATGCACAATACAATTGCTCACCACCCACTGACCGATGCCTAAGCAGTGATCTGCCCCTCCTGGACAACTCCCCCTGGTTTATATACTAAGCATGACATTCTATGGCATGGAATATCCCTTTGGCTAGTTCAGGTCAGCTGTCCTGGCCATGCTCCCTCCCAGCTTCTTGTGCACCTGCTTGTTAGCAGACCGTGGGGAACTGAAAAATCCTTAACTTAGGGTAAGCATACTTAGCAACAACTAAACCATCAGTGTGTTATCAATATTATTCTCACGCTAAATCCAAAACACACTGTATCAGCTATTGAGAAGAAAATTAACTCTATCCCAGCCAAAACCAGAACAATACTCTTCATACCTTCCTCTCCCCTCCTTCTCTTTCAGAACATAAGATCCTGAAATGTCCGTCTCTGCTTGTATAATAATAATAGTAATAATAATTGTTATAATAACAACAACAACAACAACAATAAGCCATGCTAAAGTGAAAAGCTGCTGAAGGGATTGAAGGGAGGGGGGTATGGATGAGACAGGCCCACGTGATGGAGGAAGCAGGGCCTTGTTAGTATGAGCTGTCACTATGAATCGAGGGCAGCTCATCTCAAGCTCACTCCTAACGATCTTGAGGAAGAGCAAGGGAAAAAAGACCCAAACACATGAAGAAGCCATTCAGTACACATTGCTGTTTAAGTTGGCCTCCCCTGGAACTGTTTCAGTGCACAAGAGAGGCACCTTAAAGAGAGACACCCAACACACCCAGAGACAGCAAGAGACACCTGGAGGAACAGGAGTGGTCAGAAAAGCCAAACAGAAGCAAAAAGAAGAGGGTAGATTTGGTGATTCCAGGCAGGAGAAGGAAGCAGCTACTCAATTAAATTACCTCAGATATAGATGAAGAAGGCTGAGATGAGAAGCACAAAGAAAGAGAATTCTTTAGGATGTTAACAGAACACCCACCTCTCTCCAGGAGAAGCCAAAGGAACTGCCTGCAATTACCATACAAATTACTCAGCTACATCTTTTACTGTAAACAAAAACTGATCACCCACTTGCAGCCAGCCTTTTAAGGAGACCAGGTATCCTATACATGCTCTGCTACTCAGTGCCTGTCAGGTAACATTTCAAAGGGAAGAAACTGATGTTGTCAAACCCCTGGCACCGGCTAACAGTAGGAAATTACTTGGGGTGTATATATATTCCCTTCCTTTCCATAGCACAGAAGCAGAAATGACAAGATGTGATTTAACCAAGAGCATGATGCCACATCTGGTTTTGCAGCATTTCTCTTGAGCTTTACTGAAGCCTGGTTTTGCAGGGATTTCCACAACTACACTGTGGAATCTCATTGGGGATTTGTTTGAGTTTAACATTTACACATCTCTAAATGTTTATAGACATTTGCTCTCACTTACTTCAAATTGTTCCCCCTTTCTGCTCCTCCTCACATTACTCCTCATTATATCCTCTTAAACAAGCTGTGTACAATTCCTCTCCATACTAGCTTATACATGCTTGTAAAGAACAACATATGCCCAGTTTCTTATTGTTGACATTTAGCAGAACTGTATGCCTGTATGCATGTGGCTCTCTCCAGTTCCAGTCCTCGTATATGGTATTTACAGAAAACCAGAATTTGCTTCATGCTGTTCTCCATTTTCCTCCGTATATATAAGCCTTCTGTATGCTATCCATCAGTCTGACCTACTCTTCAACTCTTTAATCTCTCCCCTTCCTTTGAATGCCCACACAAACCATTAGTATTTCAGTTTACTCATCCCTGTGGTTTAGTTCCTAGTTACAAGGATCACAGCACCTTTGATAGAACTGTACAAGTGTGGCAGGTTCACCCGCCCTGATAAAGACTGAAAGTTCTTGACCGCTGAAAGGAAAAGGCTAAACTAGAAGCTGTGGTTTGGGGGTCGAGCTGCCCAGCCCACGTGGAGTCACGTACACAGAGTGACCCAAGTCATGCACTCCAGCCACCTGAGCCTGCCAGAAGCACCTCATCCAATGCATTACCTCGTTTAAGAGAAGTTTCTAGACCCCTGACCACATACGACCACGAGCCCCGACCTGACCTAGGGTATAAATGGAGCCTGCCAGGAGACCTTTGAGCCAGTCTTCCTCGGAGCAGTGGATCTGCAGTCAGAGACTCTCCCCTTAGATCAGGACACCGTCTAAGTAAACTTCCCGGGATTCAGTGCCTCGCCTTATTGGTGATACAAGCATTTTGAGTCATCATTCTAAGCTTAGATTTCGTTACAGTTCATGTAGTGATAGTTCCCAACTGACATCCTGAACATGTAAATAAGTTGTGTTTGTCGCAGCATTTACCACCTAATATTCCTGTTCAATCTGGCTGTTATATCTCAATACCACATAACATTCCCGTTTAATTTGACTGTTGCATTTTGAAATCATTAAAGAAAGTTGACTTTTGAAACATATTGCTGTTGGCCTAGTGTTTCTGCAACAACACCACATTTTAATATTTCTGCCATGTAACAAGCCAAAAAAAAAATATCTTTGTTTCCTGTTGAAAGGAGAATAATATTCCAAGATCACTTATCAGAACAGCAAAGTTGAAAAGGTACGAACAAGGTAGAAGAAAATACATGGCATGCAGAAGAACCCAGAGCAGTTTCAGTAAACTGTAGTTTTCATATCCTTTTATAACCCACAGGAGTGCACAGCATTAACACATCCCATCCCAGGGTCACATATATTTAGGTGATGAGTAAATATCATTGCATACATTCTTTCTTGTCATACAGCGCCTACCTGTATCTTTAACTGTATCTTCATCATTAGACAGTACCTATCTGTCTCTCTATTTTCCAATTCCTTACTTTGATATGCAGCAAGGCCAAGGTGGACACAATTGATGAAACACTCAGTACCACTTATTAAAGTGCACTAGAGTATGAACTGAAATGAGGAGAACGGAAGGTGGTGTATGGCAACAAGAAAGGATGGAAAAACAGAGTATGTCAAAACATAGACAAAAAAAGAAAAGTGAACAGGTGAAAAATGCTAGAAAGACTGACTGAAGTATAAGAAGATGAAATGGAGAAAAGTAGGAAATAGAGAAGGTGAAGAGGAAATGAAGAAATGCTCTCTAAGACCTGTTGTGGCAAGCTGACGCTCACAACATCCCTGTCAAACCCCGACAGAGTCCCCTGTCTTGCACAGTGAAGCAACATGCTTGGTCTGACCCACAGAACCACATCTCCCATTGCCTTCTTCTCTGGGGCAGCGTCCACCCCAACAACTCTTCTCCATATACAACCACATCAGCTGCTAAACTCATTTTTTTTGTCAAGAGGGAAGAAAGGAAAGCCCATTCAGAGAAAGCAGGAATGAGAAGGGCAGAAGTGAAATCATGGAACTAGCAGGGCAAGATGAAAAAGGGCACAACACACAAGTAAGAAGACAAAGCTCTAGGATTCAAAAGATAAAAGCAAATCAAATGAGAGACAGAACTGGAAACTTTGGGACTCATACGCAGGGATCTCCTCACCTGACTGGCTGGTGCTAACATTGATGGTGGCATAGTGGGGTGCTTCTGAACTCAATTCAGTCACCAAATTGACAGCCTGGATCTCAAAGGTGTACTGCACACGGGCCAAGAGGTTGGAGACTTGCACACGACTTTCTGTCAGGCCCACTTGGCGTGGTTCAAATTGCACGCTGTCCCCACAGCGCACGCATGGCCCTGAGGACCCTGCTGGGCATACTTTGCAGATGACATTGAAGAAAACATCCTTGCGGCCACCTAGGTCCTTGGGGAGGCGCCAGGTCAGGAGCACGTTGGAGCCAACGATTTCATAGCTAAGGTCACGGGGAGCAGATGGGATGCCTAGAAGACAGAAGATCAAAATCCCATGAAAGAATGGGAAAGAGGTGGAGGAGGGGAGAAGACAAAGCAGGGGGAAAAGAACAGGAGAACAAGTTGATTTTTCTTCTTATTCTTACTCTTCTCTAGTTGTTTCTCTGAACAAGGCTAAGAAAAATATATTTTTTGATACATCAAATATATACTTACATACACAAAGGAGCAACTGTACTAGTACATTTTAGAGAAACAAAATTAACAGGAAGGGTCTTTGTTTCAAGGGTGCGACTTTTACTTTTCCCTAAAGGAACAGCCAGTGTTTAGGGAAATTCCAAGCCTTTGAAATTTTAAACTTTGCACTAACTTAGTAAAGATTTGTCTCTACTGAGACCTGTAATTCTCTCCTTTGGCACCCAATATCTCTGAACTCTCTCAGACTTCACTTAGCCTGTTCCATCTATTGCAGGAACTGAACATCACTTTCCCTGTGATTATTTCTGTTGCCAGCCAGATTCCTGAATGGCATCAGGAGTAACCTGACAGCTGATAAACTGCCCGTTCTGTGCATCCAACACTTCCCCTACTGGCACAGAGACAGTGAAGAGAAGGAAGAAAATGCAGAGGATGAGAAGATGGCATGGGTATGAGAATGGGACAAGATACTGGAGCCAGAAAATGAAAAGCTCAGACAGGTGAAAATAAGCAGCAGTGTTGCACTGCTAAAGCTGGGCATGGGCACAAAGCAAGACTGGAAGGGCAGGGACAGAAAGGCTGAGCTCAGTAACAGGGAGGGGCAAGGGAAACATGATTTACAGAACATTTCCCTCTAAAGGCCATAATGAAATCCAAGAACCTTCATTCTCATCATTATTCTATCGGGAAGAAATATCAATGAAAACTAAGGGCAAAGCCTTTTCTCTGACACTGATCAGTAGTATAAAGGATGACATCATCAATCAGTACAGGTGGATGAAGTCTTTTGGGGGGATCTCTCTGGCTGCAATCTTATTCATTGCTAGACCATTTGAGTATTTCCAATAGCTGTATTTCCCTGGGGACTCACATTTCCAGTATTGTTAAAAAAAATAAATTATGCTGGAAAATTGCACACAGAAGACTGTTTAAAAAATGTATTACTGACAAGATGAAGCATTTGTACATCAGGGAATGTCAGAATTAAATTTTATTTTGTGATCTTAACTGGGCCACTCGGCATTTGCATTGTGTAGTATTTAATTGCATGATCACATATTAGTTTTCCCTGAGGATTCTTATCACAGTCAATGCAAAGGATAGATAACTACTCAGGAAAAATAATCCCTGTGAGGTAAAGATTGCTTGATGCTGCTGAAGATGGATTCTGTGCAGTATAGGAAGCAAAGGATTACAGAAAAAAACCACAATCACATTTCCTAATTTCTGAGTGTTTAACTTCAGAGCCATAAAGTGTTTGCAAGATGCTTTAGAAAGTTAATTTTTTTCCCTGTCACTTCCACAAAGTTTAAGGGTGATGTTTGATATATTATTTAAACTATATTTTTGAGTGCTAATCAATAACTTTATTTCATTTTCTGCATCTAATTATTCTTTCTTGACCTGTTAATATTCATAGCCAATGACTGTGAAAAGTCAAAACTGATGAGAACCATAGAGAAGCCAATGAAAAAATTAATTATTTTCCCATAAATAAAATTTGCAGAATTTTAATTCTGTGCAGTAAATATGGTCTTCACACTTTCAGTGATAAAGGGAAGAAAATACTGGTCAACTCCTTCAATGAACAATGTTTACCCTGTGTACGAAATGAGTTTAGCATTTCATGAGAAATTAGTAAATTATTATTAAAAGTTGTACCTTATGCATATTTGCAATGGACTTATTTAAGGTTGCAGGAGTTATCTAAAATTTGACATTTTTCATTTCTGAGCAGCTAGTATTGCAACACCCCAGTATTCTCAAAACATAGTTTCACCAATGCATCAACATTGTAAAAAGCATGTGGGTACACTTCTGCCTTCTCATCTACATTCAGTGAGTGGATATACGCTGTAGTCAACTGGAGGAGCAAAGGGAAGTTTTGGGTTATTTCAGAGGTCATAAGAAGAGGTGAATTGCAACTCCCCTGAATCATTCAGGCACATTCTCTCTCATTAGCTGCCCTTCTTGCTTTCAAACACTCCATCCAAATACT
The DNA here is from genome assembly GCF_929443795.1 of Astur gentilis. NCBI lineage: Eukaryota > Metazoa > Chordata > Aves > Accipitriformes > Accipitridae > Astur > Astur gentilis. The sequence goes on along the minus strand of NC_064900.1, from coordinate 300,325 downwards.
TACCAGTGCAGGGAGCATCAGAATTGTCCGAAGCAGATCGATAGTAGCGGTTCTGACACACACATTCACTGGAACCTGGCAGTGGAGCGTGGCTGTGGGCAGGGCATAGATAGCAGGGGTCATCTCCCACAGA